>NC_040043.1:36476290-36595459 GCF_003713205.1 Coffea eugenioides
AAGTGGGGTGTGAGTGGAGTGGAGTGGAGTGCAGTCGGCAATAACAATGGAAGGTGCTAGGTTGAGAAGTGGAAAATGGAACCGGCAGAAATAGAATTGTGATTTTTTGATTTTTTGATTTTTTTTTAAATTAATTAATTAATTAATTAAACAACAAAAATGATAATAATAAAACAATAATAATTAATGATGAAAACAACTTAATTAACATTAGATAAAAATAAACTAAAAACAACAAAAAATGCAAATTTCCATTTTTCATTTTCATTTTTTCCTTTTCTTTTGTTTTCGAAATAACCTAACCAAAAAATAAATAAAGTCAAAAGATTGAATTTAAAAAGAAATAAACCTATTTTGTGAACAATTTTCCTTTTTCTCTTTTTTCATGATTTTTCTACGCTAAAACTTAAAAATAAAAATAAAAATAAAAACTAGAAACTAAAAAAAACTAAAAGCAACCACGACAAATGAGAATAAAAAGTAAAAGAAATTACACCAAAAATTTGGTGTCTATAGTTTGCCCCTCTTTGTCTGAGTTTTGGAAAAACTTGAGACAAAGAAGTAGACACCAAATACTTACCTGCTTTATTCTGTGGCAAACGTCACGAACGGTGGACGTTTTAGAAATAAGGACTGACCCCTTTTGGCAAAACTTTTGAAATGGAATTGACTTAGACAGGAGATTTAAAGCGGGATTGACCCGAACGGAATTTAAAGACGGGACTGGCCCAAACAGGAACTTAAAGCGGGACTGACCCGAACAGGAATTTAAAACGGGACTGACCCGAACATGGATTGAAAACGGGACTGACCCGGACAGGAATGTAAATGAGATAGACCTGAACAGAAATTTAAATGGGATAGACCCAGACAGAAATTTAAATGGGATAGACCCAGACAGAAATTTAAAACGGGATTGATCCAAACAGAGAAATTAAAATTGGGACTGACTAGAGAAGGAAATTCAAATCATGGGACTGGCCCGAACAAGCTTTAATCGCGGGACTGACCCGAATAAGCTTTGAATCGTGGGACTGACCCGAATGAGCTTTTGATCGAGGGACTGACCCGAAAATGCTTTTGATCGAGGGACTGACCCGAAAATGCTTTTGATCGTGGGACTGACCCGAAAATGTTTTTGATCGAGGGACTGACCCGAAAATGTTTTTGATCGAGGGACTGACCCGAAAATGTTTTTGATCGAGGGACTGACCCGAAAATGCTTTTGATCATCGGTCAGTGGGATTAAACCCGATCCTGCCGTGACGAAATTTGATTCGATTTTGGTTTTTGATTGATGATTTTTGCTTCTTTTTGACTTTTCAAAATCTTTACAAAAAATTACTTTGCCCCAGTATGATGAATTTTTGCTATTTGAGTCCAGAGTTGATTCTGTATCGCCATGCTGTTGCATTTTTTTGATGAAATTTGCTTGCGACATTTTCAATCTGCCTTTGTTCATTAGGACTCTTTCCGACACCGATTTCAATGCAAGGTGTGATTGTTTTCATCCATGCATGAAATTTCCTGCAAAAGAGAAAAAACAAAGGAATTGCCACCATTATGTGATCCGTTTGTCCTTGAGAATCGTGTAAACATGAGTCTTTCAACGCCTTTATCAACTTTTGCTGCGGCAGTCGATTGAGTTGGATTTTTCACCCTAAGGCTTTTCTGATTTACAAACTGATCAGGTATGTGCTTTGCCATATTGTGAAGCTTGCGTAACCGACCTTGCTGAATTTCAACCATTTTCGCAAGATGACTGAACCCAAGTATGCTTTGAATAAACCATGGGGTTATCATTCACCAAAATTCGATGATTTAAAAGTAATTTCACCTATCATGCAGAAATGAATATGTGAAAGAATGCAAACACAAACCATTTGTGCTTAAAGCCTACAAAAATGCCATGAATACAAGCAATTGAGAAAAAATGAGCTTCCTAAGAATGAATTTGCTAAAGAAATATTTTTACAAAACGACACAGTTTTGGCCAACGGATGTCATATTCGAGTCCCTGAATATCTTTGTTCTGCAATTCGACACTGGCAGAAGTATTATGAAGAGAAATTCCAAATGAACCAAGTCATCAACTGTTCTTCCTCGTGTTTGCTCATTGAAGAAACCTACCTAGCGCCCTTTCGGGTTTTTACGTAAGAAAGCAATGGAAGAGCTCAACCATAATCGCCTCAGAAGTATGAGTTAAAGATTTCTGACATCAGTAAAATGCACTTCCCTTGTAAGATTAAGCGAAGGCATTATGGACATCACTTGTCAGTTGATTAGCAAACTTCCCAATAGAAAATACGGCAAACGACAAAAGCCAGGACTTTGGGTTTTTGTAATGGAGTCAGGTAGGATATGTCAAGAAAAGTTAAGGCTTGAAAACAATTTGCTCTTATGAGAGGTGAAATAACCTGAGATTGCATCATTTGAAATCATCCTCAATTTCGAACGAAACTGAGGGAAATTTGCCCCAGTTTGATTGAATTTTCTCTCTTTGCTTTTTCCATTGCATCTTCCTCACTTTTTGCATTTTTCTTCAAAGCTAAATTTGCCCCAGTATGGGGTTCTCTTTTCCTTTTCATCTTTTTTTTTTCAAAAATTTGCCCCAGTGTAGGGTTTTCTGCTTTTTCTTTCTCTTTCAAAATAAATTTGCCCCAGTGTAGGGTTTTCTTTTCTTTTGATCATCTCTTTTCCAAAATAACTTGGCCCCAGTGTGGGGTTTGCAACTCTCAGGGGCTGCCAAACGAAAATTACTGCTCTGATGGCTCAAAAGGGATAACTAGGGATGAAATGTTTTGATTGAAAAGGAAGATGGCCTGACTTTTACCTCGTCCCTTGCATGATTTCCAAAAGAAATTTGCATAATCAAAAATAAAGACTTCTTACACATGTCTGATTTGATAGGTTGAGAGAATGTTTACCCATCCATCTCTTCAAGGATAAGTGCTCCACTCGGTGGCACCTTTTTGAATGACAAATGTCCTTACCAGTTTAGATCAAATTCGTCTTTGACTTCATCTTGCATTGGCAAAACTCGCTTTAACTCTTTGTCCTCCTTCTCTAAAGGCTCGGAGGCGGACCTTTTTGTTATGAACACAGGCCACGCACTTTGATAACATTAGCCATGGCACATGGCGTTCAGCTGCTTTTCATCCATCAAAATCAATTGTCGGTGACGCTGCTTTAATCAATCAGCTTCGAACTTGGCAAAGAAGGGATTTTCTCAATGAAGAGATTTTTCAATGAAGGCTTCCTCAATGAACGAATTCTTAATAAAGGGATTTCTCAATGAAGGCTTTCTCAATGAAGGAATTCCTCAATGAAGACTTTCTCAATGAAGGAATTTCTCAATGAAGACTTTCTCAATGAAGGGATTTTTCATGAAGGGGTCTCTCAAAGAAGAGGTTTTTGTCCTTCTCAAAGAAGGGATTTTTCAACGAAGGGATTTTTGGCATTTTCAAATGAAGGGATTTGTGGCCTTTTCAAACGAAGGGATTTTTGGCCTTTTCAACAAAGGAATTTTTCACGAAGAAATTTTTGAATGAATGGTATTATCGGAATCCAGAACAGTGATATTCAAATGGTCAAATAATTCCATCTTTGGCCATCTAAAAGAATTAAAAATTCGGGACAATAATCAAATAAACAGAAAAAACAAATTATGCATTTGATGGAAAAACTAATCAAAACGGAAACAAGACAAAAACTTAGTTGCAAAAGATGTTTTCATTAAGCTATTCACATATGCAAGAAATGGTTTTCGTGAACCTTAGTAAATAACAACCCCTAGATTTACCGAAATTCCCTTCGAGAGGGAAGATACTCGGCCATTCAAATTATGCAAAGTTCCTTCAGGATTTTCAAATTTCGTCATTGGAGGTGGATGCTTCGAAGGTGTCCTTGTGTTCAGGGAAAGGATTTGTACTTATGCTCGGCCCTTGTTCACCTCTTTTCCTTAGCATTATTTCCCCTGCCTCGATCATGTCTTGGACTTTGTGCTTAAGTGCCCTGCAATCGGCGGTTGAGTGGCCAGGTACTCCCGAATGATAGGCACAAATAGCATGTGGATTGTACCCAGCAGGCATGCCATGAAGGTAAGTTGGAGGGGGAATCACGCCTATTTTGTTGGCAACTTTCAATTGCTCATACAATTGGTCCAAAGGCCTGCCTAGGTTGGTGAAGGTTCGGGTACGGCTTTGATTGTAAGTTTCAGTGGGTCGGGGATAGTTGTAGGTGAGTCTATTTGGTGGGGGAAATCTTTGGTGGTAAGGAGGTCGAGGACGAGTTTGTTGAAAGTTTGGTTGAGGTATTTGGGAAGGGGTTGTAGGCGGGTTGGCATAATTTGGGCGAGGTCGAGGATGAGTGATATTGGTGTGGTAAACAGGACGAGAATTTGAGTAGTAGGGGTAAGGGTTTGAGTAGGTAGGGTATTGTCGAGGTCTGGGTCTTGGGACAGGGTTTTGATTCCATGTGAAAGCAGTTTCCCCCTCTTTCTTTTGGAATTGCGGGTTCTTCCCACTAGTCCCCTGACCTTGCAAAGCATCCAACTGTGACTTGAGGGTAGAGACATTAACAATCTTCCCAGCTTTTACGAAATCATCAAATTCCTCAAGCTTATTGACAATAGCAGCGAACGAGCATCCAGTCATGCGAAAAATTTCTTCGAAATATGGAGGATCATGTGCCTTAATGAAAGTGCGTATGATTTCGTCCTCAGTCATTGGTGGCTCGACTTTGGCAGCTATTTTCCTCCATCTCTTGGCATAAGTCTTGTGATCCTCGGAGGGTTTTCTTTTTGTTCCTTCCAACGTGGTTCGTGTCGGAGCCAACTCGCAGTTATACTCATATTGCCTTACAAAAGCATTGGACAAGTCAATCCAGGTTTTTACTTCTTCGGACTTCAAATTTGAGTACCAATCGAGGGCATCCCCCTCCAGACTTTCCGGGAACAACCTTAGAGGCAGGTTCTCGTCGTCTACAGGCTTTCCCAACTTGTTAACAAATAGTCGGAGGTGTGTCTTGGGATTACCCGTCCCATCGTACTTGTTAAACTTAGGGGTTTTGAACCCCTCGGGCAATTGCACATTGGGAAAGAGACAAAGCTCGTCGTAGTCCAGGACTCCTTGCTTGTTCAACCCCTGACTCTTCCTCATAAACTCATCGAAACGATCAAGGCGTTTGAGCAGCTTTATATCAACGGGAGCAGAAGATTCCCCCATTTCTGCCTTGGTTTGAACAATATGGTCCGGCAGGAATGGCTCAGCAGCAGGGTAATAAAAGGTATGTGGCTCAGGTGGTATATTTGAAGTGATTTGGGGTTGTGGACCTCGCATGTGAGTAAGAAAAAATGAAGGATGAGGAGGGTAAGTGTATGGCAAATTTGTGGTGGGATAGGTGAAAGTTTCTTCGGGTGCAATAGGAAATGATGGAGTAACAGTGGCATGGGCCGAAGGTAGGACAAACGGCTCTTGCTCAGGCTGTCTGGCGGGTACAGGTTCGGGTTGAACTCCGCTGCTAATTAGCTCATCATTCAACTTCCTTTGGGCGGCCATCTCAGACGCCATCTCTCCAAACTTGGTAAGCATCTCAGTCAACTGAATCCCCGAACTTGCAGTCTCGGGTTGAGCGGTAGTAGCAGACCTATCTGACTGTTCCGGTTGTGAACTCATGTTTACACGACTCCTCTGGGCTTGACTACGGGACCGCGTTATGATGGGGCTTCGACGAGAAGCTATATTTAAATATTACCTGAGAATTTTGAAAGGAATTGTCTTTAGATTCAACCCTTGCTTAGTTATTCCAATAAAAATAAAGAAAAGGAAAAGAAAAAGGCAAGAGTTAGTAACTATCCAAAAAATTCGGATGCATGTCCTATTGGGGAGCCCTTTTTATGCCAAGGGTAGGCCTAGCATGAAAATGCAATCCTCTAGGGTAAGCACTATACCATACCTGACGGATCTGATCAATTCATTGAGTGAAAAATAATTTGAAAAATTTGACCATTGTAGTGACGAGGGATTTGTCAAAATGAGGACAAGTCCGAATAGATTGATCACCTTTGATTTGCAAAACGCATGGGTTTGACCTTGACGAACTCCTATCGAAGAGATTGGAATTTGTCGACAAATTTCCTCAGTGAAGCATGAGTCAAGAACCCAACTGATTAAATAGTTGGATATAATGGATGGTTTTCTCAAAAATTGACTAGATTTCCCAATTTGGAATTTGATATCGAAACCCTAATTGGTCAATTGACAATTTATTAAAAATTGACTGGATTACCCTAAAAGGGAAACAGGTCAAATGAATTAAATGAAATTTAATTTATCCAAAATTAATCAAATCACCCTAACAAGGGTAAATCGATCAAATAGATTGAACGAAACTTGATCTATTCAAAAATCGGCTCGGTTGCCCTAAAAATGGGTAAATTGGCCAAAAGACCCTAAAAAGGGTAATTTGGTCAAATGAATTGATAATTTATTCAAAAGCGACCGAATGACCCTAAAAAGGGTAAATTGGTCAAAAGACCCTAAAAAGGGTAAATTGGTCAAATGAATTGGATGAAATGAATTTATTCAAAAATGATTAGATTGTACTAAAATTGAATGAATTGAAAAAAATGGATTGGATAAGATGGATGATTTGTTCAAAAATCGATTGAATTATTCGCCCACTGGGTGGTTTCAAGAAATCATTACAATGCCTTGGTCTATGAGCCTCTAAAATCAAAATTTGGCCTCTATATTTATCGTCTCAACAATGAGGAATCATTTGTGAATTTTCTTCGAATTAATGTCCTTTTACGCAAGGGAATTTTACCAATTTTGAGAAAATGGCCAAAAAGTGATTATTAGATGCTCATATTCCAAAAATTGCTTCATGAAAATGATCGGATCTTACCTTACCTTGTGCACTACCCCTTCGGATGGTACGAGAAAGGTAAACGTGCAAGTCTCATTTGGATTATATATCCGAGACATGGGGTGGTTTTTTCCTAACACGGGATCCCCTAAATGGCATTCCCTTCCTAGGGTTTATGCGTGATGCCAGTTTATTAAAGCGATATAAATATGTGACAAATATGGCCTAAAGGATATAAATAATGCAACGGGGGAAAAGGTCTAAACATGAAATGTATTTACTGAAAGGTAAGTGCAAAGACTGAAATTTAGACATGTGAGCTATCTAGTGGATGAGTCACTAAAAGAGTGCCAAAGAGGCCCCTTATTGCTATGGCACATGAATGCAGGCCAAGAAAACAAAAAAAAAATGGTTAGTGCAGTTGATAGTACACATAACACATTGTAACAACAAGATAAAGCAATCAAAGCAATAAAAAGGAAAAAAAAGGTTGGACCCCTCCCCTCGTGAATAGTGTCCCTAGCTTAGGATAAGGCCGACTCTACCCTAGGCAAGCTATCATGGATGCATGAGGTTGGGGTTCACTAATGCATCTAGACTCGATGAGCTCAGGTCCCCGAGCCTTCAGACTTAGAAACCAAGGGTCACCAATCCCAAGGTTCTTTGTCGGTGGCTCGAGCGATTCCCCAAACACCGCTACGCACACATCGTGTCACGGCTACGTGTTTGAGTGAATCTATCAAAACCTCAATCTTCGACAAAAAGCTAAAGGCTATCAACCAATAGCTTTAAGCGGAAGATTGAGTGACCCATTGGATCATGCTACACACACATCGTGTCGTGATCACATGTCCAAGTGAGTCACCTAATCCTAATAGGGTGGAGTGGCGTGACAAGCCACTAAAGAAAAATAAAAGGGATAAAAGAAGTAAAGCGTATGCTCGTATGCTAGTGCTCGTTTGGAGGGGAAGGGTCAAGAACCAACGCGAGGCTCTAGGGTGACCCATACCTCCCAAAATGCAATGCAAGCGCGAGATAACAAATAAACATTCATTCAAACATACATTCGTGAGTCGAGGGATTGGTTTGATTACGTATATAAGACAAAAGGTCCTAAAAAATGAAAAATGCAATCCTAATATCCACATGCCATGCATAGAAAGGGTAGAAAAAGGAAACGAATGGTTAAGTCAAAATGCTTGGACCCACTTAGGAAGTCCCCAGTGGAGTCGCCAACTGTCGCGCCCCACTTTTGAATGTGTGAATTGTGTGAGTGATGTGTGTGTGAAGTGTGGTGTGAACGTGTGCAAAATGAAAAGTAAAAAGGCCATGGGACTTTGGAAAGCGACGATTTGGCCAATTGAAATTTTAAAAAGGGTTTTTTAAATATGAAAACGGAGTCGCCACTTGGTATAGATTTGGGGTGTACCAAGTCACCCAAAAAGTGTTTTTTTAAAGACAAAGTAGTAAAACCCTTTTTAAAACGACTCCTAGTCCACATAAGCCAAAGAAAAAGGTTCGGGGGTCACGTTTGACAAAGGGGAAGGCAAGGATAGAATCCAAGGCACCCCTTTGACCTAGCCAAGGCTAGTTGCGCGACTTAACCTTACCTTTCCTAATTTTCTACCCAATATATGTTCGCACGTTGGATATGACTATATGAATGCAAAACGGAGAGAAAAATGCAATCCTAAATTCTACGATGTCTCTCGTGAGGCTTTTGATCCCAAACCACATGAATTGTGGCGGCCAACAAAGGAAAACCCCATAGAGGTCGATTAATGCAAATGAGACTCAAATGTGCAAGTGTGGAAGTGTATGAAAAGAAATTTAAAAATCCAAGTGTTTGTGTGCAAGTGTATGAAATATAGTGATAAGTGCATATAGGTGTAATTAAATGCAATTTCGTGAAGTAGAAATCAAAATGAACAATAAGGAAAGGAAATGTGAATTGAAAAGAATGAGTGAGTGATAAATGAGAATGAATGAACCTAAGGGAATGCATCAGGTCGGGTATGGGAATGACTCCTAACTTGTCGACTTCGATTTTCCCTTTGATTAGAAGGCAAGACTAGCGTGCTAAGGCTATCGAGTAGCCACACTCGCTCGTTTCCCTTACCCAAGGGGGTTTCTCAAGCAAATGGACCCTATAACTAGCATGAAATGCAAAGGCCTAAAATGAAAGGGAAAAGGTTAGAGGGACATGCCAAATGCCATAAAAACTAAAAAAATGCATGAAATGTAATGAACATGCAAACATGTACTAACGAGGGGAAATCCCTAAGGGTCTAGCGTTGGACTAGCCCATTCTATGAATTCCGACTAGCGTTGGACTAGTGGAAACGTACATTCATTCATCACATTCATTCAGGCTATGGAAAGCGAGTAGACATGCCAAACACTTATAAACACATAGCACGTAACACTTAACATGCTCGACTAGATGCAAAACCTAATAAAGCAAGTAACACGTAACACAAAGGCATGCAACCAAACTAATGAACTTATTACATTCACTAATTAAAACAAAAGGGGAAAGGGAAAATGGACCAAATTGCTCGCCAAAGCTCTATCTATTACAAGCCAAGAGGTGTACACATACCCCATTAAAGAATAACTTCATGAAAATAAAAGTAAATGACATAAGTAAAAGGAATTGAGGAAAAACTAGGAAAGCAAAGTAGGCATGCAATTCACTTAACACGTTGGGTCACATAGGAGAGAAACAAAAGGGATAAAAGAAATTATACCGCCCCTTTGAATGGTGTCCAAATGAAAGAAAAATGGCTTCAAAACAATAAAAAAGTCAAGGTACCTCAAATAGTAAAGTATAACAAAGTCACCAAATCTCTCCTAATTGCAATTTAAATGAAATCAAATAATGCATAAGTTTCAGAAAAAGGACCCACCAAGGACCCAATTACCAATTAAAGACCCAATTGCAAACCTTAGTCAACCATTCGAATTCAATCGAAACATTTAAGCACTCCAAAGGTCTCAAGAGCCAAGAAAAGGTCAAACAACCAATTTATTTTAGGGAAATTAAAAAAATAGGCAAACACAAGCTCATTCGGTCATGAAACCCCTAAAATCATGACTTAAGTGCAATTGACAAAACATGGTAGTTAATTGAAACAAAACAAGCCATGAAGTTGCACAAATTAAAATTGCCAAGGACCAAATTGATGAAATTATTTAATTGATTGGGTTCTAGTGGAACAAGGAGAGACTTGGGGGCCAAAGTGCAAATTTTTGAAAGTTCCATGCATGCAAATCACGTGGAAGAAGAATTTCTGCAACAAACAATTTCTGCAATGCCAAACCAGCTGCACTTCTTCATAATTTGTGAACTTCCTTAGGCTTTTAGACCAAAACAAATGCAGTTCGCACAAAATAACAAAACACCACTTGATCTACCCACTTTATAATGCAACAAAACAAGCAATCAAACAAAAAGAGCCTGCAAAAATGATGAAGCAAATTTTCTGCTGCAACATTCATCCAGAATTTTTCCTTTTTTGCAACTTTAAACTCTCAACTGCAGGTTTCATAGAAAACTTCAAACAAAAGCCACCAAAGACCCTCACTCAATCACCATTTAACAACTAAACACTTTGATTAACACAACACAGCTGAACATGCAACAAAAAAAAAAAAAAGGCAGAAAAACACCCACAAAAACTCATGCAACTCGGCTGAAGCTATGCTGCGTTTTCTTTTATTGCAACTTTCAGGGTTTCTGATGCAGTTCAAACGCAAGGAACAACTTAGGCAACAAAGGTTTGGACAAGATTACCAAACATTCTTTCCACTTTTTAATCATAAAACTCTTATGTGTAAACACAACAATTCAAGGAAAGAGAGCATGCAAATCTGAAAAATTTTCTCTGCAGCATTCTACAATTTTTCAGCCACGGCATTTCTTTTCATCATGCAAACCAGATTTTTAATTCAAATACAAAGCTTTGATTAGATATTTCTCAAACCAGCATCTTAACTCTAACTAAACAACAAGCTGCTTAACTCAACTCCAAACAAACAAAAACAATGAAAGAGCTAATGCATTACAGAAAATCTGGACAGACATTCATGTAGAATACTTTGGCAATCTGAAATCCACTTTCCAGCTCAAATATTTTAGATGTTTAAACACTCAAACTCAACACCCAACCTTCCATTGATTCCCTCCAACACAAGATCAAACATGAAACTGAAGGGCAAAACTTAACCAGCAACCAAAGGAAAGGAAATGCGGCAGGGAAAAGACCGAAAAAATGCAGCAGCTTTTGCTTGCTGTGTTTTTGAAAGGAGGAACTTTTAAATAACTTGGTGACTTCAGCAATTCATACCATGAGTTTCCAACAAACTTTCCGTTTCAAAATACATCAGAAATGATCTACATTCACACTAAACTCTGACCCAAACAAATCAGGAAAATAAGTCGCAAACTTCTGCATTTTCTAATTACAACATTGCCGCAGCTATGTGTCAACAATTTTGGCCAAATCTGCCCACAATTCAAATGGTTTACTACTGAATGTCATACAAGACTTAAAACAACATTTTTCATGCATTTCCAAGCATTATTTACTAATGAAAAATTCCAGAAACAACTGCAAATTCTGGTTTCACTCCCTTGGCAAGTCACATAAATTTTCCAGCACTTGGTTGGTCTTAAATCCGAATTTACCTCGGTTGAATCATTGTGTTAAGAGCTTTCTATTTTCATTTCATTTTCTGGTTTGGACATGCTTATAAACTCTTAAATTCCTTATGCACGTATCAAGCTAGCATATGAATATTTCCAGCTCAGAAATCAAGTTCAAATAATATCCATAACCATCAAAATTTCCAGAAATTTTTCTGTTTGGTCCGGGTGATCTTGCCTTAAGGCAGATTGCACTTTTGAATTTTTATTCCTCTGTTTTATCAAACTGATTGGCTACATGCAGGGCCTAAGTACTCATTATTAGCTGCATATTTATGATTATAAGCCCAAATTACAAAAATCAAAACCAATTTAAGCTGCACTACTCCAAGCAAGCTCACGGCAAAATTTTCTAGCCAAGACAGAATTTTCCACAGCTTTGTTTTCACTATTTGATTGCGAAATTTAACACATGCAAGACTCTAATCCTGATAATCATCCAAAATCCAGTTAGATAAACATCTTTCATGCTCAGATTGTCCAAATTCAGACCCATTCAGCAGCCAAAATAAAACAAGTGCATCAAGCTCACGGCAGGAGCTTTATATCTAACCAGAATTTCTGCAGGCTTTCACTATGCCATCCGAAGGTACAAATCAACATGCATGGTGGAAATCATCACATTTTCATTTGGCTAAATCCACTTAAGTGCTCAAGTCATCACAGGAATTCAGAAATAGAGTGCATTATCATCTCAGCTTTCGGATGGTACCTCAATATTCAAAACAGAATTTTCTAATGATTCAATTCAACATCCGACTGCTCTAACATCACATGCATGTTACTAGATAACTCAAATTACCTCAGATTTATCCTAAAAATGATCCATAAATTACCTCACAACTAGTCAAGCTTTCACACGAAAATCTGGAAAATGTTTTCCTCCTCTCGGCTCACAAGCACGCGACAGGTTTTCTGTTTTGGGTTGGTGTGGCTGTGGTTGTCGGTGGAGATGGTGGTTGTTGCGGCTGGAAACTTGATTGCAGCTGGTAGAACAGAAGTGCAAAAGGGTGAAGCTCGCTCACAGCTTCTCTCTGTCTTACTTCAACTCACGGACGGAACCAGAAAAATTTTTGCCGCTCGCGGATCCTTTTCTTCCCTCTCGGATGCACGGTTGCCGCTCTCTCTCTCTCGCACTTTCTGTCGATGGTCCCAAGGCAGAGGCTGGAGAGGAAGTGTTTTGGAATGTTGGAGTTGCTCAAAATGGGAAACCAGTCACGAATGAAGGGAAATGGGGTGTGAGTGGAGACTCAGATGTCATCCGGCAGAATTGGAGATGTTTTTGTTTTAAAGTTGGCCCAGGAAGCCTTGCTCACTCACGGCTGAAAAGCCATTGAAAAAAAATATATTGTGGTGGATGGTAGTTGATATACTAGTGTGTGATATAGTGGAGTGCATTAGTGGTTATAAGTCGGCATAGAGATGGAAGGTGCTGGAATGTAAAATGGAAATGGATTCGGCAGAAATAGAATTGTGATTTTTTGATTTTTTGATTTTTTGAAACAAACAAAATTGATAATAATAAAAAGAAATAACCAAAACAAAATAATTAACATTTGATGAAAAATAAACTAGAACAATAAAGTGCAATTTCCATTTCTTTTCCATTTCCTATTTTCATCGTTTTTCTCTTTTTTTTTTCTTTTCTTTTTCAAAATAACTTAACAAAAATAAACAAAATGCCAAAAGATTGAATTTAGAAGACATAAAACATATTTTGTGGGCAATTTTCTTCTTTTTTTCTTTTCTCTCCTCTTTTCTTTTCACTTTCTCATTTTCATTCATTTTCCAAGAGATTCTATGCTAACAGCTTAAAAATAAAAATAAAACTAGAAACTAAAACTAAAAATCGAATAAAACTAAAATGAAAAAATTAAAAATAAACAGCAAATGAAATTACACCAAAATTTGGTGTCTACAGTATGATTTAGGGTTTTCTCGGCCACAAGTGAACCATTTTTAAGTGAGGGTTTAAGTGTGAAAGTAAGGTAGCGTTGTCCTCTTTTTCATATGATTTGTATCAAGACATTTAGTCTATACTAGCTACTCGAATACGAGTTGATTTTGAACTACATAAACGATCCCGAAAATAATATTTCTCCGCCTATCGAGTTGGATTCCGACTGGTCTTAGGTTCAAGTGTTTTCCGCTGGAAATTTTATACCCCGTTTGAGTTTAGGTTTACGTTTGGTTTGTGAAACTCTTAGTTATTTCCACCTTCCGATCCAAATGCCCTATTTTCACCTTTAAAGGCCTCTTTATACGTTTTACTTGTAATTGGTCGGGTTTCTTTGATTTCACTTCATTGTTTTGCTAATTGTTAGATGAACTATAATATTCTTTCTCGTTGAATCTTAGGTTTTCTCGGTGACTGAGGGCAATATCCGGAAGGATATTTTGCACGTTATTTTGCATAACTAGGTGAGTGTTCCTTGTTTGCTATATTTTTCTTGACTTCATGGCTTGTGTTATTGTTTGATAATGTGGTAAGTGCTTTCAAGGATTTCCAAAATGGGTTTTCTAGGCGAGTGTGTACTTTATCGCGCTCGACCTAAACGAAACGTGAAACTTTCCATGATTTAATGATTAAACGTTACATGTGCATGATGTAAGCCTTTTGGCTGGACTGAGCCCTGCCCTTCGTTACCGATCGACTCGAGCCAGAAACGGTTTCGGTCGGGCGATATGGTGACCCTGGGTGTGAACGTTTGGTATACTCGAGTATTACCTTGTATTCTGGTGGAACCTGGCCAACGTCCGAGAAGGGGGTGAATGAAATGAACGAACGAACGAGGGTTTTACTTACAAAAATGCATTTTCAAATGAATGGAGGAATAAGGGGAATGACAGGAGAACGAACGAACGAACGAACGAACAAATGGCTCCTTGTGAGCCCGTATCCTTTTAATGTATGTGTTAGTATTGCTTTCCATTGTAAATGTTACTTGAATTATTGATATTCTATATTTAATGTATTGTATGGATTGCTGCTTATGTGTTCGGAACCTCACTGAGGTTTAACTCATTCCTTTAGTTTTGTTTTCCTTAACAGGGGAAGGCGAGTCAGGACGGGAGCTTTGTATAGACTAGTTTAGGCTAGATTTCTGTTTTTGTAATGGTTCTCGCCCTAGTGCTTGGCATGGGCTGGATGTATGGTGAATTGAGAACCTTTATATATTCGATGTTGTATTTCCTTTTGAGATAGCGATGTATATAATTTTGCTTTAAGTTTTGGATCGTTGTTATGTTTTTTTTTCTAGTGGGCTTAATCTGGTTTTGGTTGAGGTTGAGGTGAACGACTGAGTTCCGGCGATGTCGCGCCCCACTTTTTGAATGATGATGTGTGGTGTGAAAATGTGTAGTGGAATGTGAACGTGTGTAAATGAAAAGTAAAAGGCCATGGGACTTGAGAATGCGACGATTTGGCCAAACAAAGTTCAAAAGGGGGTTTTTAATAAAAAATGGAGTCGCCACTTGGTATAGAGTTAGGGTGTACCAAGTCACCCAAAAAGAAATTTTCTAAAGGAAAGATAGAAAGAAACCCATTTTGAACGACTCCTAGTCCACGTAAACCAACGAAAAAGGTTCGGGAGTCACATTTGACGAAGGGGAAGGCAAGGATAAAAATCCAAGGCACCCCTTCGACCTAGCCAAGGCTAGTTGCGTGATTTAGCCCTACTCTTCCTAACTTTTCTACCAAAAATATGTATTGCATGTTTTGGATTTTGACTAGATGAATGCAAAAAGAAAGAAAAAATGCAAACCTAAATTCTAAAATGTCTCTTGTAAGGTTTTTGGTCCCAACCACATGAGTTGTGGCGGCCAATAAAGGAAAACCTTATAGAGGTCGATTAATGCAAATGATGGCTAAAGTGCCAGTGTGCAAGTGTATAAAAAGGTGCACGTGTGAAATTGTATGAAAAATCCAAGTGTTTGTGTGCAAGTGTATGCAAAAGGTGCATGTGTGAAATTGTATGAAAAAATCCAAGTGTTTGTGTGCAAGTGTATGAAATATAGTGATAAGTGCATATAGGTTTGTAATTAAGTGGCAGATTTCTGTTGAAGTAGAAATCAAAATGAACCATAATGAAGGAACAAGTTGATGAGGAAATGTGGAATTGAAAAAAATGAGGTAAGTGATAAATTGAGAATGATATGAAGCCTAAGGGAATGCATCAGGTTTGGGTTATGGGTAATGACTCCTAACCTTTTTCGGACTTGTTCGATTTTCCCTGTTTGGATTAGAAAGCAAAGACTAGCGTTTGCTAAGGCTATTCGAGTAGCCGCACACTCGCTCGTTTCCGCTTATTCAAGGAAGGGGGACTCTTCAGGCAAATGTACCCTAACTAGCATGAGAGTGCAAAACCTAAAGTGCAGGGGAAGAGGGGATAATCGCAGGAGCATGCCAGTATGATAAAACTATAGGCGAAAAATTGCATTTAGATATGTATAGTGAACAGGCAAATAATGCATTAATGAAAAAACAAAGGAAAGAATTTGCCTATTGGCTCTAGCGTTGGACTAGCCCTTTCTATGAATTGCCTGACTAGCACTTAGACTAGTGGAAACAAAAAAAGAAGCCACAACTAGCGTTGTGACTAATGTTGGTTGACGTAAACATTCGATCCAACACTAGTGGAAAGCAAGTAGATATACCAAATATCTCATAAAACATCGTAGCACGTAACATTTAGCGATGCTCGACTTAGATGTAAGAGCGCTAATAAACGAGTAAACACTTAACACGTAGGCATGCAACCAAGGCTAATGAACCTTATTACATTCACGTAGACTTAAAACAAAAGGGAAGGGGTGAAATGGACAAATTGCTCGCCAAGCCCTTATTCTATTACAAGCCAAGGAGGTGTACACATACCCCATTAAAAACATAAAGGGGTAAGGGTAAATGGACCAGAATTGCTCGCCAAGAGCCCTATCTATTACAAGCCAAGAGGTGTACACATACCCCATAAAAACTTAAATAAAAGTAAAAGTAAATAAATGCACGCAAGGAGGTAAGGAAAGCGAAGTAGACAGGCATATTCACATAACACATAAGATCACATAGGAGAGACAAAAAGGGATAAAAGAAGTTGTACCTCCCTCCGTGTGTAATGCTAGTAAAGTGAACAATACTCAACTTGGGCTATGGTCACTAAAGAAGGAGCTAATTTGGGCTAAAACCATTCAAAGGAAAGGATTAATGCACCAATGTAATGATAAAATACAAATATGACAGTCGGAATCCCTCAAACATCGAATTCTTCCTCACTTTGCAACTTAGAAATGATCAAATAAAACAAATTGGACCAATCGATCATCTAAATCATCTCAAAATGCAATCAAATAATGCACGGTTACCAAGGAGGAGAGATTATCAACCAAGTCCTAAAGTAAACACTCCTAATGATTCACTTGCTAACATTAACAACCCCTCAAGTCCGATCAATCATTATGGAATTTCGAAGGTCCAAGATCAAATACGGGTCAATGAGTGGTTTCACTTGCATTTTGGGATCCAAAAACAACCATTGATCAATCAAACCGAAATCAATTAAAACGTTTTAAAAAACCTTAAAGGTCCCAAAACAAGAAAAAGGTCAAGTAACAAATTTATTTAGGAAAATTGAAGAGAATAGGCAAGCATAAGCTCATGTAGACATAAGGTTCACAAATTCATGCATTAAGTGCCACCTAAACAAATGAAAACAAACAAGCAATCGAGTTGGAAAATTGAGGCTACCAAGGACTCAAATGCGAACACTAACCAAACACTCAAGCTTATCAAACACTTCTAGGAACCTCAAAAATCCAAAGGCAAAGAAAAAGTCAAGTAATGGCTTAAAATTCAGCTATTCTAAGACCTATTTGCAAAAATTAGGACTTAATTGAGTCTTTGTAATATTGCTGCAAAATTTCAGGGACCCAATTGATTGATTTTCAGAGCTTACGGGCCTTAGAAGGATTAGATAGAAGCCAAGGGGTTGGAGTGCAATTATTTTAGAACATTTTACATGCAAGTTTCATGCAACCACGTAAAGAATGCTTCTGCAAATATTTTCTTCCATTCCAGCAATAAAAGATTTTCAGCAACACCGAATGAAACTTGCTGCAACTTTCTTACCAATTCAGATTTTTATCAAAGCTTTGATTTAGATGTTTTTAAAAACCAACATCACAGCTCCAAACCAAGCCATTAACTATACCACCACCATGATCCTAACAAGCTGGAAACTCAAGAAGATGTCATACAAAATTCTGGAATAAAGCTCATACGAAGAAACAGGTTTATTCTTTCCAGCAAGCACTTGAACGTGATTCAAACATTTCAACCCATACACACCCAACACCCCTTAATACTGAACACTTCAAATAAAACTAGAGTTATTGACTATAATCATCAAACTCAGCAGATCACAACTCACGGCCAAACAAAGAAAACCAAACAGCAGCTGAAGCGAACAAAGTTTCTAAAGTCGCAGGTCTGAAACAGCAAACTTGGAATTCATGCAAGGAAACACAGAAAATGAGTAGGTTTAGCCGAAATACTCCCATGAGATGCAGCAAAGCAACACAATCTAAATGCCCTGAATACTTGTCAAACCTGAACTCTAGCCTTTCAAGATATCAGACCCAAAAACAAAAAAAAAACAAACTCCAGCGGCTCAAGAGAAAAAGGAAGCTATTCGCACAGCTGCAACATGGTCAAGAGTAACTCTCGGCTATTCTACGCTTCACTGTAATGAACTAAAAGGGACTTAATACAAGTCCCAACTGACTCCAGCACAACGACTTGGGACGAAGGGGCGAGGGAGGATTAAATACAGCACAGCAAAGAATACAAGCATCCACACCACCCAATCAGAATTTCAGTTATTCTAGAAAAATCAGTCTACAAACATCCACATAACCAGCCGAACCCTTTCAAATTCATTGCAGCAAAGATTTTACTCCTAAACTTCAGCAAGACACTGTGAATCCAGGCCATGGCATCAAACAAGTATTGTTTTTCAACCCTTAACATAAAAACACTAGTTTTAGGCATGCTAAGAGATTTTAATCATAGAACAAACAAAACTGCAAACTTTCTACGGTGAAGCCTTCATTTCCTTAGACCCGAACCCCCATAACCCTCAAGTCATCAATTCTCGCACAACCCAAGCACAAAAGCTTTTCATTCCAGGAGAAACCGGACAAACAAAACAATACAGAACAAACTAAGGATGATGCAATTCTGAAATATACAACTTGCTGGGCTTGCTTGAAAGAGGTAAAAAGGATTACCTTTAACGCCTTATAGTGTCCAGTGAGCAAAGAAAAATTGAAAAGGTTGCACCCAGACGTCAACTTTGAAGATGCAGGTTTCAGGTGAAAAGATTCCCAAAGCTTCGTAGGAAGACAGAAACGAAACCTTTTCCTCCTTCAGCCACTGGTCAGATTTCTCTCTTAGCCCTTTCTGGTTTTCTTTCCCAGCCGCTACTTCACCAAAAGATCCTCTCAAGCTCTCCCCTAAGTTTCCTTTTTCCTTTTCAAAACCCCCAACCCCAGCTCTCGCTTTCAGTTTTTCTCTCGCCGTCCAACTCTCAATCCCTCAGCTCTCAGTTTTTCCTTTTAGCCGTTAGCCCTCTCATCCCCCCTTTGCGGCTGTAGCCCTATTTCCCTTTTATATCAACTTCCCAATCTCCTAAACCCTCAACTGAATGGTCAGGATGAAGGCCAGCCTCTGCCTTCATCCTGCCCTTCAATGGCACGTACGAAGCTAGCCTTCGCAAGCTGCCAAAAACGCAGCTTGCAGGCCGTGACCTTTTTCTTTTTTTCTTTTTTCTTTTTTTTTTTCAAGAAAACTAATTGATTAATTAAACAAAATTGATAATAATAATAATAATAATAACACAAGCAACTTAATTAACATTGGATAAAAAAATAAATAAACTAGAAACAACAAAATGCAACTTTCCATTTTTCCTTTTTCCATTTTTCTCATTTTTTCACTTTTCCTCTTTTTTCCTAAATGAACCAAATAAAAGATAAATTAAGTAGAAATGACAAAAATAGATAAATAAAGCTGAATAAAACATAATTTCTATTTTTTCCTTTTTTCCAAGAAACTCTATGCTAAAACTTAAAAACAAAGACTAGAAACTAAAAACTAAAAAAACGAACACGACAAATAAACTAAAAATGAAATTACACCAAAAATTTGGTGTCTACAGGCGAGAGCTGGGCAGGCGGTCCACCGAACCCTTTGGTTCGCCTTAGGGGGAGGTGGGGCTGTCACAAACCACAATTATCACAACAAAACTTTAAAAAAAAATGAAAAAGTTATTTCTATGCAAGGGAAGAATAACATTGTAATGGATTGGACCAGTTAGTTAGCTTAGAGTTAAGAAAGTGAACATATAAAGATCAATAAAAAATGAAAAGTACTCCTTCTCTAACATTTGCATGAAGATACACCAACCCATAAATTATATCTCGAAAATGCTTCCTTAATGTACTTTCTCTAAGACCATCAGGCGAGCCAGCAACTTTAAAGGGCCATTTGCCTTCCATATACTCCGAAACTGAACAAGAAATATATAGAAGTGGTCAACCAAACTACCCACATAATAAACATAAACATTCAGACAGAAATTCATAAAGGCAAGGAAAGATGAAGAGCAAGTGCTTTATTTCAAGAACATTGATATGCTTTTTCTAGTTTCTTCCTTTTATTTTGTTCCTTTAAAAGGAGAGGGTTGGAGATGCCGAGAGGGGGGTGAGAATACCCATTTTTAGAAAATAACCTTATGGAACCTAACTTCAAAAGGGAAAAACAAAATTTACAAAATCACATGAGGATGGCAGAGGAAATTTCCAAATTATGTACTTTCAGCATCATAACATCACAAAAGGGGAAACAATTAGACAACTAAACTCGTAAATAATAGGAGAAAAAGGAAGAACCAAAACGCTAATAAAGATGCTCTGGAAAAAGGAAGCAAGAAGAGTCTTTGAAGCAAAAAAAAAAAAAAAAAAATTCCAGCCAGTTTTTTGATTTTGTTGTCGTCCATCAGAAAGAAAAAAACTCGTAAATAATTGGAGGAAAAAAACTAAAAGACTAATGAAGGTGCTTTGGAAGAAAGAAGCAAGAAGAGTTTTTGAAGCAACAAAAAAAAATTCCAGCCAGTTTTCGATTTTGTTGTCATCCATCGGAAAGAAAATGAAGAGAGAAAAACATGAGCTTTCTTCGTGATGAAGAATAGGGACAAGAAGAAAGAGAAAGTAAAGGTTGGAAAGAGGAAGTCAGATGGCAAATGAAAGAAGTGAAGAGAAGGCGTGCCTGGCAGAGAAAATCTCGAGCTAATTGTCACCGAAAAGCCAGGAAGCATGTAACCTTCTCCAATCAATCACATCACGTCTGTGTTTTCCAACAGAGAGGAGAGAAAAAAAGAAGGTGAAGGACCACCAAACTTGCCACCAATCTCCTTTTGCTGCGTCACCAGCAAGCCAATCACTTTATGTCACATGGGCAAACAACCAAATATTATGTGGCTGGGTTCCTTCACTCTACCACTGGAAACCAAGTAATAATAACTTAAAACGAAACACATTTTTCGGACGAACACTCTCCAGCAAATCACACGTCGCCAATGTCAGCAACACAAGCACCTTCTTGAGTAATGGCATTCCCCCTTTTATATATACTAGGATTGCGCGGTGTAATTTTTAGGTTCGACCAAAATGCCCAATTATTTAAATTTACACATTAAGTATGAAAAGTTACGTAAAGGTATACTAATATCTTAGTGATTTTGTAATTTAATTAAGCAGCGAAAATAAGTAATTTGTTGAGAAAACACAAGACAATATAATAAGAAGATTATTGAGATCATTATGGTGTTCCTTGTTTCTACATACAATGTAAGATGTTCCTTGTTTCTGCATAAAATGTGAGATGCAACTTGTTTTTGCAAACAATGAAAATCGAACAAACAAAAAAGACATATAATCGAGGTGGAGCAAAATTTTCTGAACAAAGATCTAAAATTGATACAGAGTTGAGACCAAATATAGTTCAACCTCTGCCACAAAAGTTGCCTAAGGGATAACCACATACAGATGTACACAGTTCGTAGATATAGTAATAATCCTTTCAAAAAGTTCCAAGCAATCTATCAAATCTAGAATGGCAAAACAAGAAGACAAAAACTATCAAGTTCGAGTGGTATAAAAGTTGAATATTATGAATTCAGCTTAATCTTGTTTTCATGGTGGAGTAGCTTTACGTATTTTTATTTTAAGTGTCATCTCCTTCCACATTATCTATATCATCAAAATTTCCAGCGAGTCGAAGGCAAACTTTTGACGAACCATTGGCTTCTCCTGCAGTCATGAGTTTCCCTGCAATTTGCTTTTAGGAAAAGACAAGTATGTATTACAAGTTCAATTGAGTGTTTATCTGCTTGGAGTCAAGAGCTCCACAATCTCAGCTTGATGCCTAAGTGACAAAGAGTCATTTTTTGCGCTAATTGCTAACTGGACAGAAGTGGCAATGTCATTAGTTTCAGAATACTTTATTGCTGTGTAGAGCTGGCTTGCATCTGTTAATTGTGTTTGCACTAATTTGATATGCACCAGACTGCTAACTGGACAGAAGTGGCAATGTCATTAGTTTCAAAATACTTTATTGCTGTGTAGTGCTGCCTTGCATCTGTTAATTGTGTTTGCACTGATTTGATATGCACCAGAATGTCTTTGTTTTGAGTCGCTCATGAACAAATTCAAGAGGAAGCTCAAAATTCTGCGAACAATACTAAAATATGTCAGGTAACAAGTCCTATAGAGAACTTGGACCTTTTTTCAAAACCACTACAGAGCCTTATCAAGGACAAAAATGCTTCATACCATCCCCTCTTTCATTTCAGCTTCTTATCTATTTCTTATTGTTGCTTCTCTAAACACTCGTTACATGATTTCTAAATACTATTAGGATGTGGCAGTGACATGGCTCCTGAAACCTTCTAGCAGAATGTTTATGTTAATGGCAAAAAAGGTTGAAACAGCATGTATGATACTACTAACAAAAAGTTACCCATTTCATGTCAAAGTAAATCATATCCACTCTCTAAGTGTATAATACTAATTCAAAATTACAAACTGACATTCACATGTTCTACTTTGTTGTGTACCTGGGCAGTAATGGAGTGATTTAATCTTAGAAACCTCATTAACTCTGACCACAATCCAATCTATAACTAATATTCCCCGAGCTGCTAGTTGGTAACATTTGCTCTAAGAGCAGAAATTATTGTGTACGGGACAAAAATAAAGGGAATGCTGCCACTGCCAAGCAGGCAATGTAGATTTACTTTTATTTAACAGCTTAGTATTGCTCAAAGCAGTAGTTATTGCAGATACAAGCCTCACTCACAAAAGCAACAAAATGTTTGTTAATAAGCTAATGCTTTGTAACTTTTTAAGTTAATTGTTTACCTTAAAAGATAAGCATGTGAGAACCCAAAAATTTTCACATTTTCTCAGCATTATTTTATTCCTTTGCCTACATTTTATACTTTCCTTGGAAATATTAAACTTTCTATGCATTTTTACAAGCAAGTACAGTTTTAAATTCATTTTCCTAGTATGACTTAGTGTACGTTAAATTTGAAACGCATTATCGATGTGAGGACCCGTAAAATTCCTTATATTTTTCTTAAAAATACCCTTTTATTTGGAAATTATTACTTTATAATGGCCCTACCACCCAATCACCCCACAATAAGTGCAAATGAATATAGAATTAAGGGTTTTTCCTTTTCGTTTTCAAGTTAGTGCGAATTAGGGTTTTTACGCCTATCCGTGGTGTGACTATCCGGTACGGAGTGTGGATCAAAT
Source organism: Coffea eugenioides (assembly GCF_003713205.1). Classification (NCBI taxonomy): domain Eukaryota; kingdom Viridiplantae; phylum Streptophyta; class Magnoliopsida; order Gentianales; family Rubiaceae; genus Coffea; species Coffea eugenioides. The sequence goes on from NC_040043.1 coordinate 36,499,746, forward strand.
TTGGTGATTAAGAGAGTTTTAGATGATATTAAGTGTGTGATTAGAAGTGATATTAATAAGTTAGTGAATTATAAGTGAAAACCCTAGTACGTGCAAAATAAGGAAAATCGGGGTGAATCGAAGTGCACCGTTCGTTACCGATTGAACACACCACTTGACCACCACTTTATTACCTTAATCTCCTTGTTATTAATTGAGAAAAATCAGCCCTAAATATCTCCTTTAGCCAACCGAAAATGTGGACCAAAAATAAGAGAGAAAAGAAAAAATTTTGACTACCAATCAACTTGTGACACTTGTCACCTTTGACCCAAATCAATTCCTATCCTTTTAACCTTCTTGAAGCTTCAATTGCACTTTATTTCAGCCTCCATTTCTGCCATATGAACCGTGAGAAAGAGAGGGAAAATCCAAGAGAAAGAAACCATAATCCATCTTGAGTTTGATCTACTTAAGTGAGAAAACAAGAAATCTAAACCGATTAATCATTAGTTTGGAAGCTTGGGAAGCTTAAGGAACCAAAAATTTCAAGGAGTAGTGAAGGATCACTCTTGCAAGGCCTTGTCTTGAGGTATAATGGCCGATCACCCTTTCTTTTCCATTAATCATGATTAAGTTGGGTATTAATGTTAGAATTGTGCTTGTGATGCTTGTTTGAAATGGTTTTGATGATTGGAGGGAGGAATATTGAGTTAGGGTTTTGATTTATTCACTCATATTTCTTGTGGGTTAGGTGTTATATGGTGTATATATATGGTATATAATCTTGTAAAGGAGAAAGTAGTGGTGGTTTTAAGGTAAAAATGTGAATTATAGCTTGATGTAGCAAAATTCCAGATTTCTGGAAATTGAAGCTTCAGTTCTGCCCGGTTCTAGTTCCCTATGTTATAGGCCGAATTAGGCTTAGAACAAAACATAAAAGTTGTAGAGAATGATGTTTTATAGTTTCCTGAAAAATTTTAGCTCAATCAGAGAAACGTAACCTGTGAAAAGACCAAAATACCCCTGACTTCCATAGGTAGAGCCCTGTGGACAGCGTTGACCTTTCACCAATCTGACCGCATTTTTTCACCCTTATCCGTACTCAATTAGCCTTTGGTCAAAACATGAAAGTTGTAGTGCTATGTCTTAGCTTTCCAACGCCCCTGGAATCACCTCGTTTGGACTTCGGTATCCTGAGTTATGGTTGTTTACGTATAGTACGGTTAACTAGCCTGAGTGTGAGATTCTGGTTCTGTAATTTGACATTTTGACTTAGATACACTGAAAACTGGACTAAGTGGTCTTCATCAAAGTTGTAGGTCTTTGTCTTAGCTTCGAAACCGTATAAATTACACCTCAATATGATAAGCGTAGCCTCAGTTGTGTCCGTTACGCAAAACAACGTCAAATCTGTCTTTTGTTTCTTGACTAAAACTTCATTTCCGCACATGTTCCTAGCTTGATTTTGTACTTGTATGACTTGGAGCCTATGGAATGGCTATTGAAATGAGATGATTTTGTGTGTGACTTTGGGATTGATTGAGGAAAATAATGAAGCCATAAATGGCTGGAAAATAGGTAAATACAAAGGGCATGCTGCCCAAATTTACACTCGAGAATTAGGTAATGATTTGAGAGCGAATACCACGTGAACCATCTAAGGTATTTACGTTTTCTTTACCACTTCGACTCAAATAGCGATTTTAAAGTTTTACAAGTGAGCATAAGTTTTATAAATATTTTACTTATGTCTTTCGGTTTAAATGTACTCTTTTCACTACCAAAACCATATTTATACTTTGTACTAGTACGTATTCGAATTTTCTTTGAATCACTTACATCTTTGATGGTTGAAGCATAATGTGTTCTTTTGATTATTTTAGGATTCCTTGATGATTGAGGGTGTTATCCGACCGGATATTTTGGATATTATTTTGCGTAAATAGGTGAGTGTTTCTTATTTGTTATATTTTCATTGACTATGTGGCTTATTCTTGATTATATGACTTGTTATGAACGAATGACAACATGTTAAATGTTTTCAATGATTGCTTAAAATGAGTTTTCTAGGCGAGTGGGTACTTTATCGCACTCGACCTAAATGAATGTGAAATTTTCAATGATTAAATAATTAAATGCTAGTTGCGCATGAATGTAAGCCGTTTGGCTGAATTGGGCCCTTGCCCTTCGTTGCCGGTCGACTCGAGTCAGAAGCGGACTCGATCGGGCGATTTGGTAACCCTGGGTGAACGTTTGGTATACTCGAGTATTACCTTGTTGTCGGGTGGAGCCTGGCCAACGTCCAGGAGGGAGTGAATGAAATGAACGAACGAATGTCAATGCAAACGAGGGTTTTACTTACAAAAATGCATTTTTTAAATGATTGGTGGAATAAGGGGAATGACAGGAGAATGAATGAATGAACGAACGAACGAATGAATGGCTCTCTGTGAGCCCGTATCCTTTTAATGAATGTGTTAGTATTGATTTCCATTGTAAATGTTTCGTGAATTATTGATTATTGATGGTTAATGCATTGAACCTAATGTTTGATTATGTGTTCGGAACCTCACTGAGCTTTTAGCTCATTCCTTTAGTTTTGTTTTCCTTAATAGGGGACGACGAGCCAGGACGAGAGCTCTGTATAGACTGGCCTAGTCGAGTTCTTTGATTTTGTAATGATTCTCGCCCTAGTGCCTGGCACGGGTTGGATGTATGGTGAATTGAGAACCTTTGCATATTCGATGTTTGTACTCCCTTTTGAGATAGTAATGTACATAAGTTTTGCTTTAAGTTTTGGATCGTCGTTATATTTATTCTTGTGGGTTTATTCTGGTTTTGTTTGAGGGTTGAAGTGAACGACTGAGTCCCGGCGAGTGCTGGGCAGGCGGTCCGCCGAACCCTTTGGTTCGCCTTAGGGGGAGGTGAGGCTGTCACAAAGCAGTTGAACATTACATTTATTATATGGCAGGTTAGAATACATCAACAATTGTAGTTGATTACACATCCATTTAGACTGGGCTTTTTGCATGATATCTGGGAAAAAAAATACTGATTTAGCAACTACCCATTTACCTAGTCTTTGAGTTTCAAACTAAACAGCAACTAATAGTCAAACGGCACAATTAATTGCATGAAACTTTGATTTTTACCTAGCTATATTTCAGTTTAATGAGCTTATTTTGGTCTACAAGTTTTTTGATGATTTCATATTGGAACAAGCATAGCAAAAACCTTAAATGGAAATTCCTAAGAAGTTCAACTCCCAAAATTTACATCTAAGCATAAAGTAACAAAATATATGCAAAACAACTAAAAAAATGGGTAGCAGGATAATAAAAGAATGCTAGAAGAACTAACCTCTATGTATAGAGGAGCAACCAACGGTAGAACTGAAGCACAGCTAAAATTCCCAAAACAAAATGGTGCTGCAAAAGTTATTGGCATTTAAGATATGAGTTCAAAGCTTTACAAAAAGGTAATAAAATTGTAAAGTTGTTTTAAAAAAAATGTTGACATTGGTACTCTTGAGAACATATAATGTTAGTTTAGACCTCACTGTAAGTTGTTAGTGTTATAGAATCAATACCACTTTATTCCACTTCAAAATTAATTCCTCATAACCATTATTTCATCTGCAATTTTATTCTTTGTACACCAATGAAAATTATGAAGGCAAAGACGTGAACAAAAACCAAGAAATTGATTATTTCAGTTATTTTGGAAAACTCAAGCAACAACTAAACAGGCGTTGAGAAATTTGAGCATTCATTGTCAAGAAACCGTCAAAAATTCTTTGCCTCCCAGTAAGGACCATTCTCAACAAATCTATGATATGTGACAGATTTAATTGAATTCTACAATTTTTTTTTGAAATTGCTAGCTTTATAAGTATTGAAGCATCCTAACAACATAGAGCTCTAATCAAAGATACCCACAAAAGATACTAAAGTCCATTCAACATGACTAACCTTCTTCCATTTCTACATGCTCAACCTTATGAAAGCAACATATAACCAAAAATCATCACTTTACACAATCAATTTACATGGGTTTTGCTGTAAGACCAGGGGCATAGAGAAACTTAGCAGAACAAATCATCATAAAGAAACTTAGAAAAACAACTAATAGGCACTGAGAGAGAGAGAGAGAGAGAAACAATAAGAAAGCAAATAATAAGCAAGTGTACAGTGAAAGTCAATCAAACATATTCATCTTAAAAATTGGTCTTAAATTTTGTTTCAGGGTTGCTTTTATTTAATATTCACAAAAATTATATGAATTACAGAGTTTTCTGCTACTACTTGTTTAATCAGAGTTTTGATATCTATTCTATTCCTACTAAAAAAATATTGATCCAAATCCAAGAAAGAAGGCCCCAATGTGTAATTTCACCCACATGGCCATAAAATGTTGACCAAAAAGTATAAAATTCTGGCTGCAAAAAGACAAAAAATGTCAAAATCATTACCAACTAACAAAAATAATTTAAGAGAAACAACCAATCCACACCCTTGTACTCTGAATTTCTTGATTGTGAAGAGTTGCTGGAAATATCAAGAGGAAAATAAAACTTTCCAAGAATATGAAAAAACACGTTAAACCATTTCACCTAAGGAAATAAGCATAAGTTCCAATGCAAGGGTAAAGCATAGAAAAAAAAGGAAGAAACTTTTGAGAGCTAAAAAAAGAGATTATACGAACAATCATGAAAAAATGCTTCATTTCTCTAATTCTTAAAAATCCATGGAATAAAAAAGAATGCTCTTGAGCTATGAGTTCAGCAAACATTTCTGGAAGAAAACACACGAAATGGTTAAAAGGAAAACCCTACCATCAGTTGTTGTTCATTCTTCTGCGTCATATAGAAGCCATTAAAAATAAACATGTTTGGATTCACTGTTTTTGAAAAACAGCAGTTAAATTTTGTAATCAATCTACTTTGCATATCCTTCCTCCCGACTTAATTTGCTCGTGGTACAATTAAAGATAAGCATTACATAGCTGCATAAGACTACATACCATTTAATTTGTCCGTGGAAACATTAATTATTACAAAGGCAACAACAATCCCTCTTATAGTTATAAAGACCCACGAGGGAGAGAGATCACCATGTTCTACTGATATTGGTGATAGTACATGTGATCGGCTATTGCTCTCCTATCCTCATTTTAGTTAGCAATTCCATGTGCCGACATATCGACTGGTTGTGGTCGAAACATTTGGCTGCCCTGGTCTAAATTATCTGCCAATGCTGCGTGTAACAGCCCCACCTCCCCCTAAGGCGAACCAGAGGGTTCAGCGGGCCGCCTGCCCAACTCTCGCCGGGACTCAGTTGTTCATTCAAACAAATCAGAAATCAAACCTCAATAGAGAGCAAACCAGGATCCAATTCATTACTACAGGAGTACATAGGACACGAATCCAAAACTTAAAGTAGAACTTATATACATTCCAATCTCAAAGGACTTACAAAACACAAAGGGGTACAAAAGTTCTCGATACTTCATACATCCGACCCTTGCCAAAAGCTAGGGCGAGAACCATAACAAAAGAAAATCAAGAGCTAGACCCAGCTAGTCTATACAGGCTCTCGTCCTTGCACGCCTTCCCCTGTTAAGGAAAACAAAACTAAAGGGATGAGCTGGAAAGCTCAGTGAGGTTCCGATCACATAGACAAACAAGCAGTTCCATGCATTCAGTACAGATAACCAAGAATTCCAGATACAAGTATAAGTGAAAGCGATAAACACATTCGTTAAAAGGATACGGCCTCACAAGGAGCCATTCGTTCATTCATTCATTCGTTCATTCTCCTTTCATTCCCCCTACCTTCACTCATTTGAAATTGCATTTTGTATAAATAAAACCCCTCGTTCATACATTCGTTCATTCATTCATTCACCCCGTCCCTGGCTTTTGGCCAGGCTCCACCAACCTACAAGGTAATACTCGAGTATACCGAAACGTTCACCCAAGTCCCTAATCGCCCGACCGAGTTCGCTTCTGGCTCGAGACGACCGGTAACAAGGGGCAATGGCCAGTTCAGCCCAAAAGGCTTACATTCATGCACAATTAACATTTCAATCGCTCAATCATTAAAATTTCACAATCATTTAGGCTAAGTGCGATAAAGTACACACTCGCCTCGAAAACTCGTTTAGCAATCATTGAAAGCATTTAACATGTTATCAATCATTCCAACAAGCCATATAATCATGAAACGTAACAAACAAGGAACACTCACCTAGTTATGCAAAACAACGTTCAAAATACCCCACCGGGTATTCCCCCCAGTCACCAATAAAACCTAATATTAAACAAGAGAAAAGATATTACCATTCATCTCATATAGAAGAATCTCATCCAAAAGCCATTCACTAGGCTTACAAGTCATATCAATACAAAATAAATACGAAAAGCAAGCTAGAAACATTTTCGGATAAAAACAGTTTTGTCCTCAGTTTGCGGTAATGGCACAAATTGCGCTACGCTTATCGGATGAGGGTACAAGACCCACCATCTCGAAGCTAAAAGACAGGGCTACAACAATGTAGAAGGCCACTCAGTCCAAATCCTAGCACAACTAGGTCAAATATGCAAAATACCAAACCAGAACCTTAATTGCAGGTTTACAAATTACACTATGCTGTAATTAGTCCAACTCAGTCTATACAGGTCCGAATGCAGAAATTCCAAAGGCATATGATAGCTAGGACATCAAGCTACATTTCATCAGAAGACCTCAACCACCAAATCCAACGCAATTCCAGTCAAAACAGCCAATTACAAACGCAGTTCGGCCATCCTGACGAACCCAGAACAGCAACAGTAAAATCGACATTTCTCACTCTACACTACTCCAAAAGACCTGAAATTTTACAGGCACCTCAAACACATCAATACCTACAACTTTCATGTTTTAAGAAAAGGCCAACTCGGCCTCTAACCATATGATACAAAACCGGACAGAAAGGGGGTTATGAAACCCTAACTTTTCACATTTCCTTCCAAATCCAAAATTGGTTGTAATTACCAATCATTTACACCTACTAGAGTCATTACCCTTCATTACCAACCATCATAGATAACCACAACATCATGATCACATTAAACCAGAAAATTCCTCAATAAATTGAAAACTTCACCAATTCATCTCAAACCAAGAAATAAACCACAAATTTCAGCACTTTAGCCACCACTAGGCACAAATTAAGCATCATTAAGTGTAGGAGGAAGTTCAAACACCACTTACCTAGAACACAAGAGAGGGAGAGTTGTAGGACACCTTAGCTTCCTTGAACACTTCCACAAAAGCACTTACTAGCACCAAATGGAAGGATTTTATGGAGTAGAAACAAATTTCAGCAATTGGTTTGGATGATTTGCACTAGATGGTAGCTAAAAGTTTGAAGAGTTTTCTTCCCTCTTAAGCTCAAGATGGCCGGCCAACATGGAGAAAGAAAGAGTGAATTTTTAGTCAATTTTGAGATATTTAATCAAATGGTAAAAAAAAAAGTCAAAAAGGTGAATAGTTGTCTTAGGCTCCAACCAATGGAAGTGTGACACTTGTCACTCCATTAAATGCATTTCTATCATTTTGTTTCCTCTCACATCAAATTTAGTAGGGAGAAAACTCAATAACATGTGATTTATGATTTAATTTTCTTGCACCTGCTGGTGGCATTTGAAAGGCAACATTAGGATCAAGTAAAGCATTACGTAAGATCCTAAAGTCATGGGCACTACCCTCTCACCCTACCCTGACATAAGTGAATCTAATATTATGGTCACACATGGCTAGAAAAATTTGTTTAGTTGGCAGAAACGTCAGATTTGCAGCACTCTAGGGGGTATGGAAGAAGTGAAACAAAAAAAATATCTTGGTCTACCTATGGTGATCTCAAGGACAAGAGAACAAATCTTTGGTTACATTAGAGAAAACATCAAGAGAAGGCTGGAAAGTTGGAAGAATAAGTTGTTAAGCCATGCAGGGAAGGAAGTCATGCTCAAAGCAGTCACAATGGCCATGCCCACATACGCCATGTCATGCTTCAAATTGCCAAGGAAACTTTGTAAGGATCTCAGCTCAGCTATGGCAAACTACTGGTGGGGAGAAGCTAATGGAAAAAACAAAATGCAATAGATTTCTTGGAAGAAAATGGCTCAGGAAAGAAAGGAAGGAGGATTGGGATTCAAGGATCTAGAAGCTTTTAATAAAGCTCTATTAGGAAAACAGATTTGGAGGATAATCACCAAACCTAATCTCCTAGTGAGCAAAGTGTTGAAAGCCAAGTATTTTCCTAAGGAATCAATCTTCAAATGCAAAGTGCAAGGCTGTGCTTCGTGGTTCTGGAAAGGTCTGATGAGTGTGAGAGGAATGATGGAAAAAAGTGTACTGAGGAGAATTGGAAATGGAAGCAGCACTAAAATATGGGAACAGAAGTGGATACCAGAATCTCCAAATGGAAAGCCAGCTACCCCAAGACCCCAAAACTGTGAGTATAAAACAGTCCAGCAGCTAATGAATAACAGAAGATGGAATTTAAATGTAATCTTCAGACTTTTCAACATGTCTGATACAGAGAGGATACTCAGTATTCCAGTAAGTCTAGCAGGTAGAGAAGATTCAAATGACTGGAAATACAGTGAATGGGGAGAATACACAGTAAGATTAGGCTACAAGAGTTTAATGGAAGATAGCTCAGATAGAAATACAAAAATGGAGAATGCTGGAACAAGCCTTGACGCAGGTAGTAATCAAAGCAAACAACTATGGAATACACTGTGGAAGCTCAACATCAAGCACAAAGTTAAAATCTTTATTTGGAAGTGTATCAATGGACCTTTACCAGTCAGAGAGGCTATATACAAGAGAGTTGCAATAGGGGATCCAGTGTGTAAAGGATGTGGAGAAGAGCCTGAAACAATAGAACACACCTTGCTGTAATGTCCTCTAGCACAAGAGATTTGGAAAGTAGCTCCATTAACATGGGATGGAGCTAAATACCAGATAGGGAACTTTCAAAGATGATGGAGTACAATCACAGAGGCTAGGAAAAGGCAAGAAGGCAGAAGCCACATGGGGCTCACGACAAATATACTGTGGTAGATTTGGAAGGATAGGAACAAGAGGGAGTTTGAGCACCATGCCTGTTGCCAACCGAGTAGTGTTATTCAAAAAGCACACAAGGAATGGCTGGAACTAGAGGAATTAGATTCTAAGAAGAATTCTAAGAGTACAACAGAAATACCGCCAACGCTGGAAGAGGACTGTCATGCACACTAAAGCCATGATCTCATAATTATGAAGGTGGCAACCAGAAGCTTACAAAGAACTGCAGTGTTGGGAATTGGAGTTGCTGTTAGTAGGATGCCAAATGAGGCAAAGGAGTTGTGGGCCTTAAAAGACAGAAGCTCGGGAGACAAAAATATTGATGATGCTGCAGCAGTCAAACTGATTTCATGCAAAGCTTTGGAAAGACAATGGTGCAACATCAGAATACAAGTTCACAACAAGGACTTGCTAAAGCGTCTTAAGATTGGTAAATCCCCAGATTGCAGAATGACAACAATCCTTGAAGATATCTTAAGTTTAAAGTCATTGTTTCGAATGTGCTCTTTTTGCTTAGTTAATTATGATGATAAGGATGTTTGTGCTAATGTTAGCTCATATGCCTTAGGCATTTTGATGGATGAGGAATTTCTTGTTCCTCCGTGTCATTGAACACGTGTTGTACAGATGCTCGGGCCTTTGCTCGAATTGTAAATTCTCTTTATAGATCAATGCAAGTAAACTAACGTTTCGAAAAAAAAAAACGAACACATATAACTAAAGCAAAGGTAGAAGTGAATGGTCATTCCTTGGCATGGCATTGGCTTAATATTGTTATTGCCAGATGTTGTAACGAATAGACTTTACCTATATTTTATACAAGTACCAGGTATCTATGTGAATTAATCTAAAGTTAACTTTAACTATATTTCAAATAAGTACAATTATTTGCATGAGTTAACCTAAAGTGTCTATCGTTATATGCATGGAGTGGAAATATACTTGTATTTTCCAATATTGAACTAGAACATATACATAATCAACTCATGTTACATGGAATTAATCATTTTTTCTTTTATTTTGAAAGTAGCAATCGTGGATATTTGATTGGACAAAAAACTTGTGAAATAATAACAGAATTAATTAATTGACTTTATTCTAGGGTGCATATTAAGCTACAGTTTAGGGCATGTGAAGATGTGCTTTTTGCAGTTGTTGTACTTTTTATAATTCTTTTTATTATAAAATTTAATATGGGAGAATTGCCAATTTGGTCCCCCACATTTTGAGGAAAACTTTTTTAGTCCCTCACGTTTAAAATTAGCCAAAATAGTCCCTCAAATATAAAAATATTGTCTGTTTGTTCCCAAAGCTCAATTTTGCTCAATTTTTTGGTGGAAAAATACATGCTTGCCTAATGTTCCCATAATTGAATTTTTTGTCTTTTGACCTTGGGAACTCACTTGTCCTTTCTTGCTTGATTGAGGTGCGAAGTTTGGCTTGCTTATTTTGTGTGAGTTATTTGGTTATAAATATTTTGAAGGCCTACATCGTGGTATCCAGAGCTAGGTTTATTAGAAGACATGTCTGCATCAACCGCATCAATTGTGCTTTGTCGAGGCCCATTTTTTGAAAAATAAAATTTTAGTGTTGAAAGAATGAGTTTTTGATTTTATAAAAAGAGAATAAAGAAAAAAGAAGGACCTAAAATGGGACTTAGAAAATGCGACGATTTGGGTCCAAATTTTAGTCTAAAAAGGATTTTTTTAAAAGAAAAATAGGAGTCACTGCTTGGTATTGGATTTAGGTGTACCAAGTCACCTAAATATATGTTTTCAAATAAATAAATAAAATAAATAAAACCCCTTTTAGATGACTCCAAGACTATGAAAAATAAGAGAAAAATGTTCGGAAGTCACGATTGAAAGAAGGGAAAGCAAAGGTTTGATAGGTTCAAACTTAAGGTACCTTTTCAATCTAGACTAGTTGCGAGATTTAGTCAAAAATTTTTCTAATCTAACTTATAAAACTTATCACATTAGACTGCTTAGAGGGGTATCGAGAGGGTCGAAATATCTCTTCAAAATTTAATTGATGCAAATCACATTAATTGTGATACCCAAAAATGATTCTTAGAAGAGATCACGAATATGTAAAAGATGAGACTCGAAGAAAAGAAAATAAATTATAATATATAAATATACATGATCTAAGAGGAGGATGCAACATAACGGATACGGGAGACTAAGATTCGTGATTCAATTTTCCTTTTTATGGAGGGGATACGGGCATGCTAAGGTTAAGAAGCCATACTTGTTCATTTCCCATATTTGAAGGGTGACTCTCTAACCTAGTCAAGCAAATGGACTAGCATACTTCTAATTTTCTAAATGAAATACAAGTCTAAATGTCATGTTCCATGCACATAGGGATAAGGAAGATGATATAAAGAAGAAATATCATGCAAGATGAGGAAAAATATCCTAAAATAAAAAATATGCATGAAATGCAATAAATATTACGCAAACATATGATTCTAATGCGTTGGACTAGCCCTAAGAATCTAGCGTTAGACTAACCCATTTCTACAAATTCTCACTAGCGTTGAACTAGTGGAAAATCAGAGAGAAAAGTCACAACTAGTATTGGACTAGTGTGGTGACATCATGCATTTATTATAAATAAATAAATCGAGTAAAACATAATTAAAGTAAATAAACACCTAAAACATATAGAGCACGTAACACATAAGTATAATATCTAGATGTAAATATCCTAAAGAAAGCTAATAAATACATAACCACACAAGCATACAAGCATACAAATAAAGAAACACACATAAAAACCTAACTATTACATTTGGAGCCTTAACTACAATCTAAGCGGGGAATTTAAAAAATAATAACCTAATTGTTACATTTATCTAACTAATTACATTTTGGCAAAAATAAAACCTATCTATTACATAGCCTAGCTAAATACATTTCTTGAACGTCGGGCATTTAAATGCCTCCCAAATAATCATCAAAATTAAGTAAAATAAATGAAACTTAAAATGAAAAGGATGATAAAAGAAAAAGTACTCAAAACATGCAATCACACATAAAAAAAAACATATAGGAGCACATAAAAGAATTTAAAATAATAATAGAAGGTATCTCCCTTGAAGTAGTGGTTAAATGAGATTGGATTTGCCCTATTTATACTCCAAATTCAACAAAATGATCAAAACACCAATTTAACCAATTTAATTAACAAATAAAGAGAATAAAATGTAAACATATGGCAAATTCATTTTATTATTATAAAGAAATGGAAATAACATGAAATCTACCAATTAAAAGCATTTAAATGAAATATAATTAACAATTAAAAAAAAGGCAAATTATACTTAAGAAATCAAAGGTATTTGGGACCTAATTGTAAAAATTGAGAAAGTTGTTAAGGTTAAGTTTCAATTATTACAAAAATTAAGGGTCAAAATAAAAGAAAATAATGTTTAGGGATCACATTGCAATTAAATTAGGGACCTAAGTCAAAGAAATCTAAAATTTTTCGGGCCACTGTAAATTACTCAAAAGAACAAGGATCAAATTGTAATTTTTGGATCTGGTTTTCTTAAGAAGCAAAAGGCCAACAGGCCATTCTTCTTATTTCCTTGGATCAAAGTCCCCTAGGCCAAGCGAAAAGTCCAAGGAAAAAGGATAGGCTAGCCAGTCATTTTGACCAAGTGAATCCAACTAAAATGCATGGATTTTATCCCTACAAACCCATGTCATAACCCAAAAATTTAAAATCAAAGCCTTTAACAAAACCCAATCAAAATAACCTTACCCAAATTTTAAATCATTTTACTAAAACCCAACAAGACATTAAATCTATCAAGAATTATTAAGTCTTAATTATACCCTAAAATCCAGAAATAATTTTTCAAAACATGTATAAAATATATAAAAGAAGATCAAAACTCGAAAAGGACATATTTGCTTCATTTTCACAAAATTTTGGGGCTCAGTGAAATTATGCAAAAGTTAAGGGGTCAAATTACAATTTTTTGGATCTTCCATGCAAGGCCAAGCCGATTTACAGCACTTGGGATTCTTGGTTACATGTTTTCTATGCCAACCCAATGCCACCTCTAGCATTGCGTCAAGTGTCCTGTTATTATTTGCACTTTAATTTTCTAATAATTCAAATTGGTTTGGTTTAACACAAGTTTTCTCTACCCTCTAAAACTTTGAACCAAAATTATTCATATACCAATACTTTTGAGTTAACCACTCACAATCTGTTGCTTTGGGGGAAAAGAAAAAGAAAACCCTAAACAAAATTGCCTCCAAACTCTTTCATCGTTGATTGCTTTGAAAAAAGTCAAAAAGAGAAAAAGTCCCTGAAAGCTTATCGGCACCGTTGCCTAATAAGCTGAAAGTTGAAAAAAGGCCTTGAAAGTTGCATCACCACTCCAAAGAATTGCCTGTGTTTTCATGCCAAAGTCAATAGATTACAACTGGGTTGACATCTGGCATCTATATAAATCAGAATTCACCTTTACGTCGAATTTCTGGAATTGCATTGAAAGTTGCTCACACCGTTTCCAGTAACCGAGGATCGTGATTGCCTAATAAGTTGTTAGATCAAGTGGTGACTTTTCTTTCACTTTCTTGGATAATGAGATTCTACACCATATTGTTGTCAAGAACGGTTGCTGGAGTGAACATCAACAAGAGAATTAAAAAGAGATTTTATTACTATCTTCAATTCTAGGTAATTTATGTGCACTATTTTTTTACTTTTGTTTTTATTGTTATTGATTTAACATGAATTATTGTTTATTGTTTACAAATAATTTACTATGTAAGAATACTTTTGATATTGAAAAAATATTTACTTAAATAATCATTCAATGGTTCCGGAAGAACAAACTGAGCTGTTGAATACTTTAAGCAATTATGCCACTGCAAAATTTTAGAGATGTTTGATTCTTGTAGCCTATGCAATTACTAACAGTAACATCACCCTATCTTATGTTATGCAATTTTATATTTTCATATTTGTATTCTTCATTTTCATTTTCGTGAAAGTGAAATTTACATTGAATTGTGAGTTTGGAAAGGTTAAATATTAGTTGAGTGGTCAAATTGACTACTTACACGCTAATTGTGATATACCTGGAAAATAAGTTACTTTGTGGGATTAAAAAATTGTTTATTATTTCAGGAATTCTTATAAATTTTACTAATGTACCAAATTGAAAAAAAGATACAAAAAGTAACAATAGCTTTTCTGGCTAGTTGAAAGTAGTAGTAGTGAACAAGTAGAATTGGGAATTCAGCTATTTCAATAAATTATTGAGGAAAAAAATTTGCTTACATTTTTTTCTTATTGTATTGCAATTAACATTGTGTGAAAGTTTGCAGGATATGGATACTACGACTTCTATGGAAACTGAGGTATCATCCTATCGCAGATTGGATTTTGACAAGGTAGATCAAATTACCAATGATGAGGTTTCCACTCCACCAGTTTTAAATGTGATAAAAGATGTAAACAAAATTCATGCATGGATTCCTCTTGAACTACTTCCGAAGATGGGCATGGAATTTGAGAGTGAAGATGATGCTTATAATTTTTACTTAGCATATGCAAAGGAAGTTGGTTTTGGAATCAAAAGAAGTAGCTTCCACAAAGACAACAATGGTAAGCTCATGGATAGGGTATTTTGTTGTAGTGCTGAAGGAAAACGAGCAAAGGATAAAAGAGATCTCAATGTAAGAGCCCCTTGTCCTAAAACACAATTTAATTGTTCGGCGAAGATGAAGGTTAATAGTACACAAACTGGTAAGTTTTGTATATGTCAGTTGATCATTGAGCATAATCACTATCTTTCAAGTCCCAACAAAAGTCATTTACACAGATCACATAGAAAGATAAATTCTATTCATGCAGCTGAAATTGATATGGCACATCGTGTGGGTATAGCACCAAAAGTTTCTCATGAACTTATGGCACTACAAGTAGGAGGACGAGAGAACTTAGGTTTCATTCCAGAGGATTACAGGAATTATTTACGTTCTAAATGAACAATACAAATGGAAGTTGGAGATACTGGAGGCGTACTTGAATATTTGCAAAAAATGCAATTAGAGGATCCTAATTTCTTCTATGCAATTCAAGTGGATCAAGATGCTTTGATTACAAATATTTTTTGGACTGACGTATTAATGAGGGCAGATTATGCAAGTTTTGGAGATGTTGTTTGTTTTAACACAACATACAGAAAGAATAATGAAGGCCGTCCATTTGCATTATTTGTTGGAATGAATAATCATAAGTAGACTGCAATATTTGGGGCTGCTTTATTATATGATGAAACTGCTTCAACTTTTGAGTGGTTGTTTGACACTTTTGCGAGAGCCATGTCAGAAAAAAAACCAAACACTATACTTACGGATCAGGAAGCAGCAATTGTGAGAACCCGAAAAATTTTCTTATTTTCTAATCGTTATTTTATTTTCTTGCACACATTTTCTATATATTTCTTTATTATATTAATTTTCTAGATATTTTTATAAGGGAATCAAGTTTTGAAAATATTTTCTGATACAAGTTAGTGTATGGGACGTTTGAAGTGTATATTGGATGTGGGACCCACTAGCGCGATAAAATTTTGACGACTAGGTGACGAGGTATTAAGGGATATTATTTTATAGGATACTAGGAGATGATTAGAGGTTAGCTAGATAGATTAACTATTGGGAGAAGGAAGATAAGCTTAAAACAATCAAGGTGCCAAGTGTCGCGATCTGGTTGGATGTTGGACTTGACCAAATCTTTCTCACCTTTACTAAATCAAAAATTTGACCAAAATCTTCTTCATTTTGCTCTTCCTTTGGCTGGCCATCTTGAGAGAAAAACAAGAGAGACCACTTCATTTTCTAGCTTCCAAACTTGCTTGAATCTTGGGTTTTAGCCAACCAAATTGGAAACTACTCCATACAAATGCTCACTAAGGAAGTTTAAAGGCTTTGGTGGAGTTATTTTGGAGGAGGAAAGACTAATCTACCATTTTCTTTGAGGCTCTAAGGTAATTTGATAAGAACATCCCTCTTTGCTCCTAGTAGTTGTAAATTAGTGATTTGTGGTTGCCACTTTGGTAGTTTTATGAAATGTTTCTTGGTTAGAAGTGGTGATATGTGGATTTTCAGTTTTCTTAAAGAATATTCTGCCCATATATGAATCTTAAGGGTGGGCCATGATCTACTAGCTTTGATATGTGAAAAATCTAGTGTTTCGGTGTTAGTTTAATTTGCCCAAAGGAATTTCCAGCTTATGTGCTTCAATTTTAGCTTTAGGGTTTCTAATTTGAACATGATTGGGGTTAGTTTTGGAGCTACCAATTGGTTGTATTTTAAGGGTGTTTAATAGCCTATGATGTGTATGTGCAATTGTGGTTGATTGTTATGAGATTGGTGGTTTGGTTGGTTCTAGGATGGAAAAATAAAGGAATTCAAGGGAAATGTTGTCCGTTTATTTTCTTGAAGTTTGAGTGAGTAAAAATGAGAGTTGGAAATGTGATTGTGATGCATTGGATTTACTTTGCTTAGACATACTTAGGTCCACTCTAGTGGTATTTTTACTTGAACTTGTACATTTCCTTATGGTGAACGTGATGACCATTTTAAACATGATGTTTAGTTACAAATGTTAAGTTTTGAACTTCAAATATTTACTCATTTTCTTCCCAAAACAAAAAGGAGTTGTATAGGTTTTCTCGGACACGAAACCTATTTTAACAAGCAAGGCTTTAGGTGTGAATTTAAGGTATTTTGTTTTCCTCTTGCATATGATTTTACCCAAAACACATGTTACACGTTATTTCCTTGCATATGTGTTGGTTGCGAGCCAAACAAAAAGCTTTACGAAACCAAAAAAATGCTTCTTCAGCGTATCCGGCCGTATATCCGGCCAAATTTTGACCGGATTGACAGGGGAAGATGAAAAAAATTTGGATTGCTCACTGCCTTGAATCCGGCTGGATATCCGGCCAACTTCTGGCCAGATTCTGACGTGGCATCCGTTTCATTTGTTTTTCGATGGAATTTTCTAAAACCTTTTGAGTTTAGTTATATGTTTGGTTTGGGAAACTCTTAGTTACTCATGTCCTTTGGTTTAAATGTATTCTTTTCACTCCAAAAATTATATTTATACATTGTACTAGTAGGTATTCGGATTTTCTTTGATTCACCTAAAATTTTGATGGTTGAACCGTAATGTGTTCTCTTGGTTATTATTAGGGTTCCTTGGTGATTGAGGGTATTATCCGGAAGGAAACTTTGGACGTTATTTTGCTTAAATAGGTGAGTGTTCCTTGTACATTATATTTCCAATGACTATGTGGCTTGTTGTGAATGTTTGGTTAAATGTTAAATGTTTTCAATAATTGATAAAAATAAATTTTGCTAGGCGAGTGTGTACTTTATCGCACTCGACCTACATGAATGTGAAAATTTCAATGATTAAATGATTAAATGCTACTTGTGCATGAATGTAAGCCTTTTGGCTGAACTGGGCCCTTGCCCATCGTTGCCAGTCGACTCGAGCCAGAAGCGGATTCGGTTGGGCGATTGGTGACCCTGAGATAATGTTTGATATACTCGAGTATGACCACAAAGATTGGTGGAGACTGGCCAGTGAATCGGCTAGTAGGGGAAAATGAAATGAATGAACGAATGACTAGAACAATGAAGGGGTTTTCACTTACAAATGTGTTTTTAATGATTCGAGGAATAAGGAAATGGTTGGTGAATGAATGAACGAATGGCTCCACGTGAGCATGTATCCTTTTAATGAATGTGTTACCATTGCTTTTATATTGTAAATGTTTTATGGATTATTTGTTATTCAATGATTAATGTCTTGGATTTAATAATTTGATTATGTGTATGGAACCTCATTGGACTTTTAGTTTTTTCCGTTAGTTTTGTTTTCCTTACAGGGGATGCGAGCGAGGGCGTGAGACCTGTACAGAATAGCATGGTCTAGTTCTTTTGAATTTTCCGATTGTACTCGCGCTAGTGCTTGAATAGGGTTGAATGTATTGGGCACTAAGCACTTTTGTTCTATTTGGGTTTGTATTACGATTCTAAGCACTTTTGTTCTATTTGGGTTTGTATTACGATTTGAGATAGTAGTGTATGTAAGGATACGTTCTAAGTTTGGGAACTATTTTTTTCACTTAGTCTCGAGGTTATATCTTATTTTGTTTGAAGAGAATGAACGAGTCCTGGCGAAAACTGGACAGGCGGTCCGTCGAACCCTTTGGTTCGCCTTAGGGGGAGATGGGGCTGTCACAAGTGGTATCAGAGCCACTTCGCGTGGTCTCTGTGCAGAGTGAGCTTGGGCCAAGTGGTGCTATGGTCCTAATTTCGTGAATAAGTGTGAAGGACTAAGTGCTTTTTTGAGCATAAGCTATGAATCATGAATTGTTATAGGTCTTAAATCTTTATCATGGTACTTGAGAACAATAGATATGTACGTCAAGTAGGAATCTCAATTGTAGATAATTTACTCTTGAAACTGGTCAGCTCGAGTGGTGAATTATCTTATTTTGGATTCTTGTACCCGAGTATACAGGAGTTGAGGGCAATACTAAGGATTTGAGATCTCCATTTCGGGGAACATGAACGGGCTAATGTTTGGTGAGAGCAAGTGCAAGAGATCAACCGACGTCTAGTTTGGGTAGTAAGAAAAGTGAGAGATCGAATGGAGAATATTTTAACCGAATGTAGAATGGCAGGTCGCATTTTCTTCTTGTTTTACCCCTATATTGTTACTGTATGTATTTTGCTTGTGGCATGTCAATATCCACATGTATAGTACTTGCTGCACTTGATTTTGTCTAACTTGATATGTCTCATTGTGCATTTGGTGTGTTATATCTTGCCGTTTTAGTCAATTTACTTTGTTTGCATACTAAATCACTTTTTTTTTTAAAAAAATAAGAGAGAAAAAGATATGGATGGGAGACGTAGTCGCGGACGTGGAGCTAGTCGTGACCGTGGGGTTAGACAAGCTCAAGAACCAAGAAAAGAAAGAGAAACAGCAGCTGAGCAAGATCATGGACCGAGGGTTGAGGCAGGAGACCAAGTAGCGACGGCGATACAACAAATGATAAATATTGATGAGAATATAAAGACCAAGGCTCATTCAAGCACATGGGGAATTGGAAGATTCAAGTGAAGACTAGTTGATTGCACGAATGCTTGAGTTTAGTAGGATTATTTGATTTTTCTCGTTGATTTTGGTTATTTCTCGTTTTAAAAAGTCTAGGTAATTAAGATAGTTTAATTGCGGCCCATTTGTTAGTAAGTAAGGCCCAAATCTTTCTTAAGTATGTAGGGTAGTTTGGTCAACCTTTGGATTAGGGTTAATGCTTGTAAGGGCTATAAATAGCCCCACTTCCTCTTTGTTTGGGATCAGTTTTTTGGCTATTAAATACAATTAGTGAGTTTTCACTTTCTCTTTGGCAAGAGAGTTTCCTTTGAATACTTGAGAATCTTCTCAAGTTATTCACCCGAACTTATCAATCGAGTATCTCCTTGATTGTGGCGTTCTACTACCTCCAATTTGGTTCGTTAATTCGAGTAGTTACGGGTTGAGATAATATCAAAATTGTTCGTGACTTCTAGGGATTAGTTGGGTCAAATTTCCGCTGCCTAAGCCATGGTGTTTTGGTTGTCTAGATCGGGGTTTCACATCAAATATCTTAGCGCGATTGGTAGATCAACAAGGCCAAATGCCAGTGAATCAATCTCAGAATCCCGAAATAGGAGAGGATAGGGCTCTGGAGCGGTTTCAAAAGTTTGTTCCTCCTAAATTCCTTGGAGGGCCTGATCCGGAAGTAGCTGAACAGTGGTTAGAGGCAATGATTAACATTTTTGCATCCTTGAATTATACGGAGTAAAGACAGGTGAATTTTTCTGTATTTCAATTCGAAGGACCGGCTCGAGCATGGTGGAATATTATTAGGGCCAAGTGGGAGAGAGAACAAACTACATGGACATGGGTGAATTTTATACGGGAATTTAACGAGAAGTACCTCCCACCTTTGATCCAAGAAAGGAGAAAGGATGAGTTTATTAGGTTACGTCAGGGAACCCAGAATGTGGCCGATGTATACATGAGGAATCTAGAAAAAAGATACCGTCTTCCAAAGTGCAAAAAGTGAACCATTTATCTCACCCACCATGGACATTAGGAGCACTAGATGAAGGGTCTACAAAAGAAAGTCAAATAGGACAAGAGAAAATTTCTCGAGAAGGCCAAAAAGTGTCTTCTCACTTAGCCTGTGGATACTGTGGATATTGTTGGAGGAAAGGGCGGAAGTGTTTGATTTATGAGAGTAGCAATCATCAAATTAGCAATTGCCCAAAGAAACAGCCACGAGAGAATAGTGCCCAACAAGTGGATGGAATCAAACCAAAACAAGCTAACGAAAGAGGGAACCGAACAAGAGTACCAGCACAGGTATATGCCGTAGACAAGCAACAAGCTTCGGAGTCATCTGAGACGATGGAAGTTAAAAATTTCGAAAACGAAATTTCTTAAGGGGGAGAGAGTGTGAGGACCCGAAAAATTATCTAATTTTCTAGTCGTTATTTTATTTTCTTGCACACATTTTCTATATATTTCTTTATTATATTAATTTTCTAGATATTTTTATAAGGGAATCAAGTTTTAAAAATATTTTCTGATACAAGTTAGTGTATGTGACGTTTGAAATGTATATTGGATGTGGGACCCACTAGCGCGATAAAATTTTGACGACTAGGTGATGAGGTATTAAGGGATATTATTTTACAGGATACTAGGAGATGATTAGAGGTTAGCTAGATAGATTAACTATTGGGAGAAGGAAGATAAGTTTAAAACAATCAAGGTGCCAAGTGTCGCGACCCGGTTAGATGTTGGACTTGACCAAGTCTTTCTCACCTTTACTAAATCAAAAATTTGACCAAAATCTTCTTCATTTTGCTCTTCCTTTGGCTGGCCATCTTGAGAGAAAAACAAGAGAGACCACTTCATTTTCTAGCTTCCAAACTTGCTTGAATCTTGGGTTTTAGCCAACCAAATTGGAAACTACTCCATACAAATGCTCACTAAGGAAGTTTAAAGGCTTTGGTGGAGTTATTTTGGAGGAGGAAAGACTAATCTACCATTTTCTTTGAGGCTCTAAGGTAATTTGATAAGAACATCCCTCTTTGCTCCTAATAGTTGTAAATTAGTGATTTGTGGTTGCCACTTTGGTAGTTTTATGAAATGTTTCTTGGTTAGAAGTGGTGATATGTGGATTTTCAGTTTTCTTAAAGAATATTCTGCCCATATATGAATCTTAAGGGTGGGCCATGATCTACTAGCTTTGATATGTGAAAAATCTAGTGTTTCGGTGTTAGTTTAATTTGCCCAAAGGAATTTCCAGCTTATGTGCTTCAATTTTAGCTTTAGGGTTTCTAATTTGAACATGATTGGGGTTAGTTTTGGAGCTACCAATTGGTTGTATTTTAAGGGTGTTTAATAGCCTATGATGTGTATGTGCAATTGTGGTTGATTGTTATGAGATTGGTGGTTTGGTTGGTTCTAGGATGGAAAAATAAAGGAATTCAAGGGAAATGTTGTCCGTTTATTTTCTTGAAGTTTGAGTGAGTAAAAATGAGAGTTGGAAATGTGATTGTGATGCATTGGATTTACTTTGCTTAGACATACTTAGGTCCACTCTAGTGGTATTTTTACTTGAACTTGTACATTTCCTTATGGTGAACGTGATGACCATTTTAAACATGATGTTTAGTTACAAATGTTAAGTTTTGAACTTCAAATATTTACTCATTTTCTTCCCAAAACAAAAAGGAGTTGTATAGGTTTTCTCGGACACGAAACCTATTTTAACAAGCAAGGCTTTAGGTGTGAATTTAAGGTATTTTGTTTTCCTCTTGCATATGATTTTACCCAAAACACATGTTACACGTTATTTCCTTGCATATGTGTTGGTTGCGAGCCAAACAAAAAGCTTTACGAAACCAAAAAAATGCTTCTTCAGCGTATCCGGCCGTATATCCGGCCAAATTTTGACCGGATTGACAGGGGAAGATGAAAAAAATTTGGATTGCTCACTGCCTTGAATCCGGCTGGATATCCGGCCAACTTCTGGCCAGATTCTGACGTGGCATCCGTTTCATTTGTTTTTCGATGGAATTTTCTAAAACCTTTTGAGTTTAGTTATATGTTTGGTTTGGGAAACTCTTAGTTACTCATGTCCTTTGGTTTAAATGTATTCTTTTCACTCCAAAAATTATATTTATACATTGTACTAGTAGGTATTCGGATTTTCTTTGATTCACCTAAAATTTTGATGGTTGAACCGTAATGTGTTCTCTTGGTTATTATTAGGGTTCCTTGGTGATTGAGGGTATTATCCGGAAGGAAACTTTGGACGTTATTTTGCTTAAATAGGTGAGTGTTCCTTGTACATTATATTTCCAATGACTATGTGGCTTGTTGTGAATGTTTGGTTAAATGTTAAATGTTTTCAATAATTGATAAAAATAAATTTTGCTAGGCGAGTGTGTACTTTATCGCACTCGACCTACATGAATGTGAAAATTTCAATGATTAAATGATTAAATGCTACTTGTGCATGAATGTAAGCCTTTTGGCTGAACTGGGCCCTTGCCCATCGTTGCCAGTCGACTCGAGCCAGAAGCGGATTCGGTTGGGCGATTGGTGACCCTGAGATAATGTTTGATATACTCGAGTATGACCACAAAGATTGGTGGAGACTGGCCAGTGAATCGGCTAGTAGGGGAAAATGAAATGAATGAACGAATGACTAGAACAATGAAGGGGTTTTCACTTACAAATGTGTTTTTAATGATTCGAGGAATAAGGAAATGGTTGGTGAATGAATGAACGAATGGCTCCACGTGAGCATGTATCCTTTTAATGAATGTGTTACCATTGCTTTTATATTGTAAATGTTTTATGGATTATTTGTTATTCAATGATTAATGTCTTGGATTTAATAATTTGATTATGTGTATGGAACCTCATTGGACTTTTAGTTTTTTCCGTTAGTTTTGTTTTCCTTACAGGGGATGCGAGCGAGGGCGTGAGACCTGTACAGAATAGCATGGTCTAGTTCTTTTGAATTTTCCGATTGTACTCGCGCTAGTGCTTGAATAGGGTTGAATGTATTGGGCACTAAGCACTTTTGTTCTATTTGGGTTTGTATTACGATTCTAAGCACTTTTGTTCTATTTGGGTTTGTATTACGATTTGAGATAGTAGTGTATGTAAGGATACGTTCTAAGTTTGGGAACTATTTTTTTCACTTAGTCTCGAGGTTATATCTTATTTTGTTTGAAGAGAATGAACGAGTCCTGGCGAAAACTGGACAGGCGGTCCGTCGAACCCTTTGGTTCGCCTTAGGGGGAGATGGGGCTGTCACAAGTGGTATCAGAGCCACTTCGCGTGGTCTCTGTGCAGAGTGAGCTTGGGCCAAGTGGTGCTATGGTCCTAATTTCGTGAATAAGTGTGAAGGACTAAGTGCTTTTTTGAGCATAAGCTATGAATCATGAATTGTTATAGGTCTTAAATCTTTATCATGGTACTTGAGAACAATAGATATGTACGTCAAGTAGGAATCTCAATTGTAGATAATTTACTCTTGAAACTGGTCAGCTCGAGTGGTGAATTATCTTATTTTGGATTCTTGTACCCGAGTATACAGGAGTTGAGGGCAATACTAAGGATTTGAGATCTCCATTTCGGGGAACATGAACGGGCTAATGTTTGGTGAGAGCAAGTGCAAGAGATCAACCGACGTCTAGTTTGGGTAGTAAGAAAAGTGAGAGATCGAATGGAGAATATTTTAACCGAATGTAGAATGGCAGGTCGCATTTTCTTCTTGTTTTACCCCTATATTGTTACTGTATGTATTTTGCTTGTGGCATGTCAATATCCACATGTATAGTACTTGCTGCACTTGATTTTGTCTAACTTGATATGTCTCATTGTGCATTTGGTGTGTTATATCTTGCCGTTTTAGTCAATTTACTTTGTTTGCATACTAAATCACTTTTTTTTTTAAAAAAATAAGAGAGAAAAAGATATGGATGGGAGACGTAGTCGCGGACGTGGAGCTAGTCGTGACCGTGGGGTTAGACAAGCTCAAGAACCAAGAAAAGAAAGAGAAACAGCAGCTGAGCAAGATCATGGACCGAGGGTTGAGGCAGGAGACCAAGTAGCGACGGCGATACAACAAATGATAAATATTGATGAGAATATAAAGACCAAGGCTCATTCAAGCACATGGGGAATTGGAAGATTCAAGTGAAGACTAGTTGATTGCACGAATGCTTGAGTTTAGTAGGATTATTTGATTTTTCTCGTTGATTTTGGTTATTTCTCGTTTTAAAAAGTCTAGGTAATTAAGATAGTTTAATTGCGGCCCATTTGTTAGTAAGTAAGGCCCAAATCTTTCTTAAGTATGTAGGGTAGTTTGGTCAACCTTTGGATTAGGGTTAATGCTTGTAAGGGCTATAAATAGCCCCACTTCCTCTTTGTTTGGGATCAGTTTTTTGGCTATTAAATACAATTAGTGAGTTTTCACTTTCTCTTTGGCAAGAGAGTTTCCTTTGAATACTTGAGAATCTTCTCAAGTTATTCACCCGAACTTATCAATCGAGTATCTCCTTGATTGTGGCGTTCTACTACCTCCAATTTGGTTCGTTAATTCGAGTAGTTACGGGTTGAGATAATATCAAAATTGTTCGTGACTTCTAGGGATTAGTTGGGTCAAATTTCCGCTGCCTAAGCCATGGTGTTTTGGTTGTCTAGATCGGGGTTTCACATCAAATATCTTAGCGCGATTGGTAGATCAACAAGGCCAAATGCCAGTGAATCAATCTCAGAATCCCGAAATAGGA
Organism: Coffea eugenioides; assembly: GCF_003713205.1. NCBI lineage: Eukaryota > Viridiplantae > Streptophyta > Magnoliopsida > Gentianales > Rubiaceae > Coffea > Coffea eugenioides. The sequence goes on from NC_040043.1 coordinate 36,524,767, forward strand.
GAGGATAGGGCTCTGGAGCGGTTTCAAAAGTTTGTTCCTCCTAAATTCCTTGGAGGGCCTGATCCGGAAGTAGCTGAACAGTGGTTAGAGGCAATGATTAACATTTTTGCATCCTTGAATTATACGGAGTAAAGACAGGTGAATTTTTCTGTATTTCAATTCGAAGGACCGGCTCGAGCATGGTGGAATATTATTAGGGCCAAGTGGGAGAGAGAACAAACTACATGGACATGGGTGAATTTTATACGGGAATTTAACGAGAAGTACCTCCCACCTTTGATCCAAGAAAGGAGAAAGGATGAGTTTATTAGGTTACGTCAGGGAACCCAGAATGTGGCCGATGTATACATGAGGAATCTAGAAAAAAGATACCGTCTTCCAAAGTGCAAAAAGTGAACCATTTATCTCACCCACCATGGACATTAGGAGCACTAGATGAAGGGTCTACAAAAGAAAGTCAAATAGGACAAGAGAAAATTTCTCGAGAAGGCCAAAAAGTGTCTTCTCACTTAGCCTGTGGATACTGTGGATATTGTTGGAGGAAAGGGCGGAAGTGTTTGATTTATGAGAGTAGCAATCATCAAATTAGCAATTGCCCAAAGAAACAGCCACGAGAGAATAGTGCCCAACAAGTGGATGGAATCAAACCAAAACAAGCTAACGAAAGAGGGAACCGAACAAGAGTACCAGCACAGGTATATGCCGTAGACAAGCAACAAGCTTCGGAGTCATCTGAGACGATGGAAGTTAAAAATTTCGAAAACGAAATTTCTTAAGGGGGAGAGAGTGTGAGGACCCGAAAAATTATCTAATTTTCTAGTCGTTATTTTATTTTCTTGCACACATTTTCTATATATTTCTTTATTATATTAATTTTCTAGATATTTTTATAAGGGAATCAAGTTTTAAAAATATTTTCTGATACAAGTTAGTGTATGTGACGTTTGAAATGTATATTGGATGTGGGACCCACTAGCGCGATAAAATTTTGACGACTAGGTGATGAGGTATTAAGGGATATTATTTTACAGGATACTAGGAGATGATTAGAGGTTAGCTAGATAGATTAACTATTGGGAGAAGGAAGATAAGTTTAAAACAATCAAGGTGCCAAGTGTCGCGACCCGGTTAGATGTTGGACTTGACCAAGTCTTTCTCACCTTTACTAAATCAAAAATTTGACCAAAATCTTCTTCATTTTGCTCTTCCTTTGGCCGGCCATCTTGAGAGAAAAACAAGAGAGACCACTTCATTTTCTAGCTTCCAAACTTGCTTGAATCTTGGGTTTTAGCCAACCAAATTGGAAACTACTCCATACAAGTGCTCACTAAGGAAGTTTAAAGGCTTTGGTGGAGTTATTTTGGAGGAGAAAAGACTAAACTACCATTTTCTTTGAGGCTCCAAGGTAATTTGATAAGAACATCCCTCTTTGCTCCTAATAGTTGTAAATTAGTGGCTTGTGGTTGCCACTTTGGTAGTTTCATGAAATATTTCTAGGTTAGAAGTGGTGATATGTGGATTTTCAGTTTTCTTAGAGAATATTCTGCCCATATATGAAGCTTGAGGGTGGGCCATGATCTACTAGCTTTGATATGTGCAAAATCTAGTGTTTTGGTGTTAGTTTAATTTGCCTAAAGGAATTTCCAACTTATGTGCTTCAATTTTAGCTTTAGGGTTTCTAATTTGAACATGATTGGGGTTAGTTTTGGAGCTACCAATTGGTTATATTTTAAGGGTGTTTAATTGTCTATGATGTGTATGTGCAATTGTGGTTGATTGTTATGAGATTGGTGGTTGATTTTAGGATGGAAAAGTAAAGGAATTCAAGGGAAATGCTGTCCGTTTATTTTCCTGAAATTTGAGTGAGTAAAAATGAGAGTTGGAAATGTGATTGTGATGCATTGGATTTACTTTGCTTAGATATATTTAGGTCCACTCTAGTGGTGTTTTTACTTGAACTTATACATTTCCGTATGGTGATGACCATTTTAAACATGATATTTAGTTACAAATGTTAAGTTTTGAACTTCAAATATTTACTCATTTTCTTCCCAAAACAAAAAGGAGTTGTATAGGTTTTCTCGGACACGAAACCTATTTTAACAAGCAAGGCTTTAGGTGTGAATTTAAGATATTTTGTTTTCCTCTTGCATATGATTTTACCCAAGACACTTGTTACAATTTATTTCCTTGCATATGTGTTGGTTGCGAGCCAAACAAAAAGCTTTACGAAAATGAAAAAATGCTTCTTCAGTGTATCCGGCCGTTTTGGCCGGATAGACAGGGGAAGATGAAAAAAATTTGGATTGCTCACTGCCTTGAATCCGGCTGGATATCTGGCCAACTTCTGGCCGGATTCTGACGTGGCATCCGTTTCATTTGTTCTCCGATGGAATTTTCTAAAACCTTTTGAATTTAGTTATATGTTTGGTTTGGGAAACTTAGTTACTCATGTCCTTTGGTTTAAATGTACTCTTTTCACTCCAAAAATCATATTTATACATTGTACTAGTAGGTATTCGAATTTTCTTTGATTCACCTAAAATTTTGATGGTTGAACCGTAATGTGTTCTCTTGATTATTCTTAGGGTTCCTTGGTGATTGGGGGTATTATCCGGAAGGAAACTTTGGATGTTATTTTGGGTGGGTGTTCCTTGTACGTTATATTTTCAATGACTATGTGGCTTGTTGTGAATGTTTGGTTAAATGTTAAATGTTTTCAATAATTGATAAAAATGAATTTTGCTAGGCGAATGTGTACTTTATCGCACTCGACCTACATGAATGTGAAAATTTCAATGATTAAATGATTAAATGCTACTTGTGCATGAATGTAAGCCTTTTGGCTGAACTGGACCCTTGCTCTTCGTTGCCAGTCGACTCGAGTCAGAAGCGGACTCGGTCAGGCAATTGGTGACCTTGGGATAATGTTTGGTATACTCGAGTATGACCACGAAAATTGGTGGAGACTGGCCAGTGAATTGGCTAGTAGGGGGAAATGAAATGAAGGAACAAATGACAAGAACAATGAAGGGGTTTTCACTTACAAATGTGTTTTTAATGATTCGAGGAATAAGGAAATGGTTGGTGAATGAATGAACGAATGGCTCCACGTGAGCATGCATCCTTTTAATGAATGTGTTACCATTGCTTTTATATTATATATGTTTTCTGGATTATTTGTTATTCATTGATTAATGTCTTGGACTTAATTATTTGATTATGTGTATGGAAACTCATTGGGCTTTTAGCTCATTCCGTTAGTTTTGTTTTCCTTACAGGGGATGCGAACGAGGGCGTGAGACCTGTACAGAATAGCATGGTCTAGTTCTTTTAAATTTTACGATTGTACTCGCTCTAGTGCTTGAATAGGGTTGAATGTATTGGGCACTAAGCACTTTTGCTCTATTTGGGTTTGTATTATGATTCTAAGCACTTTTGTTCTATTTGGGTTTGTATTACGATTTAAGATAGCAATGTATGTAAGTATACGTTCTAAGTTTAGGAACTATTTTTTTCACTTAGTCTCGAGGTTATATTTTATTTTGTTTGAAGAGAATGAACAAGTCCTGGCGAGAGTTGGGTAGGCGATCCGCCGAACCCTTTGGTTCGCTTTAGGGGGAGGTGGGGCTGTCACAACAATGGCTAAAGGACTAATTTCTACATGGCCTGAAACACATCACCGTTTTTGTATATGGCATATATTTCAAAATGCAGCTATTCATCTCAGTCATGTGTTCAAAAATTTTAAACAATTTGCGAATGATTTCAGTAGATGTGTATATGATTTTGATGAAGAAGAAGACTTTATATATGAATGCAATGCTATGTTGAAGAAATATGATCTTGAAGACAATGATTGGTTAAAACGTATGTTTGAAATTAAAGAAAAATGGGCATTGGTGTATGGAAGGAAAATATTTTGTGCAAATATGACAACAACTCAAAGGAACGAAAGCATGAATAGTGTGATAAAAAGGTATGTAACCTACAAGAATAAATTTCATGAGTTTTTCAATCATTTTGAGTGGCTAGTTGATGATCATAGATATAAAGAAGTTAAAGGCGACTTTAGAGCATATACAAGTACTCTAGTACTACCATTTGATGTTGATGTTTTGAAACAAGCTGCAAGTGTTTATACTCCTGAAGTATTTAAATGATTTGAAATTGAGTGAGGCAAATCTCATGATTGTGGTATAATCACCTACAGTGAGATTGGAACAGTGACTGAGTATAAGATCACTCCTAAAGGCAGAAAAAGCTATCATATGGTTAGATTTGATTCATTAGGTGATCAGATTTCATGTAGTTGCAGGAAGTATGAATTCTCTGGGATTTTATGCTCTCATTCTCTGAAAGTTCTTAATGTAAGAAACATCATGAAGATCCCTAGTCAATACATAATAAAGAGATGGACCAACAAAGCAAAAGCAGGATATATTAGAGACAATAATTCTTGCAATATCAATAATGATTTGGATCCGAAAGTGCTTTTTACGAAGCATTATACAGATTTGTGTAGACTATATACTCAATTGGTCACAAAAGCTACACAAGCAGAAGAAACTTATAAAATTGCTAAAAAAGGCCTTTTGAAAATGTTGGATTTGGTAGGATGCAAGGTTACATCAAGAAGGGTTGAGCAATGAGATGTCAAATGCAACAAAAGTTTCCAGCCCCACAAATAATACTACTAATGCAAGTGGTATCAATATCAAGGGCATTAAAAGAAAGATGAAAACTATTTCAGGCAAGAGATTGAGGAGTAGTCTAGAGAAGGCTACTAAGAGAAGAAGATCAACAAAAAAATGTTTGCAAAATAGTGTAACTATGAAGTTACCAGCTTCATCACATGATGAGGTTTTATTACATTATAATTTTACTATCTTTGCAATTCAATATTTTCTTATATTATAATTCTAATCTTTGTTTTTTCTTTTCATTAGCCTGTAGGAGATATTATAAATATTGTATCTACAAGATGCAGTATACAATATCATAGACTACAAGAGGTAATAATTTGTCATTATATGTTGACTAACAATTAAGTATTATACTTGTTCCAAACAATATTTTTTTCTAACTTTTTTTTCTTTTTTTGGTTGAATAGCAACAGCAACAAAATGATATCACATAAGCCTAAATAATGTTGATGTTCTTAATCGGCAATTTTGTGGGGCTATAGAACCTTCAAAGGTTGTACTTTTGGAATGTTAAACAGAATCATGTATTCATGTGTATATAAAATAATTCACTATCAAGCTATTTATAAATGTGCATATTTATTTTTATTTTTAGGCAAATACAAATGAGGTGAGCATGATAGAATCTTTACAGTATCAACAAAATTATGACCAACTATGCACTTTCAGTTCCATGAACATGACTGGATTGCTCAAGGTAAATTATTACAGTTGTGATCATGAATAATTACTTCTTTAAGAAAAGATAATTTATGGTCTTTTTGTTTTCATCCATTTATTTATGTGTTCAATTTTTTTTTGTGATGCAAATCTAACCATAGGCACAAGAATTACATGGTTTTGGAGGAGCGAAAATAAATTAGTTCTTGAATGACAACTCTTGTACTATGGGACAAAAAGTTGGAGCTGATTGCAATGAAGAGGTATGCAAAAGCCATAGATAGATTAAATGAATGGAGGAACAGAATGTTGACCAGAGGGTTGGTGCTGAACCCATTCAGCCTCTTTGGTGCATTAGAAATCCGGGCATGTGCAACACAGTTCAGCCATATGTACCTAGTTGAATATTCTGTGTCCAATATTCATTTTGGTTATCCCATGTTTCCTCTGTTTCGTATTACTCTGAGGCAGCTTTGCTATATGTTACTTTTGTATTGCTTATATATGCAGGTTTCTTGTTATTTCATATTAAAAACATTTGAACTTTTGATAAATAAGTTGGATTTTTTTGAGTCCCACCACAAGGTAATACAGCATTACGCTCAACCCATGCTTCAAAAAAGGTTTTCTGGCCTTTGTCCCTGTTATTGTGTTGCCTGCAACACATTAAATCAAATGGGCGAAATCTCTTCCATGCAACTTGTAAACCAGAAAAGGGGGAAAAAATTTATGAGAATAAAAAATAAAGACTTCTGTTTAATATTTTGTTTCTGTGCATTCTTGTAGACAATGAAATGTTTTGCCAAGTAACTGACATATGGGAAATGGCAACCAATGATCCTAAAACCATGACAAGAAATAACATAATAAATATTTGGAAACAAATAAGTCCAATTATGCACAGAATCTGGGCTCATGTTACCTGAAAGTTTTTGGAAACACTATGGAGCCAACTAAGTTGAGATTGCTTAATCCAATCATAAGTTCGTATAGATTCTTGGTCATGATTCCCCAAAACTGTAGCCCACGGAACTCCAGATTGCAGGACAGGGCCAAAAGCTTCGAACATGGATTCTGCTGCATCAGTTGCACTTGTCCCGAATATGTTGTCCCCTAAAGAATGAAGTTACATTAATGACAGAGGGAGAGTGAAATTCTATAGGAAAGTGCTTAAAACCAAAATTCCAAAAATGAAAGACATTTCTTTTTTCACGTGTAAAGTTTTTCTGACCAAGGTTAAATGCTATAATCAATCACAAGAAGAATAGTTGATAAGAAATGTACAATCCTAATTGTTGCCTGAGTAGCTTAACTACTGGAGTCCATAAGTGAAACACAAGAGACCCAACAAAAAGGAAGTTTTGAAGCTTAACTACTTGAATGACTACCATAATTAAGGCAGTAATGAATAGTTTTCAAGGGTTTGGAAATTTTTCTAGAATAATACCATGACTACCAAGTCATTTCTATCAAAAAGCTTTCTATTTTATCACTTCAATGCCCTTCAAATTAGCACTAATTCCACTGAAATCTTGATACTCTAAATTATATTAAAGCTTGGAACCGAATGCTCTTCCATCCTCTCTTACAATTTGATTCACGATAACAAAGGGCTAACCAAAGGCATTAAGGTTAATTACAAATAGATTAAACAAAGACATCACAAACTTAACATCACCATTCAACTAATTGACGAACAACCTTCACGATCACATGCATGATGCAACCAAGTGTCCACCAAATGGTAAATATTAGGACCAGTCTACAAGTAGAAGGGCAAAGTCAAAATTACATTGGAAAGGCGGAAATTAAGCCCTGCTGCTATCGCAATCAATGACCTCAGAATTAGTAACGGACCTAGAACGCTGCACAATTGAGTGTCTGATGGAGTTGATCCAATCTTCTTTCTCCTTCTCCGAATCAGCCATGAAATACATGGTATCCCTGCTAGTGGAGAGCTCGAAAGAGAAGGGCTTGTTGAGGACGTCCTTGGTGCCTTTGACGGTGAGGCAATTGGCAGTGGAGATGATGCCACGTGGAATGGCGAAGCTGGTGGAGGAATCAAAAGGAGGACGTCGTTGAAGTGTGGACCTCATCGGAGTGGAGATGACACCACTACTTTCAAGGACTTTTCTCTTTTTAGCTTTTTCAAAGCAATCTACGATGAAAGAGTTTGAAGGCAATCAATGATGAAAGTATTGGTATATGAATTAGACCGGTCGGTTAAATTTGGTTCAAAGTTTTAAAGGGTAGAGAAAACTTGTGCTAAACCAAACCAATTTGAATTATTAGAAAATTAAAGTACAAATAATAACAAGACACTTTGCGTAATGCTAGAGGTGGCATTGGGTTGGCATAGAAAACATGTAACTGAGGATCCCAAGTGGATTTACAGACCCTTGAGCTTTCATTTGCGCAAGAAACAAACGAAGCAAGGAAGAAGAATAAGACATGCGCACAAAAAAAGCAAAAAAAAATCATTCTTGCTACAAAATTTTGTCATAAAAAGGAAATAACTCTATAACCAACCCAATACCCTGCATCCTTAAGGATTTTCAAATCCATATTGAACATAAAGAAAAATCAAAAGAACAGCCTTTGGTTCATAAATTGCAAATAGAAGAAAGACATTCTTTGTTCATGGCTTCTAAATTGAATTCATGGTTCCTAATACACGTCAAATGAGTAAAGGGACCAGTACCAAGCCAATCATAATCACAAAAGTAGCACAACAAAGGGATAGTCATAGTCATCAAACGTCGGCAACGGCAAAAATTTGAAAAAAGTCATGCATAATGGACTTAAATCTTCTTGAAAATTGTATTAAACCGACAGGAAGAGAGGCTACGGTTACCTGAGAGCTCTAGTGCAGCTAAACAAACGTGAGATGCCCCAAGAAAGTCATGCTAATCTCTGGAACGATGCCCAGAGAGTTTGTTGCAGAAATTTTAGCAGTGATGAACCCGCTTTTTGAGCCTCAATTTGAATGGTTTGGAGATGTTTTTCCTAAATCCTTCCAAAACAAAAGTTGTTCTACTGCATTCAGGATATTGCAGAAACAAAGAACTCGTTCTAAGAGCTCTAAGTGAGGTTGGAATTTGATAAAGAAATAGGCTGGTTGCTCAGCCAGGTTATGAATTTTTCCAGAATTTTCTTGCTATCCTTTTTTTTCTCTTCCTCTCCCTCTCTCTTTCGGTTTCCCTCTTTCTTTCTTTTTGCTTTGCCACTGCTCTCCTTACTCACCTTACCCTAATGGCTGCCATTTTGTTCTATTTATACGAGACAAAACCCCTCCCAAGCCCTAAGAACAAAGATGGAGATGAGCTGGTTTTTTGTGGCTCATTTGGAGCCATTAGATGGTTGATTTTTCTAGATTTTTCTTGATAAGGATTGAGGGTGATCTGGTCCTTGTACTGGGGAGCTTAGGAAACAAAGAAAAAGCTGAAAAATGAGCCAAAATCTGCTCCAAATGGCCAGCTGCAATTGTGTACTGGTGCATTGCCGTCTGCCTTGTACGAGGATGAAGAAGGATAGAAATGCACGTCCGTGTGGGAGGTTTTTTTTTACAAAATTTCTGGTTTTTGTTGTTTTCTTTTCCTTTTCTTTTTTTTTAGATTTTTCTACAAACAATCTAACAATAATAAAGAACAACAACTGAGATAAAATAACTAAATTTTCTTTATTTTTTCAATAATAATAATTTTATAAAAAAAAGTAAAAATAAAAATAAAATGATAAAAAAAAATTTTTGGTGTCTACAGTTGTAAGGATCGAAAACAACCTAAGAGAGGAGGGTAAATTAGGTAGTTTAAAAAAAACTGGCCAAGTTGTGAGTCACTTTTTGAGTACTTGCCCTCTTTTTCTAAAAGAGCACACAATGGAGCAATTGATGAGAAAGCACAAGTGTTTGTGAGTAGAAGAGATAAGCAATTTATATATCAAGACAGTAAGTAAAAGAGATAGAATATCAAACCAAATACCAAATTCCTCTTGAGTTTGAATATCACTTTAGAGAGCAAGTTTCTTTAAGTTGATCAACTTACAACCAATCTTTTGTGTACAAAGGAAGGATCACTTCCTCCTTACCCCAAACCACACTTGGTCAAGCAAGGAAGTTTTACTATCACTCGGATAACCCTCACAAAGCTACACTATTGAAGTAATTGAATCACACTTGAAAAACTTATTGAAAATTACACAACTAAGAGTACAAATCTTCTTTGAAGAGTTGATCAACTTACAACCAATCTTTTGTGTACAAAGCAAGAATCACTTCCTCCTTACCCCAAGCCACACTTGGTTAAGTAAGGAAATTTTACTATCACTCGGATAACCCTCACAAAGCTACACTATTGAAATAATTGAATCACATTTGAAAAACTTATTGAAAATTACACAATTAAGAGTACAAATCTTCTTTGAAAAGTATTTTCACACTAAAATCATTCTAGATCTCATGTAGTTTTAATGTACAAAGTTGCTTTTGAGTGGTTGACTTTGTTCTATTTATATGGGACTAAAAAATTCCTCAATTAATGCTCCCAACGGATAAAAGGCAGTTGAAAAGTCAACTGGCCGTTGATAGTGTCGGACGTCCGGTAGACCAACTTCTTGCATCCGAACGTAGGCAGTGAGCTCAAGAAATTTTCTTGAATTATTTCGGACGTCCGGTACCTTCAAAGCATGCGTTCGAAGGTAGGAGGTGAAACTGAGAATTCTTTTTCAATTCTTTTCAGACGTCCGGTGCATCCAAGACTTTGCGTCCGAAGTGTCGCAACGCTTGTCGGACGTCCGGTGCTCTGATGATGTGCGTCCGGTCGAGGTCAGTGAGTTTAGAGGGAATGACTCAATATCTTCAGACGTCCAAGGGTGAAGTTCTTCATTCGTCCGAAGTTGCGCAAAGGTTGTCGGACGTCCGATCCAGTCTTCTTGTGCGTCCGACAGCAGCTTCAGCATCCTTTGTGTTTAATCTTTGAACCTGTTTTGCTCCATTTCTGAAAGGGTCTATTGAAAGAATATTAGTAACATCCATTTATTTTGTAATCATCAAAAGCTATGGACTGAGATAAACAGTCTCCCCATTTTTTATGATGACAAAACAATGGATTGAGGAAAATAATTTGGAGCACAACTCCCCCTTACTTGATGCATCTAAGGAGTGGATACTACTAATGTCCTCTCACATGTAGATTACTGGACACTCCCCCCGAGTGGATACTCCCCCTTAGAATGACTCCTCCTCACGTATGGATTACATATCCATTGTATAGATTACATATCCATTTCTCCCCCTTTTTGTCATCATTGAATCAACCAGAACTATCAAGTAATATTAGAAGCCAAAATTATCAACAATTATCAGCAATACTATCAACACTTATCAGCAAAACCAGAAGCCAAAACACAGCATCATCAATATTGGCAAATGTCAACAGTAATCATTCATCCAGTCAATAACAGAGATCAGAGATCAGACTAAATTAAACAACATTCATCCAAAAATCAGGGATAATCCACAGAAGCAACATTCATTCGAAACATAAAAGATAAACAAATAGTTTTACATACTAGCAGAGGAAGGGAAATAGAGTTCTTAATACAGAACACACGAAATGTTTAAAATGCAAGAGATGCCAAAATCCTATTATGAACAACCATCCTAGTCATGAAGTGCATTTGCCTAGAAGTGCCTAAATGGTGATCTTGGACGATCCAGACTTCCTCCTTGTTAGGAGAAACTGAGCAGGATCCACCTCTTCCTCTTTAGTGTCCTCATCATCATCCTCTTCAGTTTCATCTTCAGTTGCTGGAGCCTTTCCCTTGTCCTGTGGTTGAGAACTAGAGGCACGGTACTCTGGAGTAGTTTTAGTAGTTGGCTCAATTCTAGGCTCCTTTGGGTGTGCATTCTCATTGTCTTGAGGAATGGGGGGCACAAGCAGATTCTTTTTGTCAATGAAGGCAGCTTGCAGTTTGGATGACATGGTCATCATCAGATCATCTTCAAGGAGTAGGATGTGTTGTTTGAGATTCTCAAACAAAGAAATGACCTCAGAGTTGGATGAAGAGGACTTAGTGGCTGACTTTCTAGGATGGATAGTAAAGGGTTAGACAAACATGGACTGATCTCGAGAAGTCCTAGGGGTAGCAGGAGTTTCATGAAAATTCTTTCTCCTAGACTCCGAAATAGTTTCCTTGTAGCACCAATGATCCTAAAAAAATTTCAGATTTTTTCTTTTAAAATAAGCCTTGGAGAAAACAGTTGATACACCTTGTTTTGGTGATTTTTCAGTAAAGGAAATTTCAAGATGAGCAAAGATAGGAGTCAGAAATTTTTCATAGGAAAGTTTCCTACGGCTATTAGTGCTGATTTTGAGCAAGAATTTGCACATAACAAAACCAAAATTAATACCGATTTTTTCAAGAAAGTAATAGAACAGGTAAATCTCCATTTTGTTGGCATCAGTCCTATGACCATCAGTAGGGACCAACAGATTCGAAATTATGGAAAAGATGATCAAGTTTTGAGGATTGAGATCCTCCAATCTTGTCTCAGCAGGAGTATTAAAATGAGTTTGAAAATAAATCATCAATTTAGCAATATGAAAATAATGATATGCAAAAGAAAATTCTTCATATGAAAAGAAATTTGTAATTTTTTCTTTAAAACCATCTTCAATTTTGGTTTCCAGAACAGTGTTGATAATGTCAGGGTTCAACTCTATGTTGACAGAATTGACACGTGAAACCAGATCAGTGTGTGATCTACCCTTCCTAAGGTTGGCAAAGAATTGATGAAGCATGTTAGAATAGTATGTGTTTGGAATGGTCAGAAGATGAGTCCATTTTTGAAATTCAAAAAATTTAAGAACTGGTTCAAGGTCAAGCTTACGAAATTCGTATGGGATGATAGTCCTCTGAGTGATCAAGCCTTTCTGCGAGATCCATTCGAATATCTCCCTGGCATCATCATCAATGAACTTGGGTAAAGGGATTGGTTCCTCTGCAGTTTGAGTCTCAGGTTGCTCCCTGGCAGTTCGTTTCTTCTTTGTACTTTGCTGAGCAACAGGTGCATCGGTATGTCCACCAGATCTTGTTCTCGGTAACTTTCTGGTGGAAGTTACAGGGGCTTCCTGAATCTCAACATTTTGCTCAGCACCCTGCTATTCCTCACTGTTCTCAACAATAGGGTCAGCAGTTAGCCTTTCCTTAGTTTGAGCAGTCTCTTTCCTTTTAGCAGACCTTTTTTCCTTTCTATTATGAGATTCCGTCACAATTCTGGGTGATTTCGTGACGGATGCATCAGCATTAGAGGGCTGCTCCAGTTCTTCTTCACTATCACTGACTGGATGCTCTTCAGTTTGATGCTCCTCCATTTGCTCAACAGATGGTTCAACAGATGGTTCACCAGTTTGAACATTCTGTTTTTTCTTTGTAGACTGCTTCGTTTTTCTACCACGAGTTCCAGTTCCCTTTTCGAAAGATTTGATGGAAGGTTCGACAACCTCAACATCTTCATCTCTAAGCCTGAAAGTGCGTCCGGCTCAGTAGATCCTCCTCTTATTCTCACCATGATGCAATGCAGTGTGTTTTGTTGTAGAGTGTAATGCAAATGTGTATCAAATTGATTGAGTGTGTAGTATGAATTACAATGGATACTTGAATCGTCCACAGAGAGTGAATTTTGAGAGGTTAGGGTTTCGGATAAGAATTGAGATTTATGGAGTAGCTGGCAGTTGGAGGGAGTTACGAGGGGTAATGAAGGGGCAATAGGAATATAATGGTGTTGGACAGATCAATTTCTTTGAACTTGTTCAGAAGATAGACGAATTTGAATTTTGAAAAAGGAAGAAAACGAAGAGTTGCGTCCGAGACAACGGTAAGAATTGTGAACTGAATGAAGGAAGGGACTATCTTACAAGACGCAACATTTGAGTCGTGAAGCGTCCGACACGACCGTCCGAACCAAAATTTTCTAGAAAACAGATCAAGAACACTGTCGGAAGTCCGTTTTAATACATCGAACGTCCGATAAAGAGTGACCAAAGAATTTTTAGAATATTTTTCTGAGACGCCCAATTTTATTTTCAAGGACACAAATTGATCCAGTGGTAAGGCTTTGTGAGAATATCAGCAATTTGATCTTTTGAACAGACATATTGAACACAAATTTCACCCTTATGGACAAGATCTCGAATGAAATGATGCTTTGCGTTTATGTGCTTTGTCCTAGAATGTTGAATGAAATTTTTTGTCAAATTTATGGCACTACTGTTATTACAATATATAGGTACACAATCATATATTAATCCAAAATCATTCAATGTGTTTTTCATCTACAGTAATTCAGCACAACAAGTTCCTGTGGCAACATATTTCGCTTCGATTGTAGACAACGAAATAGCATTTTGTTTGTTGCTAAACCAAGATACTAGGCAATTTCCAAGAAAGTTACATATACCCGTTGTACTCTTTCTATCTATCCTACAACCACCAAAATCAGCATTCGAGAATCCACATAAAGGAAATTCATGACACTTAGCATACCATAGGCCAAAATTCAAGATTCATTTTAGGTATCTAAGAATTCTTTTTACCACATTCAAGTGAGATTTCTTTGGACAAGACTGAAAACGAGCACACAAGCATACAACAAACATGATATCCGGCCTACTAGCAGTTAAGTAAAGTAAACTAGCAATCATACATCTATACTTCTTTTCATCAACTTTTGTACCTTCTTTATCATTTTCAAGCTTGGTAGATGTGCACATAGGTGTTCCAACTTGTTTTGAATCTTCCATTCCAAACCTTTTGAGCAGTTCCTTGGTGTATTTTGCTTGATTAATGAACGTTCCTTCTCGAGTTTGAACCACTTGGAGTCCAAGGAAGAAATTTAATTCTCCCATCATGCTGATCTCAAACTCTTTTTGCATAATTGTGGAAAAATCCTTGCACAGGCTCTCATTAGTAGCACCAAATATAATATCATCCACATATATTTGCACAATTAAAAGATCTCGTGAACTTTGTTTAGTGAAAAGAGTAGTATCTACAATACCTCTTTTAAAACCATTTTCAATCAAAAAACCACTTAAACGTTTATACCATACCTTTGGAACTTGTTTTAGTCCATACAAAACTTTTGAGAGTTTGAATATATGATTAGGATAAATCTCATTTTCAAAATCAAGCGGTTGATCAACATATACTTTTTGGTCAATAAAGCCATTTAAGAAAGCACTTTTAACATTCATTTGAAATAATTTAAAATTCTTGAAACATGCAAAAGCCAAAAATATCCTAATTGATTCTAACCTAGTTACGGGTGCAAATGTTTCATCAAAATCTATTCTTTCTTCTTGAGCATATCTCTTAACTACAAGTCTGGCCTTATTCCTTACTACCTTACCTTTGTCATTCATTTTGTTTCTAAAAATTCATTTTGTGCCAATGATAGGATAATCTTGAGGTCTTTCAACTAATGTCCAAACCTTGTTCCTTTCAAATTGATTCAACTCCTCTTCCATAACTAAAATCCAATTTTCATCTTTCAAGGCATCAACAATATTTTTGGGTTCAAAATGAGAGATTAATACAAAATTATCCATCAATTGTTTAGAGGAGGAACGAGTTCTGACCTTCTCAGATGGATCACCAATGATGAGCTCCTTAGGATGGTTTTGAACAAATTTTCAAACTCTTGGAAGATCGTTAGGTGTACTAACATTTCTGTCATTGTCTTCCAGTGCTGGATTGCCTTGAGAATCATCTTTTTTTGAGTCATTTTTTGGTGAAACTGTGTCTTGGTCAATGATTGTGAGCTTCTTTAGTCCTTCTTGAACACCTGCATCATTATTTTCACCACAACTTTTGGAAATATCACCATTAGATTCATCAAAAGTGATATGTATAGTTTCCTCTATAACCAGAGTCCTTCGATTGTAAACTCTAAAACCTCTCTTATTCTCACAATATCTCAAGAAAATTCCTTCATCAGATTTTTTATCAAACTTACCAAGATATTCCTTGATGTTTAAAATGAAGCATTTGCAACAAAAAATTTTGAAATATCCAACAATAGGTTTTTAATCAAACATCAACTCATAAGAGGTTTTGTTCAAAATTGGTTTTAAAAGAATTCTATTCATAGTATAGCAAACTGTATTTATGACTTCAGCCCAAAAATATTTTAGCAAATTGCACTAATTTAACATGGTTCTAGCAGCCTCTTGAAGTGTTCTATTCTTTCTTTCAACAACCCCATTTTGTTGGAAAACTCTTGCAATTGAAAATTCATGTGTAATTCCATTGTTATTACAAAATTCTGGAAAGCCACAAAAATGAAATTCTGAGCCATTGTCATTTCTGATCTTGATGATTTTCAACCCAATCAGATTTTGAACCTTTGCAAATAATAAAACAAAGTTTTTGAAAGCATCATCTTTGTGTGCAAGAAATATCACCCAAGTGTATTTAGAATAATCATCAACAATAACAAGACAATATCTTTTGCCACCTAAACTAGTAGTTTGTGTAGGACCAAATAAATCAAGATGTAAAAGTTCCAAAGGTTTTGTGGTAGAAACACACTTCTTGGGTTTAAAAGAAACTTTGACTTGTTTTCCAAATTGACAAGCATCACAGATTTTATCCTTTTTAAATTTGATTTTTGACAACCCTCTAACAAGTTCCTTTTTGAAAATCTCTTTTAGTAAATCCATATTGAAATGACAAAGCCTTCTATGCCACAACCAAGGGTCTTCATTTATAACTTTAAGACATTTAGGGCTAGAAGAATCAACATTTCCAGAATAACTATATAGATATCATTAACTCCTTTTCCTTTGAAGATAGTGCTGAACTTTGAGTCAAGAACAAGACATTCATGCTTTTTAAATAACACAAACATATTTCTATCACACAATTGACTAACACTTAACAAGTTATAGCTTAGATTGTCAACTAAAAGAATATTATGAACAAAAGTTTAACCATTTTTACCAACATCACCAATTCCAATAGTTTTGGCTTTGTTATCGTCTCCAAAAGTAACCTTTCCGCTTGCTTTTGACTTGAGTTTGCTGAATTGTGATGGATAACCGGTCATATGCCTTGAGCATCCACTATCTATGAACCATTTTGATTCCTTGATAATATTCACCAAGTTCACCTACACAAAAGTTCACAAGATAATATTTGGTACCCTTTACTTTTTGGGTCCTTGAGAGTTAGTATTATGCCTAACTATCCACATGCATTTCATACTATTTCTCATGTTTTTCCTCACATAACAATTACTCTTTATGTGACCAATTTGACAACAAAAACTGCACATAGTCAGTGAGTTACTCGCATGGATAGGTTTAACAAATCTGATTTGCCTTCTCTTATAAATGGTAAATTCGTTTGCACTAGAATTCAATCTTTCTAATGAATGCCAAAATAAGATTTTGTATCATTTCTTTGAAAATAATTTTGTTTCTTATGTTGAAGCAACTGATTAAGATCATCCATTCTTCTTTTCAAATTCCCTTGTTCATTTTTGAGCATATCACAGACGTTTATTTTTCTATCGAGTTCAGCATGTAAATTATTTTCAATCCTTTTCAGGTTTTCATTTTCATTTTTCAGATTCTTGTTTTGTTGAAAAAGATTTGCATTGTTTTGAATCAGAAAGTTGATCTTTTGTTTTAGTTTCTTGTTTCTAACATAGGATTCTTTCAAGCTATTATGCATTCTTTTCATAAAAGAATTAACATCATCATTAGATTCATCATCACTATCAGTTTGAGAGTTACAAGCAGTTACCTCATCATCACCAATGGCCATGAAAGCCATTTGGGCAGATTCCTCTTCTTCTTCGACTTCACTTTCTGAATTGCAGTCATTCCAAGTGATCTGGAAGTTGTTAAACTTTGGTTTTCATTCAATTTTTTCTTCTTTCTTTTTCTTCATTGGACAGTCGCTCGCATATTGTCCAGGTTGGCTGCACTCAAAGCATTTGTCAGTTTGCTTCTTATTGAACTCTTATTTCCCTTTGTTTCTTGAGTTGTTGAACTGATTTGGGAATGAATTGTTAGGTCTTCCTTTTCTGAATCTGATTTTGTTGAGAATTCTCTTAAAACTTCTTGTGATGAGTTCAATATCACTGTCATCAACTTCCACATCAGCTCCATCCAAGAAAACTGAGTCATCTTCATCTTGCGAGGCTTTTAGAGCAATACTATTTCTCACCTTTACAACTTCTTCCTCCTACACCTTGGACTTGAGTTTTAGCTCATAAGAAATTAGAGAATTAACAGTGCTTCAATAGGCGTGGAATTTAGATCTCTAGTTTCTTCAATGACAGTCACTTTACTTTTCAATCCTTGGATAAAGCATTCAGAATTTTTCTGTTTTTCTCGCCTAGAGAATATTTCTTTTTCAGCACTTCTAATTCTTTAATGAGATCATTGAATCTACAATACATCTTATCAATGTTTTCATGAGGTTCCATCTTAAAAGATTCATACTTAGTGATCAGAATAGACTTCTTTTGTTCTCTCACATTCTCACTCCCTTCATGAATTTCTCTAAATTTATCCCAAATCTCTTTTGCAGATCTACAGTCTTTGATTCTAATAGACTCATTTGAATTTAGAGCACTGTATAACATATTCATGGTCTTGGTATTCAAAGTGAGGTGAGTTCTATCATCACCAGTCAATTCATTTCTAGTTTTTGATTTTGGTCTATGAGTAATTTCATCAACAATAGAGGCATCATATGGACCTTCATTGACAATAAATCACAACTCGATATCAATAGATTGTAAAAAAATAATCATCCTTTCTTTCCAACTCACATAATTTGATCCGTTGAACATTGGGGGTCTAGTGACGGATTGTCCTTTAAAAAATATGACATTGTTGGCTGTCATCTTTACTCCTAAATCGATTGAGCTTAATCTCTAGGAGACCAACCTCTGATACCAATTGTAAGGATCAAAAATAACCTAAGAGGGGGTGAATTAGGTAATTTAAAAAAAATTGGCCAAGTTGTGAGTCACTTTTTGAGTATTTGCCCTCTTTTTCTAAAAGACCATACAATGGAGCAATTGATGAGAAAGCACAAGTTCTTGTGAGTAGAAGAGATAAGCAATTTATATATCAAGACAGTAAGTAAAAGAGATAGAGTATCAAACCAAATACCAAACTCCTCTTGAGTTTGAATATCATTTCAGAGAGCAAACTTCTTCAAGTTGATCAACTTACAACCAATCTTTTGTGTACGAAGGAAGGATCACTTCCTCCTTACCCCAAGCCACACTTGGTCAAGCAAGGAAGTTTTACTATCACTCGAATAACCCTCACAAAGCTACACTATTGAAATAATTGAATCACACTTGAAAAGCTTATTGAAAATTACACAACTAAGAGTACAAATCTTCTTTGAAGAGTATTTTCACACTAAAATCACTCTAGATCTCATGTAGTCTCAATGTGCAAAGTTTCTTTTGAGTGGTTGACTTTATTCTATTTATATGGGACCAAAAAGTTTCTCAATTAATGCTCCCAACGGATAGAAGGCAGATGAAGAGTCAACTAGCCGTTGATAGAGTCGGACGTCCGTAGGCCAAATTCTTGCATCCGAACGTAGGCAGTGAGCTTAAGAAATTTTCTTGAATTATTTCGGACGTCTGGTACCTTCAAAGCATGCGTCCGAAGGTAGGAGGTGAAATTGAGAATTCTTCTTCAATTCTTTCGGACGTCCGGTGCTTCCAAGGCTTTGTGTCCGAAGTGTCGCAATGCTTGTCGGACGTCCGATGCTCTGATGATGTGCGTCCGATCGAGATCAGTGAGTTTAGAGGGAATGACTCAATATCTTCGGACATCCAAGGGTGAAGTTTTTCATGCGTCCGAAGTTGCGCAAAGGTTGTCGGACGTCCGATCCAGTCTTCTTGTGCGTCCGACAGCAGCTTCAGCATCCTTTGTGTTTAATGTTTGAACTTGTTTTGCTCCATTTCTGAAAGAGTCTATTGAGAGAACATTAGTAACATCCATTTGTTGTGTAATCATTAAAAGCTACGGACTGAGATAAACAGCAGTGCCAACTAATATTAACTATGTAAAACCAAAACTCACAGGGAGAAAAGATTATAATTTTTGGAGAACTCAAATGGTAACCCATCTTGAGGTATAAAATTTGTTTCAATTTGTTCAACAAGTTGCTACAGATAAAGATATAAGTGTCAAGAAGCAAGGAAGAATGGCACTGCCACAAATCCACCAGACAATTAATGTTTCAATTTTTGAAAAAATTGCTAATGCCAAGACTGCAAAACAAGTATGAGATATTTTGGCGAAAACATACAAAAGAGCTGACAGGGTCCAAAAAAATGATCTGCTGATGTTGAAAAAGAATCTTGAGTTGATCACCATGGAAAAATAAAAAATCATTGAATCATATTTTTCCAAGTTGATTGACATAAAAAATGAGATATAGCTCAATGGTCATGATCTCACCAATGAGGTACTAGTAGAAAAAAATCCTCAATACTTTACTCGTAAAATTAGATCTTATGGTGGTTGCGATTCAAGATATAAAAGATCTCTCAACTATGACTATTGAAGAATTGTAGGGTTCATTAATTCTTCACGAATAGAAAATCAACGGAAAATTAAAAGATAGTGCAGAAAAAGAAACAGTGGAGAAGGCATTGCCGTTATAGACAGATAAATCTAAGGAGCAAGGTGAGGCATCAAATCAGTGAAATCAAAATTTTAGAGGAAGAGGACAAGACTGTGGTAGAGGCAATTTTAGAGGTTGCGACAGAGGTAAATTTTATCAACAGAGGTAACAATAATTATTCCAATAATGAACTAGAAAATAATAATAATTCTCGCAGACGTAATATTGAGTGCCATAATTACAAAAAAAATTGGTCATTATAAAAATGAGTGTTGGTATAATCCTGATAACAAAGGTGGTGGGCTACTAATATGGCAAAGAATAATGGTGAAAAAGATGAGATTATTTTACATTCTAGCTCAGGGATGGAAGAAAATAAGAAGCATAATTGGTTTTTGGATTCTAGGTGCAGCAACCATATGTGTGGTGATAAAATTATATTTGCTGATTTGACTGAATTTTTTAGTTATTTCATTAAATTTGGTAATAATGAAAGAGTGCATGTGCCTAGAAAAGGAAAAATCAGGATTATTTTGAAGAATGGTAAATCTAATTTTATCTCCGATGTTTTTTATGTGCTAGACCTTTATCATAATTTGTTGAGTTTTGGGCAACTTTTTGAGAAAGGATATGACTTGCGGTTTAAATATGACATTGGTACTGTTACTAATGATTGTTTGGAACTAATAGCAAAAGTATACATGAGCACTAGCTGCTTATGACCTATCACTCTTAATTGTCGTGACTTACCTTGTTTTAATTCTGTTGTTCTTGATGATATTTGGTTATGACGCATGCACTTTGGTCACTTGAATTTTGAGAATTTGAAGTTTCTTGCTAGGAATAATATGGTGTATGGGTTGCCTTCTATTAATTTTTCTGTTAAGCACTGTAAGTGTTGCATTTTGGAAAAGAAATACATAGATATTTTCCCTAAAGGCAAAGCTTGGAGGGTTGGTCAACCATTGGAATTGATACATTCTTATTTGTGTTCAGTTAAGGTACCTTTCAATGGTGGTAGTAAATATTTTATTATCTTCATTAATGATTTTAGCAGGAAAACTTGGGTATATTTTTTGAAGAAAAAATTGGATATCTATAATATTTTTAAAAGTGTATGTTAAGCAAGTTTTAAAGTGTATGTTGACAAGCAAGTAGACAGTTTATAAAAAATTTGAAAACTAATAGAGGCACTGAATTACTGTCCGTGGTTTTTTTTTTTTTTTGGAGAAACATGGGATTAAACACCAATTGACAATCAGATACACTTCTCAGCAGAATGGAGTAGCAAAGAGAAAATTTGGACTATGATGGTTATGATGAGGTTGATGATGTATGCCAAAAATATGCCTAAAGGTTTTTGGGTAGAACCCGCTGCTTGTGCTATATATGTTTCTAATTAGTCTCCTACGTGATGAAATTTTGGGAAGATATTACAAGAGTTATGGACTGGTAAGAAATTAAATATTTCTCATTTAAAAGTATTTGGTTGTCATGCCTATTCCTATGTCTCAGATACGGTCAGGAAGAAACTAGATGACAAGGTAGAAAAGTGCATCTTTCTTGGTTATAGTCATGAAACCAAAGGTTACAGGTTGTTTAATCCAGATATAGGAAAGGTGATTATCAATGGGGATGTCACATTTGATGAGCAAGGAGCTTGGGATTAGTCTAAGAAAGTGTCAGATTCTACACCAAAACATCCACCAATGTCGCTATATTTGGATGAAGGGAATTCTTCTAATCAACTAGTAGAGTAGTCTAGACAACCTACAAGTGATCCTTCATTTTTTAGGGTGCAATCAAGTCCTATACAGTTATCTAGTCATCCACATTGAGAGCATTGCATGCCAACACGCTTGGAGGATTATGTCGTTAGTAATGATAATGACTTGTCTGATGAAGATATTGTAAATTTTGCTTTATTTGCAAATTGTGATTGTCGCGCCTCATTTTTGAAATAAAATGATAAGGTTGAAAAAATGTATTTATTGATTTTAGAAATACAAAAAATGAGTTTTTGATTAGTTTTTATTTGAAAATTAGTTTTTGATTTTAGAAAATAAGAAAATAAGGGCCTAAATGGGACTTAAAATATGCGACGGTTTTGGCCCAAAATAATGGTCTAAAAAGGGTTTTTAAGAAAAAATAGGAGTCGCTACCTAGTATTGAATTAAGGTATACCAAGTCACCTAAAATACTTTTTTAAATAATAAATAAATAAAACCCTTTTTAGACGACTCCATCTTTTCGAAAAAATAAGAGAAAAAAGTTCGGGAGTCACGGTTGAAGAAACGGAAGACAAAGATTTGATCTAAGGCACCCTGTCAATCTAGCCAAGACTAATTGTGAGATTTAGTCAAAAATTTTCTTAGTCTAACCTATAAAACTTATCACATTTTAGATGTTTTTACATGGATGCAAATCTAGACCTATGGAGTATCGAAAGGGACAAAATATCTCTTCAAAACTTAATTGGCATCAGTCACATTAATTGTGACGTCCAAAATGATTCTTAAAAGAGATCACGAATATGAAAAAAATGAGACTCTAAGAAAAGAAAAAATTATAATATTATATAAATATACATGACCTAAGAGAGGGATGCAACATAACGGGTACGAGAGACTAAGATTCATAACTCAATTTTCCTTTCTATAGAGGAGATACGAGCGTGTAAAGATTAAGAAGCTATACTCGTTTATTTCCCATATTTGAAGGGTGACTCTCTAATCTAATCAACCGAATGGACTAGCCTACTTCTAATTTCCTAAATGAAATGCAAGTCTAAATGTCATGTTTCGCACACATAGGGATAAGAGAGATAGTATATATAGGAAATATCATGCAAGATGAAAAAATATCCTAAAATGAAAAATATGTATAAAATGCGATGAATGTCACGCAAACAATATGATTCTATCGCGAGACGGCCTATAGGGTCTAGCATTGGACTAAACTTATTTCTACAAATTTTCACTAGCGTTGGACTAGTGAGAAATCGGAGAGAAAGGCCACAACTAGCGTTGGATTAGTATGGTGACCTCATGCATTTATTATAACTAAATAAATCATATAAAACATAATTAAAGTAAGTAAACACATAATGCACATAGAGCACATAACACATAAGTATAATTTCTAGATCCAAAACCCTAATGAAAGTGAATAAATACGTAAGCATATAAGCATGCAAGCACACAAGCAAATAAACGCAAATAAGAGTCTAACTATTATATTCGGGGCCCTAACTACAATTTAAGGGGAAATTTTAAAAAATAATAACCTAACTATTATATTAATCTAACTAATTACACTTTTGGCAAAATTAAAACCTATCTATTACATAGCCTAACTAAATACACGTCTTGAACATCTATCTATTACAACTTGACATTTAAATGCTTCTCAAATAATCATCAAAATTTATAAAATGAATGAAACTTAAAATGAATAAAATGAGTAATTAAAAGAAAAAGCACTCAAAATATGCAATTACACATAAAAATCACATAGGAGCACATAAGAGGATTTAAAATAATAAAAGAAAGTACCTCCCTTGAAGTAGTGGTTAAATGGGGTTGGATTTGTCCTATTTATACTCAAAAATCAACAAAATGGTTAAGACACCAATTTAATTAACAAATAAATTATAAAGAAGTGAAAGTAACCATGAAATCTATCAATTAAAGTATTTAAATGAAGTATAATTAACAATTAAAGAAAATAAACAACTTATATTTAAGAAATCAAAACTGCTATGGATCTAATTGTAAAAATTAAAAAGTTTTTGAGGTCAAATTATAATGATTATAAAAATAAGAGGTCAAAATCAAAGAAAAATAAAGTTTAGGGATCAAATTATAATTAAATTAGAGACCTAATTGAAAGAAAACCAAAGTGTTAGGATCATAGTATAATTACACAAAAGGCTAGGGACTGGAATGTAATAAATGTTACCAGATTTCTTAAGAAAACAAGCCATTGGGCCATTTTTATTTCTCCTTGGGCCAAATCCTCCCAAACCCAGCGAAAAGTCTAAGGAAAAATACACAGGCTAACCCATAATTTTATCCAAAAAACCCAATAGAAAATGCATGGGCCTTGGCTTGTAAGCCCAAGTCAAAACCCAATCAGAAATAACTAAAACCCACTTCCAAAAACCCAAACAAAACAACCCAAATCCAATTCTCATCTTATTTTACTAAACCCAACAAACCATTAAATCACCTAAAAAAATTAAGACCTAATTATGTCCTATAACCCAGAAATAATTTTGTTAAAAGACACATTTAAGCATGGAAAAAAGGATTAAAACTTAACAGGGGGAAAAATGATTCAAATGCAGGAGTTTTTGGACCATAGTAAAATTATGTAAAAATTAAGGGGTCTAAGTGCAATGTTCTGAAAATTCCATGCATCTGGTTCGAAGAAAGCTTTGCTTGTCTGCAACTTTCTTCTCTTTTTAGTTCATCAAACGCAGCAACTTTATCAAGCAAAAAACCAAGAATTCGGACCCAAAAACACAAACCCATGAGACCCAAGATCGACAGGAAAAGCTCAATGCAATCCTAACAAGAAAATTTGATCTAAATGCTATGAAAAACAGCAGAAAGAAAAGAAGGATAATAGGAAAACAAGTTCGGCAAGAATTTTTGACAAGTTTGATGTTAATCTAAGCTTAGATAAGGTTAAAAAAAATGAAATACCATACCTTTAATGATTTAAGAAGCAAAAACACCGCTTTGAACTTCACGGAAAAGAGAAAATCACAGGTGGGAGCTTAGTTCCTTTGCTGCAGTTGTTCAAGAGCTGATAAACCTGCGAATTTGAGTTCAGATTCGATGATCTTAGAGGCATTTTCCTTGACATTTGTGTGAACAAAATTTGTCCTTGTACTATCATAGATTATGCAGAAATAAAGAAATCCTATAAAAGACAAATGTTGGGTTCATATTTTGCTCACAAAACAGGCCAGAGGCTCAACCCTGGCTCAAGTTTTTTCCAGAAAAATTTCTGCACTTTTTCTCTCTGTTTTCTCTCCTTTTCTCTCTGTCTTTTCTTTCCACCGCCTCCTGTACCTTCCTTGTTGCCCTAATGCTGCTTTTTGTTCTATTTGTATGGAACAAAATGTCGCTAAAACCTACTTTCAAGGGTGCAGATGAAACCCTTGTCTTGCTGGCAAATTTCTAAGCCATTTGATGGCTTCCCTTCCAGAAGTTTCATGATGATTCGGATCAAGGCTAGGTGGCCTTGTACTGAGGCTTGGAGGAAACGAAAGTGGAGCAAAAAATTGCATCCAAAATGCCAGCGCAACACTCGTACTCCATGCTGGCTTTTGTACCAGCTGAAAGGAGAAGAAGACGCGCGGGTGAATTGCACGCGCGCGTGATTTGATTTGATTTGATTTTTTTTTTTTTACAAAAACTGATTTTTCATTTTCTGTTTTTTCCTTCTTTTCTTTTCAGCTTTTTCCTACAAAATCAAAATAAAAATAAAAATGATTGTTTAAACCATGATATAAACAAAGACATAATAAAACTTTGCAATATTTTTGGAAAAAATTTGGTGTATATAGTGATCCATTTACATTTGAAGAGGCCGTCAAAGATGATCATTGGAATCAAGCAATGGATGAGGAGATACATGCAATTGAGAAAGATAATACATGCAAGCTGACTTCATTTTCATTTAGGAAGAAGTCAATTGGTGTCAAATGTGTTTACGAGACCAAGTACAAGCCAACTGAAGAGGTAAATCGTTACAAGACTACAAGATTGGTGGTTAAAGGATATAAGCAAAAGGCAAGTATTGATTACTTTGAAATTTTTGCTCCTATTACCAGACTTAATACAGTTTGCATGATTATATATATTGCTGCCAATAATTCTTGGAAGATTTATCAAATGGATATGAAATCTGCTTTCTTGAATGATAATTTTGAGAAGGAAGTATATGTTGAGCACTTGCAGGTTATGTGAAGGAAGGCCAAGAAAATAAAATCTACAAGTTAAAGAAGACTTTATATGGCTTGAACCAAACTCCTTGAACGGGATATACTCATATCGATTCTTATTTTGTTGGGAGTGGATTTCATAGATGTCTATATAAGCATATTTTGTATATCAAATTCAATTTTGATGGTGATATTCTTATTGTATGCTTATATGTGGATGATCTAATTTTTACTGGCAATAATTTCAAAGTGATTTCTAAGTTCAGAGAGGCTATGATTAGTCACTTTGAGATGACTGACCTGAGATTAATGTCATATTTTCTTGGCATTGAAGTTTCTCAAACAAATGATGGCATATTTATTACACAGGAAAAGTATGCAGGTGACATATTGAAGAGGTTTAAAATAGATACTTCCAAGCCTATATTAGCTCCAGTTGAAGAGAAGTTGAAGTTGGTGAAAGCTGGTAGTGGTGAATTTGTTGATGGCACTAATTTCAAGAGATTGGTTGGAAGGTTTAGATACTTGACGTTGACAAGGCTTGATATCACTTTTGGTGTTGAGTTAATTAGCAGGTTTATGTAGTCTTCATGCCAATCACATTGGCAGGTGGCCAAGAGAATTTTAAGATGCATTTGAGGTACACAATCTGATGGTATCTTTTATTCATATGCTGACAATTCTACTCTTGTTGACTATACAAATAGTGATTGGTTGGTAATATGATTCAAACATATGTATATAATGTTATGCTTTTTATTTAGGCAGTGGTGTATTTTTATGACTTTTTAAAAAGCAACAAGTGGTGGCATTATGTATAGCAGAAACAAAGTATATGGAAGCTGCACATAGTGCTATTCAATTGAGAAGAATGCTTGATTTTCTATGGTATAATCAAGTTGGTCCTACAAAGATCTATTGTGATAGAAATTCTGCTATTGAGTTGTCAAAGAATCCACTGTTTCATGGAAGGAATAAGCACATTATATCAAGTTTCACTTCATTCATAAACTAGTTCAAGATCAGGAGATTGTCATTGATTCTTGCAAAAGTGAACATCAAATGATAGATATTTTCATGAAAACATTGAAGGTGAAACTGTTTCTCAAGTTGAAGAAGATGCTTCATATGATGCAGTTTGAAGACAATGGTTTAAAGGTGGCAGTGTAGGAATTAAACCTAGTCTTATTATTATTTACTAGTTTGTTTTATTTAGAAAACTACTTATTTCGTTGTTTAGCTGTGATTTTTTAGTATTAGCATATTTTGATAGTTTAAATCTCAATAGGATTTTGATACTTAGTAGTCTATATAAAAACCAAAACTTTTGGTCTATCCATGTAAGTGAGAGAAAACATTCAGATAATAAAAAGGCCTCCCAGTTCCGTTTCTTCCCTTTTTGTCTTCTGGCCTCGAGAACTCGTTTGTCCTTTTTTGCTTAATTGTGGTGCCAAGCTTTGCTTGCTTATTTTGTGCCAGTTATTTGGTTACAAAAATTTTGAAGGCCTACACTGAGGTTGAAGTAGGAAGACTACTTTCGACTATTGTACTGAGCTAATGTCCAAGGCTTTTGAGAGGGAAAAGTAAAGGACACGTACAAAAGGCCATATGACTTGAATTAGACAAAATTGAGTTTTCCTCGTATATCTATGTTTTGTGTGGTCATCTTGTTGATCATCCATGCTGAAGCTTGTGGAATTGCTGCTTGTTTCAGCATTTTGACACATTAGAACATTAGTTTTAGCTCCAAATTGGACCTGCCAAATGTATTTGTTGTTTCCTTCTGTTCCTTCAACAAGCCTAGCTGCGTTAATTTTTTTTACGGTTAAGTTCACCATGCCCCCTGAAGGTCGGGGACTGATTGAATTCCCTGTCCCCCACCCCCACCTCTAAAATAGACACTTTGCACTCCCTATAGTAATAGTCAATGAAATTTTGACCAAATGCCTATTGAAAAAGAACTAAAAAGACCATTTTATCCTCAAGACAGGAAAATGAGTGGTAAAATTATAGAATTGGCCTGTAATAGATACAAACATTCAGGTTTTAGTCATACAACGGAAAAAAAAAAAAAGGTTCCCCAACCCTAAAAATTGATCTCCTCCACATTCCACTTTTCAACCTACTATCAATTACCAATCACCATGTCTAGGTCTATTGAGCATAGTTGATTGACAAATTAAGAAAAAAAAGGGGGAAGGTTCCAAAATGCAAGAGGTGAAGAAAACACATAAAGTTATTTTTATTTGTTCTAAAGTCAAAAATTGACTTGAAACTTGGCCATTCGATGCTTGTTAAATACTGGCGGCTTACTAATGCTTCAAAATGTAACCTTTGAAAAAATAAATGCTAATATTGCAAGTGATTTACAGGGGTATTGTGGTATCAAAATTGTAATTTCATCGTATTATGCTAGAAAGTACAAATGGTGTTAGCATAGGGGGTGCAAACTGCCCATTTTTTGGATTGAGGGGGGAATATTGAACCAAACACTAACATTCATGAGGGCAAAGTGAATTTAACTCTTTTTTTAAGGGCTAATTACATTTACCTCCCCTGAGGTTTATCCAAATTACGAATCAATCCTTGAGGTTTCACCAAATTACATCTACCTCCCTTGTCACTAACTTCGTTAATACCCTATGGATAGAAATTATAAAATGACAATATTACCCTTAATATAAATGCATCGAAGGTAAAAAAAAAAAAAATTTCTTAGATCCATTCTTCTGTAAAGTTTATACAAAAGAAAAAATAATAAAGGTATCAACTACTATTAATCTTTCTTGTGAATGTTTGGAAATCAAAGATCATAATTTCGATTGCAAATAAGTGAAAAAATGCACAAACGTTTTTTCCCCAAGGATTAGAAACTCCAAACAAGTGAAAAATGTAAGTGTTTCGCCCCTGGCGTCGATTCGAGATCTGAGGGTGAAGGAAAGGAAGAAGAAAATCTCTTTGTTAATAGTTTGAATTGATAGGAACTAATTTAAACAAAAAAAAGAAAAATGAAGATTGGTCACCATAAGTCTCTTCCCTTTCCACGAGTGCCATCTTTCTTATCGACTTCACCAAATCCACCATAACCAAGCAAGCCACCATCTCTTTCTTCCTCTTTCCTCACTAGCTATTTCTCTATTGTCTTCACAAACCCATGACATTAAAGCTGCATGAATAGTACATCAAACTGGATTTGCTCAAAACTTGAGATCCCATGACTTAATGTATCAATCTCTACTGGAGATTTACCCTTGGGAGTCAAAATTGATAGATCTATGCATGCTTTTGGTTAATTTTACTTTGTCAAGATCTCTATTGGTGGTTTACTTTCTTTGTTTTTATTTTTTAGTTTTGTAGTTTCCTTGAATCTTAGCTTTGGTCGATCGGAATTGCTTGATCATTGCAATTCATGGAGTATATTTTCAAATTGATGGATATGACAAACTGTTTAGGCAAGTTGTAGTAGCTTTTGGGTGCTCTTGTTCCAATTTTGATTGAAAACTAAAGAAAAAATGGTGTTTGTTGGCAGTTTTGAGTTATTGGCAAAAGATGGTATCAATGCCGGTTTGAAACAACTGTAAATCTGCAATGTCTCCTATGTTTTTTAGGGTGATGATAGATTTTGAATATAAAAACAAAAAGGAAAGCGGAAGAAAAAGGGAAACAACAACATTGATGGGCAAAATTAGGAATTCAGTTGCATTTTTCTGCTGGCTTGCCTGGAGATGACTGGTCAAACGTTAATTGACTAACTGGAAGGCTCTATTTGTTGTAGATCTTTGAGTTTGATGGACCGTTTTGTAATTTTATCAAACTTTAAGGATTAATTCGTAGTTTGGACAAATCTCAAGGGAGGTAAGTGTAATTAACCCTTTTTTAAATTATAAATGGAACATGCTACTGGTACAACTAATTGGACCAAGACTCAGATTTTCTAACTGAAGGCGAAAAGAGAGTGTAACTATTTTAAAAGGGAATTTCGTCAATTTGGTCCCTAAACATTTTCACTTAAATCAATTTCGTCCTTCATTAAATATTTTAACCAATTTAGTCCCTGAACTAGTTTTTTACTTTCAATGTAGGACTTTTTACTACATTTTACTCAATTCGCGTGGACCAAAGGGGTATAATTGTCACACTGGCATAATCTCCTGCAATTATCCACTGAAACAGATTAGATATCATTATCCCGCCCATGCGATTATCCTTGGAAATAGAACTCAAATGGGGAAAATTGGGAGAACAGCTAGGGTGAGCGGTGAACAGACGGTGGAGGCTAGAATCAAAATGTCTACGCCACGAGCTTAGGCAATGGACGATAAGATTCTGTAAAGGATGGCAACGATCAAGTGGAGTCATCGGGCTTGGGTGAACAGACGATGGAGGCCAAATCGAAATGTCTACGCCACGAGCTCAGGCAATGGACGATGGCGATTCTGTCAAGGATTACAACGATCAAGTGGAGTCATCAACAAGATCAGGTAACTCGGCTTACTTCAAACCTAACCTTCATCAACCGTATGCATAAGGTGCTTGAGTTGAGTGCCATTACACACTAGTATGTTGGAATTGTGATATAATGTATAATGGAAGGACTTGAGGGAGGGGGGTTTAATTTTGCAGTATTGTACTTCAGTGGCGAGGCATGAACAGGTTAGGGGATGTTAAAATTTTTTGTTAAAGTGCTTATAGATTCCACATGGGTAAGATAAAGCATTTAGTTTGGGTATGGTACTTTCAAAATTTTACTTTGTTTTCCTGAGATTTGTGATGTTGAAATGTTGGTAATTTTGAATTGAATATGTATGCTTTTGATTTAGGTGGTGAAATTTGGTCTCGATTAAAGTAAATTTGTTTGTTTGTGAACTGTGATGTGGTCCCTGTGCCTTTAAAGTATACTATGCGTTGCTTTCATGTTGATGAAAAGTCAGACATAACTGGGGCCAAGGTTCTGCATCTGAGAAATAATAAAAGATTTCTATTTTTTTAAATAAAAAAGCAGGTCAAGATATGGATTATTTTACTTTGAAAGTACATTATGGTGGTGTCTATGTTAAAGAGCCAAAAGAAGCATACGTAGGGGGTAGCGTCAAAACATTTGACGGAGTTATTCCAGAAAGAGTTAGTAAGTCAATTCTGAGTCACTTTTGCACTTGTGTGGGCTGTCGGGAGGATTCAAAGATGATGTATGGAATCCCCTATGAAAAAAATGTCATGAAGTTTCGGCAAATAGATAGTGAGGATGATGCAATAGACGTGGCTTGCATTGTTAAAAAATATGGAGAAGTTGATGTGTATGGTATCTATGAATTCCATATACGAGATGTTAATAGCAACACTGATTTAGGTGCAGCAACTGTTGAGGAGATTCAACTAAAAGATGATAATTTATATGTGGGGCTCACCTTTGACGATATTGATCTAGCTGATTTCGAAAAAATACCAGTCAAAGTTGAGCAAATGATGGAGCATGTGAAGTCAAAAAATGAAAAAACAAAGCCTGCTGAACATGGAGGAAATGATGGTGATGATGATGCTGTCCATTCGGATTCATCTAAAGCTGAAAGCTTCCATGATAGCGATTATGATTTCAGCCATGATGAAGAAGATGTTATATTTCAGAGTTGCATTGTTACACCTAAGCAAGAGTTAGGTTGTCGAATTGGAAAGATACAACCTGATGGTGGAGCAAAAAGTAGGGGCAATGAGTGTAAGAAACAGAAAATGTCTACGCCTGCAGCTGAGAAGAAAAAAGATAGAGCCAAAGATCATTCTTTGAAGGACTTGCACTTAGATGAAGGAGATCAGATTCCAGTCCACGAGGAATCTGATTCGCTTGCCTCAGATGAGTTGAAAAGTTGTCAGTCCTCCTCGGATGAAGACAGCAAAAAGAAGAAAAAGGCTAAGAACCCGAGTCTTGTGAGTTTTAAGCCTGATGTGGATATGGAAGATCCTAAATTTCATGTTGGACAAGTTTTTGATAATAAACAATTGTTGAAGTTAGCTGTGGATAACTACACAGTCAAGTGGGGCAAGGATATCCAATCGGTAAAACAAGATGCTACACGGATGAGAGTTAAATGTAAGGCAGAAAATTGTCAATGAATGTTGTTTGCCTCTAAGGTTGAGGCCGGTGATGACTCTCTTGTGATAAAGACTATGGGACTTGAGCACACTTGTGGCCGGACATCTACCACAAGAGAGTTACCTCAGGTTTTCTGGCTAAAAAATATGCAGAATTTTTAAGGTTGAATAAGAGAATCACTGTTGAGGAATTTAGGGAGAAGGTGCATTCGGAACTTAATGTTCACATCACTATAGCACAAGTATACAAGACATTCATGAAAGCAAAGATCATAATCCATGGGAGCTATAAAGAACAATATCAAAGGCTTTGGGATTATTGTGACGAGCTGCTAAAATGTAATCCGGGTTCCACTGTGTACATGGAGACAGAGTTAGATGAAGACATTGGGAGAGAGAGATTCCAAAGGTTGTATGTCTGCTTTGGGGCACTAAAAAGAGGATATAAGTCTGCATGTAGGCCCGTCATTAGAGTGGATGGCTGCCATTTACGAGGTCCACACCCCGGAGTGCTACTGACAACTGTTGGAATTGATCCAAATGATTGCCTGTATCCCATTGCTTATGCAGTAGTAGAGGCTGAAAACAAAATGTCTTGGAAGTGGTTCGTCGAATTTTTGAAGTACGACTTGGAAATTTATGACCAAAGAAAGTGGACACTTATTAGTGATAGACAAAAGGTACTCTCTTGCTGAATTAATTAATTTTCATTCTTACGATAAATTTAATACTTAATTCTTACTGAAATTTAATACTTAATTTTATATGTAATCTTATAACAGGGTTTAGGGACTGCAATTCATGAAGTGCTTCCAGAAATTGAGCATAGACACTGTGTTAGGCACCTCCACAACAACTTCAAAAAGTTGCACCCGGGCTTGGCATTGAAGGAGAGATTTTGGACTTGTGCTCGGTCGTCCTACATGACATGGTTTGAAAATCAGATGGAGAGTTTGAAGGAATATGATGGAAAAGCATGGAAATGGCTAATTGAAAACACATCACCTTGTCATTGGTCAAGATCGCACTTTCGGACCACACCAAAGTGCGATATTCTGCTCAACAATTTGTGCGAGAGTTTTAATTCAGTCATTATGGCAGCTAGGGAAAAACCAATTTTGGGAATGCTTGAGACACTCAGAATTTATCTAATGGAAAGGCTAAGAACCAAGAGAGAATGGATGAAGAAGAGAAATGACAAGATATGTCCCAAAATTCAGAAAAAACTTGAGAAGGCAAAAACAGAAGCTGCTTCAAACATTACAAGATGGTCCAAGGAGGACCAGTTTGAAGTGACACATGCGTATGGTGGAAAGTATGTGGTTGATCTCAAAAAACAAACATGCACGTGCCGAAGATGGGACCTGACTGGCTGGCCTTGTTGTCATGCCATATGTTGTATTTCCTTGACTGGTGTAACTCCCGAATCGATGGTTCATCAGTATTACTCAAGAGAGAATTACTTGAAAGCCTATGAACCAGCCATAGCTCCAATGAGTGGCCCGAATGCTTGGGTCCAGTCCAAAAAAGAGCCGGTGCTACCTCCAACGAAGTTAAAGCTCCCTGGTAGGCCCAGAAAAGCACGGAGAAGAGAGTCTGATGAGCCAAGGGCCAATTCCGTAGGTGTAACAAAGCTGCCTAGAAGAGGACTTGTGAAAATAAAGTGTTCAAATTGCCATTTAGAAGGTCATACTGTTAGAAAATGCCCATTGATCATTCCAGTGAATGAGCTGCCCGGTTCATGCTGTGGTAGGCCACCATCGTCTAACTCCAATAAATGCAGCTTCTGCAAGGAGAAAGGCCATAACAAGAGGACTTGTCCACAACTAAGTAAGACAACTAAGAGGCCTGAAGTGAATGAAGACCACGGATCAACTACTACAGTTGGTACTGAAGATTACTTGTTGAATTAATTTTTTTTATGATTAATTCAAAACTAACATAAATTGATACTCTTTTGTTTAACAGATGTAAATCAGGCCTTCAATGATGGGGAAAGTGGAAGAGACCAACAAAAAGCTGCTACCGTATCTTCATCAAATAATGGTTTGCTGTGTTTCTATGTTTTTCTAAATTTTTTCGACTAGAGTTCTTTTAATGGTTGTATGTTCTTTTGCTGAATTAATTGTAAGCTTTTCTAGTCCCAGGTGGAATTGCAGAAGCTGGTACCGAAGATGCTGAAGTGATAGAGTTCCAGCTTTCGGCTCCCCAAGCTATTTCTACTGATTTGCCGGAAAAGGTGATGAAGTGTTCAGTTTGCAAGAAAACTGGACATAATAGGCAAACTTGTGATTCCTTTCAAGCTCGATCTTGGAGAAAAAGACGGGCTGCTATGTCAGTTTATGGTCCATTTCCTCCTTCAAAAGGGAAAGGGACCAGGAGAAAACAAACGGTCTGTTTGCGAGTATAATTGTTAATCAAAATTGGAAATTCGTTGTATACTTTATTCCTTAACGCATGTATGTGATTTATGCAGGCACATAGGCTGTTAGATGAAGATGATGATGAAGCTGACATAGCAATACTGGAGGGATGATTAATAGATGTGAACCCCCCTGACTGCTTAATTTTTTGTTGCACATGTTTAGGGCATGAAGTCTCCCTAATATAGATCTTACAATTGTAATTATAGCGTACTGATCATGTGGGGGAAAGAGA
Organism: Coffea eugenioides; assembly: GCF_003713205.1. Taxonomy (NCBI): domain Eukaryota; kingdom Viridiplantae; phylum Streptophyta; class Magnoliopsida; order Gentianales; family Rubiaceae; genus Coffea; species Coffea eugenioides. Next base: position 36,559,501 of record NC_040043.1, read on the forward strand.
ACAGAAAATATCATTGTGATTGTTTTGTTTTGTAAAAGTCTGCCAATGTTACCTTGCCATGTATCTCATTGCCTAGACATGAGCTTGGCATTGATCTCTTTTGGACAATTGGAATTCACTGGTTATATGAAATTCCTAATATCTTTTGTTGGTTGCATATTCATCAGGTGTTACATGGGTTGGTTGTGTTTAGAGATTGTCAAATTTTAAGGCGAAATCTTGCCAAAATTTTTAAGACACCATTAGCTACCTGAATGGCTATCCTTACCATCTAGAATGAGATTAAAATTGCAGAATTAGCATGTCTATCCTTACCTAACTCTAGATGGTATAGACATTTCAAAGTTTAGTAGCACAGGTACGGGAGATGGAGTCATGACTTTCTCGTGCTTATGTAGCTTTCCTTTTGTCTGCCTTCTTGTTTGGTATAACTAACTCTATCTAGCAAAATAGTAGTTTTTATTAATTTTGCAAGTTTTATTAATCAAGTTGTATAGCTTATACATGGAGCAGTCAACTGAGTTACATCAATAGCTCCCTAAACATATCTATATGTTCCTTACTATGAACAATGAAAACATAATCAGCAACATGATACACCTATCAAAACAATTATGAGTGAAATGTTTGTGGCAAAGCAACCAAAGAATGAAGGAGAACCGAGGAATGCTATCTTTATCCCACACAAATTTGCATAATTCAACCTTAGCTCCAGCAGGTCTCAAAGCCGATGTGAAATGTTCTGCACGAACCAGCTAGCCATTTATTTTGATCAGCCTTATCTAGAGTGGAAACAAACAGATTTGGAGTGACGTTCTGCAATTCCCTCACTAGCCTACATCAGATAAGGACACTTGAGAAAACGAATAAAACTACGGATCAACTACAGGTTCCAACAAAATTTGCTAATTCTGCATTTCATCAACAGAAGACAGCTTCCAACAAAATAGATTACGATAGGCTAAATCTAATTTTTAATCTCGTTCAGGAAGGCCTATCAACATGTCCATATACAAAATTTGCCCAAAATTCGATATATATATTAGACAAATGCTTCATCAAATGCTTACACAGCCTTACAACCAAATCATAGTCAGACAAAATTAAGGCCAACCATAGCCACCTTACAACTTCATGAACAAAAGGCTAACAGCAACTACATACGTTTCTCTAATTCATCTAAACTAACATTTGGAGCCCCAAATCTTTTTTAGCATGTCCTCTTTTCTCGTTGCCAACAAGCACAGCAATTAACAAGCAACCACAACAAACAGCAACAAAAACTAGCAACTTGCTCTTATCTCTTAACTTTCGAATTTCAGCCTTCATCATCTTCTTCTCTTCTTTCAACCTTGCAAGTTCAATCTTCATGAACTGGTTCTCTTGTTCAGCTTTCCTTAGTTCCTTCAAAAGTTTTGCCATTGTATTTTTTGTCATCTCTGGCATTGGTGGATCATACCACAAAAAGTACTTGCAAGCCTTCGGTGACTATAATCAATATCAATACCCCAATTAGATTACCTATTATTGCAAGTTAATCTAAAGCACAAATTACTACTAAATACCCATATCCGATTATACTGCCAAAATTAAAAAATTAATTCCCCTGAAATATATTAACAAAATAGAAAAAAATACCCCATAATTCTTGCAGCCGTGGAATCTTCTTCCTGGATTTGACAATGTCCACGAAGTAGCTATTCGACATGGTTCATTACAATCACAAAACACGCTCTCAGATCCATTGTACTCACCTACCTTCTCTCTCTTCACCCCTGATAAATTTTCACTTTCCTGATCCTTATGATTTGAGTGTTGGAAGCTGCACGAACTTGATGCTCCATTGAAATACTTTTTCCCTTGCTGCATCTTAGATGTGCTCCTTTGCAGAAACAATTGGGCAACTAAAAATGAGCCCTAATGTCTTCAAACCAGATGCTCGCCCCTTTTTGTAATGATATCTAATCCGTTTCAGTGGATAATTGCAGGAGATTAAGCCAGTGTGACAATTATACCCCTTTGGTCCATGCGAATTGAGTAAAATGTAGTAAAAAGTCCTACATTGAAAGCAAAAAACTAGTTCAGGGACTAAATTGGTTAAAATATTTAATGAAGGACGAAATTGATTTAAGTGAAAATGTTTAGGGACTAATTTGGCGAAATTCCCATTTTAAAACCTTCTTGTGCTTCGGTTTCAAGTCGAAATTACGTTATATATGAGGTTAATCACAAATCTTGCCAAACCACAGATTAACTTAATTGTCCCCCTAGTAATATAAGTGAGAGCAATTACAAAGATTTCTTAAAGCTTCATGATATCCCCTTCCGAACACATTGAGATGGCAGCAAACCATTGTTCCCTTCATTATTCTTGTCATTGAGTTGCTTGCAGTTTGATAGAAGGATGACATTGAAACGGATAACATATGAAGAAGAACAAACGTTAGCCTACTATTTTGTTTGATACATATGTGTATTCTTATCCTTTATTGCAGGACATAACAAGCTGCTTATCCAGAATTTTGCAACCGCTAATCTCGTCTTCTGAATTCACAAGAAAGTTGCAAGAACAATACAATAGGAAAAAGTACAAAACCAGTACTCATATTTCTGTGATCGAATCTTCTGTAACTTCACTAGGAAATTTTCTTTTGGCCTTGGCCTTCAGATCATCAAGATAATGCTGATAGACATAAGATATAAATCCCCACAGGGCTAACAGGAGGGATACTACTTTGGCAGCAGTCACCTTGTCGTGGAAAACTACCACAGCAAGCCCACAGCACTAATGACATTGGAGAACGGGGAAGAGACCTTGAAAATCAGTCCATTGCAACCGATGTTGAAAACCTGCCATGATATCCCAGTCCAAAGAATAGTCATGATATACGACACTTTCCCCAGTTTAAAATCCTGCATCTCTGATTTCAAACTCTTCCACTCTCCACTCGCAAAAAGCCCCACTACGATTGCAAGCGTTGCAACTAACGACTCGTAGAATGTGAGATCAATAATGACTCTGAAAGTTTTGCTTTTAAGTATCTTCTGAAACATGAGTTCAGTGAATGAAAGCACAAATGCATATAAAGCAGATGCAGCAACAGTGCATATAACGCCTACTGTGTATTTGTGCTTGGAGGCGTTACTGGAATCTTCAGTATCATTGTGGATTACAAGGATTATGGAAGAAATGGTTAGCAATGCAAGAGAGTTTATTATGAAAAAGGTAAGCTTCTGTGCATTCAGGAAAAATGCAAAAACAGCTTTGAATGCTAATTGGCTTGCACATATCAGAGAATAAGTCGAGACTGGAAGGTATTTTAGGCCAAGTGAGTATAACACGGAATCCCCAGCTGTACACAGCCCAAGAAAGACATAAATTGAAGTAAGGACAAGAACAGAAGGCTGTTGGACTCTACTATAATCTGCATTATTATTCTGTAAGGAAGAATGGAAGAGGAAGGGTAGGAGCATGGGGAAGCCCATAGTTAGTGTCAATGTTGCTAACCACGTACTGTTTCCGCCCTTATCAAAGTATAATCTGCCCAAAAGAGTACCAACGGCCTGGCCAGAGAGGAGAAATAATATGTAGATGGCCACTTGAAACCACCATTTGTACGTTCTAAGCCAATGTACATCTGATTGTAAGGGAGTTTGAACATTTTCCGTTGACAATATTACTTTAGCTTCCATACATGGTCAGGTAATATTAGAAGGATTCAGCATTATCTAGACAATTCCACTTGCAAATCCCACATAAACAAGAAATAAAAAGGATAGGTTATTGAAATATACTCTTTGAACTGGGAGGCTTATGCGGTCAAAAATGAAGTAAACCTATGAAATATGACTTCCATTGATCAAATTTGCTACTGGGGAATAAGCGGATTCAAGCTTCCTGATTACATCCAATACGAAAATGCACCAGAAAAATTTGCTCCAGTTCACTGCTACATAATAGTTAATACCTTTCTTATATGCTCTCTCCTAGTGATAGAAGTCATAAGTAGATCATAAAGAAATATTTAAAGATAGGAACTAGTGTCTTCATTAGTTAAGAAAAGAAGCAATTTCCGTAACCAGATTTTCATATTAGTAATCAAATATGATTGAGCAACATTCTTTTGGCCCTAACTGAAGTTAAAATCATAGTTCAGAACTTACGTTTCATCAATACCCTGAAAATCATAAACTTGCAGGGCAACAATGTACTCAGCCTACATTTTTAACTGCTAAACAGCTGTTCTACATTAACTATTAGGCTTTACCAGTGCAAATGGGCAAATCTCTGCCTCAACCTCCTAATATCACTGGAAATTTGATTTAGAGCTAAAATCAGAAGCTGATGGTCCCTGATTTTTATTCAGATATCTGTGATCAACTAGACAAGCGTCCTAATTTCAACTTCCTGTCAATGTCCATAAAGTACTTCTACGGAGACCCAAATTCCAGAGTGGTTGCAAGAGTTATCCAAAACTGTTATATTCGTATAATTCGTTTCTGTGGATATGAGAGTGGAACGAAGGAGACATATTGCAAAATGAGAAGATTAATTTCTTGCTAGTTGCTAATTGAAGTGAAAGAATGAAGTTTAAGATTTGGACCCTTAAAAATGTGCATCCTGTTTGTTTAATCGTTCTTTGTCAATATTTTTCAGCTCTTTAAGCGTAATTGTGTTTCTTGGTGATATTTGGTATGAAAAATGAGTATAAGCGGTTCAGACTGGAATTATCATCTGATTTGTTTAAAGGAGAGCTAAATTAAATGATCCCTATAACACAGGCATTCGATCTTATCCCTAGTTTTGGTATCTAATGGAAGGTCGAAAGCTTGCATTCCTCAGCAAAACATGCCACAGTTAACTGGAATTAATCCTGTAATGATGAGCTTTAATACAAAATTTCAAACCATGTCTTGCTAATAACCTCAGCGAATTAACAGTTAATCCTCCAGGGGCACCTAAGCATGGTCATGGTTCCCTGGTGTACAATTGTTGTCTAAAATAGTATATTTGCTGTAGGGTATGATAATCAACAAAATCTGTGACTTTACTAACGTAATCCTAAACATGAAAAAATTTGATAGGTACAAACAGATTATGACTTTAGGACAAGAATGAATAGCCAAAGTGCAACAGAAGAAAAGGGAAATTACGAATCGACTTACTTGTGGTGCATGAAGGCTGTTTTCGAGCTTCCTCCATCCAAAAAAATCAGTGCAGAAACAGTGTGATTTAAGTAAGGATAAAGCAAAACAGTTAAAACTTTTCAAATACAATGCTAGGGTAAAGTTTTGAAAAATTCCCCTAAAAACAACTAGAGATGCAGCAGAAACCACATCAAGAAAACACACCAAGAAGTATTTAAGTACCAGATTCTGTTAGTTCTTTGACTGCTTTTCAAAGCTGATGGGATATTATCAAGATTGCTTGCATGTCTCATCAAAATCAATAGCAAGTATGCCATTCAGTAGTCAAGGCTTTCACTGATTGCTGAATAAAATATCTTATTTGTCAATACTGCTATGGATTGGTGAAAGCTACATGATCCAAGTTGTTATAAATTATAAGTTGGCAGCTGAGAATAATAATATGATTTAACACGGTTTTGTCCTCATCTCATTAACCATTTGTTACTGAACCAAGTCAACATCTTCCAGATTGAGGCAATTTTATTGCAGCGAACATGATATTCGCATTTTTGTTGTTTTATGGTCATTGGTACATCCTTTCTATGAAAAGAGTGATTAGGCAATGAAATATCATTACCTTGTCTGTGAGGTCTATGGTAGAAATAAAGGAGAAATCCAGATTAGATCTGCAACTATCTTACTCAGTTACTGGTCTAATCTGTTTATAGTAGCTGGAGGGAAGAACCTGTCAAAAAGTTTGCGCTGCTTTTAGATGTGTTAATGGGTAGGGTTTGGGTTAGATCATTTGATCCAAATTCGAATCTATTAGCTTTAGTTAGACCGAAACCCCAAATTCAGACCCAGATCCAGACCTTTATGGGTTTGAAAAAATAAGTCCAAACCCAGACCCTCCTGAATCTGAATATGGGTATTCATTGTTTTTTTATAAACACTCTAAAATAAAAATATATTAAAAAATATAGATTTCAAAAAAAAATATAAATGCCATCCAATTTTTATTTTTAAATAATAAAATTAATATTCAAGAAGTTGAATGCAATATTATGAATTCAAAAAAAACAACTACTATCGATTGCTTCTATTTATTTTTAAATCTTCAACTATATCTACGTCAAATCTTTCATTTATTTGCCTTTACTTTTCTCTTTTTTCTGAAAAAGTTTGTACTAATTACAGTGATAACTAGGATTAAGTTGAAAAAAGAAAACAATCATGAAGTCTTACGATATTCGATCCAATAACCATAGAATATTAGAATATTTTATAAATTTATTAATATATATATATATATATATATCTGTGTGTACATACATACATACATACATACTTACATACATATATATATAATTTAATTATATATACATGGATCTGAATAGGGTTTGTTATGAGTTTATATTTATGTATGGATTATAGAAAACCAAACCTTACCAGACCAATAACTCTTTTATAGGGTCTGGGTCTGGGTAGGTTTGGGGTTAAGAAATTAAATCCAAACGCTATCCAAATACATTGGGTCTAGGTTGGATCTGAGTAAAACTCGATTCATTGATATGCCTAGCTTCGTTTGGTTTAATTAGATTAAAATCTGTTCAGAATAATACATTCTACAAGTAGTAGTCACTTAGTTTTAGGCCAATCAAATTGAACAATTCCATATAAATTATATTGGTTCAATTAATGTCAAATGGTTAGTTGTCCTTTGTCATTACAATTCATTTAAAAAAAATATTTGGTAGGGTGGGATGGGATTTAAGAAGTGAGGAGGGGACAAACGGATTAGAACTGAGAACCTTTAATTCTAGGGATCTCAACCTTTGCCACTAAATCAATATCTTATCGGTTCAGATTAATTCATCCCTTTGAGTTGATGAAAATAAGGGTTGTGGTGAATTTCCACTTATTTATAGTTCTTTTCTGGATAATTCATGAGAAAGTAATTAGTTTGTATTTGAGAGATATTATGTTGTAATAACCCGTATTTTTTCTACCTCTATTTCCCCATCTTTCAAATGATACTTAGTGAGTTAATTTTAAATGGGATATCCCATTTATCTTTTACTACCAACCGCGATTTCATTTATTTAATGAATTTAGACAAAGTGACTTGTCCTAAGTGAACCTAGTATGAATCTAACAATATTACCTATTCCTTTTATGGAGACCACACGAACCAGGGCATATTCTACAATGATTTCTCACTTGCCATATTAATTAGATAAAGAACCTAAACACAAGCTAATTTACATTATCTTTTAAAAGATGCTCTGTTTCTTTTTATTCCAAGCTAGACGAATGTAGTCATCGAATTTAATAACATTCATTAACAATATTTTACTTCTCTAAGAAAAACGAATAGGGTCACATTTTGGACTACATAATATTTTCCTTCCACAAGTTTTGTTACTTAAATTAAAGTGTCTAGTTTGAAAGATGTAGATTTTTTCCACCATTCAACACAATTATATGTTGTACCCTAAAATAGTTTCCCAAATTGTAGTAAGAAGAATTTATTTGGTAGAATATATATATATATATATATATATATGTATATATGTATATGATGAAGGAGGCCTTTTATCCTAGCATCCCATTGAGCTTCCTCGCTTCCATTATTTTTGCTTAGAATTTTGAACTTGTTTTTTTCAAAAATTGTTTCATGTCTTATGTTTGGATTGGTCATAATACCATGCATTGATTTATTGTATTTAATTCTTCAATTTTAATTAAGTTCAAAACATGTCATATATATACGATGACCGGAAACTTCTATCCTAGTCTCCCATTGAGCTTCCAAGCTTTCATTATTTTTCTTAGAATTTTATACCTTTTTTTTTTTCCAAAAATTGATTCATGTCTTATGTTTGGATTGGTCATAATATCGTGCGTTGATTTATTGTATTTAATTCTTCAATTTTAATGATGTTCAAAACATGCCATATGATGTTCACTTAATAAGTATAATTGACTAGTCATACTAAAAATAACATTTGGGTTAGGTACAGTATCATACCTTAGTTTTATTTGTTTTCATATTTTATTTACATTCAATTAGGTATAGAATTAAAAAACCTCCAATCTTAAATTCAACCAATAAACTATTTATCTTGAATACCAAGAGATTCCTCAATTGAAAAGATCTTAAATCTCTTGCAATTTGACAGTTTCACTTGAGCGATTTGTTGGGACTGGAAGTGTTGTATTCTGCAACTAAGTATAGATCTATATTTGCAAAGAGAGAAAAGTAGTAAATAGGAAGGGAACGGAAGCTGCTATTGCGCCAAAAGTTAAAAAATTTAGTAGCCATCTATGGATAGAGATGGCAATGAGGTTCGGGACAGGAATCTGGCCCCAAGATTCATGGCTTGACATTTCTTCCTCGTTTTCTTTTCTTTTCTTTTCCTTTCTATTGGATAAGCTTTTTGGTACTGTTAATTCTTTACTTTCTTTGGATTTTCTTTTGTTCTTCATAATACAATCTACTATTTCCTATTTTTGTTGTTACAATATTCCTCTTTTATTCATTTATGTATTAAAATTGTCTATTTTACAGTTCTTTAAATTTTTTGTCAATGATATTTTAAACTTTTAGTATTTGTATTTGTTGTGTATTATTGTAACTTTGTGCTTATAAGAATTTTTGGAAAGATAACATTGTCATTTTACTTTTTCTTGTCAAAAAGATCTAATGGCGTTATTGACAAGGGATCACATGAAAGTAATTTGGCCAAATCTCGAGGGAGGTACCAGGGATATATAATTTATATACTGACTGTGTATACACTAACGAATATAGATAAATATCACATGTGCAAGAATAGAAGTTTAAATTTAAATTCGAATTGCGTGAAATATATCTATATTTGCTAGTGTATACACTATTAAAGTGTGTAAGTGTGCATCCATGTATGTGTGTATTACATGATTTCTAGTGTATGATTTTTTTCTATTATATGATTTCTCTTCCTTACACCCAATTGAAGTGAATTTATGAGTCAATCACTTAGTTGAATATACCCACTTAGCACTAAAGTCTTTTTCTAACAACCAATCATAAATAATTATATATATCCAACAAAATTTATCCATTGAAATGAACAATAAAAAAGAGAGGATGAGAAAAAGAGTGAGAATTTGGTTGGGAAGAGAAAGAGGGAAGAGAAGGAACAACGAGATTGGTTGATACTTTGTGACCATGATACAAGCAGAACTCCAACATTATCATCTTGATTTATCTTACGAATCTAAATGTCTAGTTTGCTATGTGTCCCCTTCTCTGCATCAGGCAATTAATACTATAAACACACATAGCTAAACAGGAAATTGGGGGCACAAACGATCATCAAAAAGTTTCACAAGCCAAAATATGTGAATCACAGCGCACCACGTAGCCAAATTAACAAAAATGCTTCCAAGTGATATCATTTTGTTGGGTTGGTGTGAAAATATTTCAATTTGAATTTTCATACTTCAATGGTGTTATTACTTTTAAAGTTTCAGAAGTGATTGTTATTTGAACCCTAACAATATAAAATCAGTTTAGAAGGCATTCTCTCTCCATCTTTCTATATACAACCCATTCTCTCCTTCTATTTTTATGGTTTTTAATTTTGTGTTATAAAACTCCTTATGAAAGAAAAGTTAGTTTACGTAATTTCTCATAGGAAAGATTTAACAAGAAATTTATTACAATTGGACATGTAGCAGAGCAAGAAGAAGAATGCATAGACAACATTTCTTACAATCAAAGTTGGAAGGGGTGAATATTTATCAATACAACACATTTTCTCTTTCTACCACAATCAAGCTTTGGTTTAAGAGGGTGCTATTATTACTGAGTTATGAAGACATTGTTTAAGAAAAAGGATAATCTTACCATCTACTATAATAGGTGCAGCTAACTTATGTAAGATTTAGGAAATTGTTATAGTGGTAGATGGGCAGTTATAACATGAAAAAAAATAAGTGAGTATGCTCCTAAGGTTAAATATTTATTGATGGATAGTTACTAATTTTTAAGAGTATCATGCACTTTTTGATTTGTTGGTTACTGAAAAATTTTCTTTTATTGATTGGATAAGGAATTGACCACAAGTTGTTTATTACAAGCAGACGCTGTACTATGAATGTTATACGTTGTTGATAAGAGTTCACTTATTGTTTAGATTGTTGTTCTTATTTCTCTTTTTTTGTGATATAACAAGAATGGTCTAGGCCATTGACAAGGGTTTATTTTACGTATTTTTAGTGTGTTTTATTAGTTAATTTTGGTTTGATTATTTAGTTTTATAACTAAAATAACTAAGGTTTTGGTAAAAAACTACATTTTATGTTAAAGTGGCTAAACATTGCATTTTATGGATTTTTATGGTAAAAACTTCATATTTTGTAGGTTTCATGATTCAATCATCAAATGAAGTGCATTGAGAAGATATTTGGATGATTGAAGATGGATTAAAGTGGGGAAAATAAAATATGAAGTGTAAAAGGAAGAAATGCAATTTGAGGACAAAAATCAAGAAAAGTCAGCTTTGACAACTCAGACACATTTTCGTATTTTGACTATATCAGGAGATACAATGATCGGATCAAGGTGATCTTGGTACCATTTTGAAGCTAAGAGATATATCTACATTTGGTATGAAGACATCAAAGTCCAATTCATCCGTTTTCATAGTCCAAAAGTTGAAATACCGAAATTCAACTCAGCTGTCCAAAGTGGAAAACAGAGTTCCGACCAGTGTTTAGTATTTTGATCATATCTCAGTCTACAAAGCTCCGATTTGGATGATTCTTGAAGCATTGGAAAGCTAACTCAAAGATCTACAACTTTGGTGTTTTGTACAAAAGCCAGTTCGGCCTGCATCATGGAGAAAATCGCAGTTGAAGTAAGGACAAAGTGAAAACGTGAGTGCACAAAACGCGATTTATAGACGCGTTTTGTAAAGGCGCGTTTTCTGGCCGAAATTCTGCAATTTGCTCAGTCAATTCTCTTGTGTTCATACCACTTTCCAGCTATAAGTTGCAAGAGAATTCGGTGCACATGCTTCAGAAGACAAAAGGGCAGACAAGGTGGCTTATTTTCAAGTCAAAAACATTTGTTATTGACTATCCTAACAAAGTTGAGATTTGGGAATCAAAGTGTGGAATTTGACTTGGAAAAATGGAGCTCTTAAGCAGTTTATATGCAGAGACATTTTGGGTGGTCTGAGAGGGGGAAAAACATACGGGAGAAGCTTGAAGAGTGCAGAAATGTAGTTCTTCCATTTCCTTTGTGTAGGATAGTTTAGCTAGTGTAGTTCATCCATTCTTGTATATTGCTAGACTAGGATTAAGATGGAGATGAAGAAGGCAAGGTGATGAGCTCAAGTGACATGGGTTACATTCCTTTCCAATTCTTTATCTTTTGTACTTGATTCCAAATTTAGTTAATATGCAATTTCTGGATTTTATGTTATTTATGTGTCTTTAAAGTTTATACCTTGGGTTTGGTTGAATTTTCTATGATTGTTAGTGCTTATTATTTGGCTATTTAACTGCTATGATTTGAGCAAGTTATTTAGCACTTTAGCTCTTTAAATCATGATTAATCTGGTACCATTAATTGTGATTATCTAAGGTGTTATTTCTACAATGAAAATTGAGATTTAACATTAGTTCAAGAAGTGCTAAACATAGGGAGTACACTCACGAAAGTAGAGGTGCACCTATGTGGTTTTTAGTGATTCATTTCATGTAATTTCACTGAAGAAATGAACTTGTAACTAATTTCATAACCATGAGAATAGGTATGGATTAGTTATAAGTATAATTGATTCACTACGAAAGTAGGATTCAAATGCATAAGGAAATTACACCATAATTAGCCTAGATGTAGTACTCAATGATCCAAATATAACACTTGCATGAGTAGGTAGGGATACTACAACCTAAGGAGCTTTCATTTGTTATTTTGTATAATTTCAGTAGGATAAATTTGTAATTTTTCAAAGTTGGCTTTCTGCAAAAATTTCGCAGAAGAAAACGCATTTGGGCTGAAAACGCGCCTTCGAATCGCGTTTTCCATAATCGCGTTTTCGATTCTGCGCCTATACTGAAGAAAACGCGCTTCAAAACGCGACAGGAAGTCGCGTTTTCTACCAAGTCGCGTTTTCAAGCCTGTTCAGAAACCAAAAACGCGCCTTCAAATACGCGACTTAAATTCGCGTTTTTAAGCATAGCCGCGTTTTCGATCCTGCAAGATATGTGAAGAAACGCGACTTCACAAAACGCGGCTTAGTGGCGCGTTTTGATGAGTCACGTTTTCTGAGCACTTTTTTTTTTTTTTTTTTTTGAAAAAAAAAAAATGCAGCTTCCTTGATTCTCTTTTTCTTCTTTTCCTCATATATTTTCTTGTACCTTGATTGCTTATTGTATATTTTATATAGGTACATCACCAAAACAAAGGTTTGAAATTACGGATCGCCGTTTTGTTTTATTAAGCCTTTGTTATCACTTTTGTTTCTTATTTTCTATGTTTCGATTATTATTACTAATGGTTATTCAATGGAACTTATGAAGCGTTGGAGTTACACGGACAATGGATTTTGAAGCTTCATATTCAATCAACATAGGGGAGTATTACTTTTCTTTATCTTGATTTTCCTTTTTACACATTGAGGACAATGTGTATGTTAAGTGTGGGGGGAGAATTGAGATTATATACATTGTATGTGATTGAATTATTAGTTGCAAATATTGGACTCGTGTTAAAATTCAAAATTTTTCTAAAATCTTGTCCAAAATTGCAAACTTGCCCCAAAAAGTTTCATATTTTTTTCGATTTTATCCAAGGGGTAACAAGTTCCATACCATTAGTAGTTCAAATTCCTTCTACATTTGAGATAAATATATATGATTTGGAAACTTCTTTTCTCATTTAACTTGGAAATGACTATTATGTGATTATAATTTTGCATTTGTAGGAAAAATATATCTTGTGAAGTGGAGAAAATTATGCCTATATTTTTTTGCATATTTGATGAAATTTCTTCTCTTTATTGGATTTTATAAGTTAAGTGATAAATATGGTCAATAAGTGCAATACTCTTCTCATGATTATTTTTTTTAGAAAATTATTATTCTCTTTGCTATAAAAAAAAAAAAGAAAAAAAATGATGAAAAATGAAAAAAATGAAGAAAAAGAGAAAAACAAAAAACAAAAGAAAATAAATAAAAATTCTTCTACTCCAATGATTCTTGTACTTAGTAACCGGGAGTCTTCATCTACAAATGTCGACTTTCGCGTAAAACGGTACTTGAATTAAGAGTATGCAAAGCAACTTGAGTATGTGAAGTGTTGAGTAACCGGTGATCTTCATCTAAAAATATCGATCCTCGCGTCAAAAGGCATTCTCACGTCTTAAGTAATATTTAGATATGTAATATTAATAAATATCTTTTTAACAGAATTAAAAGATGATCATGAGTTTAGGAAGCATTATTATTGACCATATGAGTTACTTACTTGTAAGATTGGGTAAGGATGAAAAATTGATTTGAATTTGTTATAATGACGGTATAATTGGCTCTCCTTTACTTGATATTATGAGTACTTGAACTTAATTGAATAATTGCATAATGGTTATTTACTTTGTTTTGAGGAAATGAAGTTGAAATGCTACATATGTTTATTTTCAAATTTTGGATCATTGTTGGTTTGTATTTTTATTGCTTGAGGACAAGCAATGGTTCAAGTGTGGGGGTATTTGACAAGGGTTTATTTTACGTATTTTTAGTGTGTTTTATTAGTTAATTTTGGTTTGATTATTTAGTTTTATAACTAAAATAACTAAGGTTTTGGTAAAAAACTACATTTTATGTTAAAGTGGCTAAACATTGCATTTTATGGATTTTTTATGGTAAAAACTTCATATTTTGTAGGTTTAATGATTCAATCATCAAATGAAGTGCATTGAGAAGATATTTGGATGATTGAAGATGGATTAAAGTGGGGAAAATAAAATATGAAGTGTAAAAGGAAGAAATGCAATTTGAGGACAAAAATCAAGAAAAGTCAGCTTTGACAACTCAGACACATTTTCGTATTTTGACTATATCAGGAGCTACAATGATCGGATCAAGGTGATCTTGGTACCATTTTGAAGCTAAGAGATATATCTACATTTGGTATGAAGACATCAAAGTCCAATTCATCCGTTTTCATAGTCCAAAAGTTGAAATACCGAAATTCAACTCAGCTGTCCAAAGTGGAAAACAGAGTTCCAACCAGTGTTTAGTATTTTGATCATATCTCAGTCTACAAAGCTCCGATTTGGATGATTCTTGAAGAATTGGAAAGCTAACTCAAAGATCTACAACTTTGGTGTTTTGCACAAAAGCCAGTTCGGCCTGCATCATGGAGAAAATCGCAGTTGAAGTAAGGACAAAGTGAAAACGCGAGTGCACAAAACGCGATTTATAGACGCGTTTTGTAAAGGCGCGTTTTCTGGCCGAAATTCTGCAATTTGCTCAGTCAATTCTCTTGTGTTCATACCACTTTCCAGCTATAAGTTGCAAGAGAATTCGGTGCACATGCTTCAGAAGACAAAAGGCCAGACAAGGTGGCTTATTTTCAAGTCAAAAACATTTGTTATTGACTATCCTAACAAAGTTGAGATTTGGGAATCAAAGTGTGGAATTTGACTTGGAAAAATGGAGCTCTTAAGCAGTTTATATGCAGAGACATTTTGGGTGGTCTGAGAGGGGGAAAAACATACGGGAGAAGCTTGAAGAGTGCAGAAATGTAGTTCTTCCATTTCCTTTGTGTAGGATAGTTTAGCTAGTGTAGTTCATCCATTCTTGTATATTGCTAGACTAGGATTAAGATGGAGATGAAGAAGGCAAGGTGATGAGCTCAAGTGACATGGGTTACATTCCTTTCCAATTCTTTATCTTTTGTACTTGATTCCAAATTTAGTTAATATGCAATTTCTGGATTTTATGTTATTTATGTGTCTTTAAAGTTTATACCTTGGGTTTGGTTGAATTTTCTATGATTGTTAGTGCTTATTATTTGGCTATTTAACTGCTATGATTTGAGCAAGTTATTTAGCACTTTAGCTCTTTAAATCATGATTAATCTGGTACCATTAATTGTGATTATCTAAGGTGTTATTTCTACAATGAAAATTGAGATTTAACATTAGTTCAAGAAGTGCTAAACATAGGGAGTACACTCACGAAAGTAGAGGTGCACCTATGTGGTTTTTAGTGATTCATTTCATGTAATTTCACTGAAGAAATGAACTTGTAACTAATTTCATAACCATGAGAATAGGTATGGATTAGTTATAAGTATAATTGATTCACTACGAAAGTAGGATTCAAATGCATAAGGAAATTACACCATAATTAGCCTAGATGTAGTATTCAATGATCCAAATATAGCACTTGCATGAGTAGTTAGGGATACCATAACCTAAGGAGCTTTCATTTGTCATTTTGTATAATTTCAGTAGGTTAAATTTGTTATAATTTATTGATAGTCTAAATAATAGAGAAGCTTTTGTAATACCGGTAATTGTTCACTCTTCCTTGTGGGATCGACCCGATATATACCCTAAACTACTAGTTGATCTGTATACTTGCAGTGAACGGGTGTAATTCGATATTTTTTAGCTTGCACGTATGTAAAATACCCGTCAGCCATATTTAACTTCGGGTCTTAGTTAAAAATTGATTGCAAAAAATTAGATATTCCATTCAAAATTTAGTAAAACGGGCAAACGTTAATGTTTTCTTCATAATGTTACAAGTTGTTAATCAAGTTTTACTAAATGTTTTAGAGTAATACACTTTATGTTATTATTGCTAATGGTTCAATTTAATAAATTGATTAGTAAATCTGTATTAAATGGGTAGCAGAAGATGGGGGGCAAGCTATTTTAAACTTTAGGTTGAATTGACCTCTGTGCATGAAAGTTATCACTTACAATCAACTACATTAGTCCTTAAATAATGTGTAAGCATTCATTTATAGCGTTGTTACTTTAAAACTAACGTAATAGTAATTCCCACATGAGCCTAAATTTAAGTTTTTTTTTTCATAGGAACAATTGTGGACTATTCTTCATAAATTCTTTCATTTAAGTACTAGATCAAAAGTTTAAAGGTAACCAGACATACGTTCAAGAATTTGCCTTTCATGATTTACAAAACTGTTACCAACATTTTATATATAATTAGTAATGGGAAATACTTAGTTTTGCCAATTGGTAAAATGAACTAAACGATAAATAAAATGATAACAATGTAGAGTCAATAAACATCAACAAAATGTACAAATTCAACGTAACAAAATCTGGAGTTACAAAAATAACCTTTTCACTAAATTAGTATGTACGTAACTAACTAAGAAGGGGAACTGATTTGTTTCTATCAATTTATTTAATAGAATCTATTATCGCCTTACATGTATTATAAAATAGAATAAATGGACTCTAAAATATTAATAATAAACAATAAATAAATATCAATATGAGGTAAAACACCAGGATAACATAACTAGCATTTAGCAAGCTCATATAAAATAATCAGCCATACCAACATGGACACTGTCATCTTCTTGACAATTAGACGAGAAAAATTGAAAAGAGATTTGGAAATTAAGGTTTATTTCTTTCTTTGACATTTAGATTTATTATTTATGTTTGTGTATAATATCAATATAAATTCATGAACTAAGGAACATGTATGGGTATAGCTTGTGTGTATGAACTATGAAACATGAATAGGTTATGGCTTGTTAACATTTAAAAATTTCTGTACTTATATTATAATTTATATATTTTTTTAATTATATTATATTTTTTTTTAGTATATAGTGTGACCCAACAGTTCAACCCGTGATCCATCGATTGAATCACTGACCCGTCAACCCGGTCCTCTTATTGAGTTGATGCCTGGATTGGTTTTAATAACTATGCCTAGAAGTGACATGGACTGCAGCACCTATGTCAGCCACCCTAACATGCGCTGGATACACATGCACAATTAATTCATCCACAATCAAGTTTTACATTTATAATATTTTAAATACCCCACACGTAATTTATCACAAGTATACGAATTGTGATCGAGTATAGGGTATTAAGGGTCAATCCCACAGGGAAGATTTCAATTACCAGTGATTTTCATACTCCTTTATTATTTAGACTATAAGCATGAAGTAAAAGTAATAAAATTAACACTAAAAAACTCCTAAAGGTATGGAATTCTTCACTACTCTCGCTAATGAGATTATTGGTTAAGTGAATGCTATTATCTTGGCTAGTTATGGCGTAATTTCCTAATATATGTGAAACCTACTCTCGTAGTAAATTAATTATACTTGTAACTAAACCATACCTACTCTCATGGTTATGAATTTAACTACAAACTTATTTCTTCTATGAAATTACATGAAACAAGTCACTAAAGCCACAAAGGTGCTCCTCTACTCTCGTGAGTGAACTCCCTAGCTTTATCACTTTCTTGAACTAGTGTTAAATCCCAATTCTCATTGCAAACTTAACACCTTTAGATAATCACAACAAATGGCCGGTTAATCATGATTAGAAAAACAAAAATGATAAATAACTTGCTCAAAATAATATCATCCAATAACCAAATAAACATCACTAACAAGATATAGCAAGTTCATCCATAACTCTAGGCATAAACTTTAGCAAACCATGAAAACAAGATCCAAACTTGTATTATAGCTAAATATGAATTTAAATACAAAAGATAAAGTGATAGGAGAGATGTCACTCTTGTCACATGAGTTTCAAACTCTCCATCTTTGTTCCTCAATCTTCATCCAAATCTAATTACAAAGACAAGAAGGAAACACTACACTAACTACTCTATACTACCCTAACTAATGAACTAAGGAAACTCTAATGAAGACTACATTTTTGGTGAGTTTCTCTAGCCTTCCAAAGTTATGAAAATATCCTCCAAAGGCTTCTATATATAGAGGAACTTCTTGCAAGAGACAAAGTGTTAAATCATGTCTTGAGCCCATAAACAAGTTAGAAATGAGTTGTAAAGCTTCTTTTGCAGCTGTCTTGGGCTGTTTTCACCGATATTCTTGCAGAAAAATGGGTCAAAAAGTTTGTGTGAACAAAACATAAGTTGCTGAGCAAGTTACAGCCGAAATTGAGGAATACGCGACTTGAGAATACGCAACTTCAAGCCACGTATTCATAAAGTCACGTTTTCACTTCTGTGCATATGGCACCACTTCAATTGCTCTTCTCTCAATGATTGAGGCCGAACTAGCTCTTGTGCAAAACAAAAAGTTGTATCTCTTTAAGTTAGCTTTCCAATTCCTCAAGAATCATCCAATTTGGAGTTTTTTGGACCGAGATGTGATCAAAATACCCAAGACTGGTCAGAGCTCTGTTTCAGCTTACGACAATAGAGTTTCACTTCTGTATTTTGACTTTTTGACAAGGTAAAAAACTGAAATAGACTTCAATGTCTTCATACCAAATGTAGATATGTCTCTTAGCTTCAAAATGGTTCAAGAATCAACTCAATCCAATGCTTGTACCTTAACATATAGCCGAAATACCACAAGGTGTCAAAGCTGTAAAACTTGCTTCCTTTTGTTCTTACTTGCATTTCATCTTTTGCACTTCACATCTTCTTTAAACCACTTCAAACCATCATCAATCATCCAATTATCTTCTCAAGTCACTCCATTTGGTGATTGAATCATTAAACCTACAAAAACATGAAGTTTTACCATTAAAATCCATAAAAATGCATTTTTTCCCTCTTAAACCACAAAATGCATATTTTCACTAGAAACTTAGTTAATTAGCTATAAAAGTAGTTAAAATATACTAAAACCAACTAATAAAACACACTTAAAACACGTAAAATATATACTTGTCAAATACCTCCACGCTTAAACAATTGCTTGTCCTCAAGCAATAAGAAATACATATCAACAATGATCCAAAATTTTGAAAATAACCATATGTGCACCATTCAACTTCATTTGTTCAAAAACAAGGTAAATAACCATTATGTAATCATTCATTAATCCTCAAGTACTCATAATATCAAGTAAAGAAGAGCTAATTATACCCTAATTATGTTAGTTCAACTCAATTTCTCATCTTCACTCAATGTCACAAGTAAGTAACTCATATGGTCAATAAAAATGCTATCTAATCCCATGATCATTTTCTTATTCAACTTAGAGAGGGGTTTATTCATATAATATAGCTAAATATTACTCAAGTTGTGAAGTGCCTTTTGACGCGAAGATCGACATTTGTAGATGAAGGTCACCGGTTACTCAACACTTCACATATTCAAGTTGCTTTGTATACTTTTAATTCGAGTACCGTTTTACGTGAAAGTTGACATTTGTAAATAAAGACTCCCGCTTACTAAGTACAAGAACCATTAGAGTAGAACAAGTATTATTCCCTCTTTTTTTCTTTTTTTTTTCTTTTCTTTTTTTCTCAAAGTAAAGATAATAAACATTCCCTCAAAAGCATAATCATGAGAAGAGTATTGCAATTATTGATCATATTTATCACTTAACTTATAAAATCAAGTAAAGAGAAGAAATTTCATCAAATATGCAAAATGTAGGCATAATTTTCTCCACTTTACACGATATACTTTCCTATAAATGCACAAATTATAATCACATAATAGTCATTTTCAAGTTAAATGAGAAAAAAAGTTTTCAAATCACATATTTATCTCAAAAGTAGGAAAAATTTGAATTACTAATGGACAAAACTCCCTGCCAACATTTTGAATTACTAATGGAATTTGAATTACTAATGGTATGGAACTTGTTACCCCTTGGATAAAATCGAAAAAAATTGAAACATTTTGGGGCATTTTGCAATTTTGGACAAGATTTTGAAAATATTTTGGCAGAATTTTTCCTTATAAATGGACAAAACTCCCTGCCAACAAACTCAAGATTGACACATTTTAGTGCAAGAAATATTTCCTAAACAAGTCCAAATCATTTCAATCAAAATTCAATCACATACTGCCAATAGGTTCAAGGTTTCCCTCCCTCACACTTAACATGCACATTGTCCTCAATCTGTAAAAAGGAAAACCAAGATAAAGAAAGTAATAATCCCCTATTGTTGCGATTGAAGTGTTAAAACATGAAGTTCACGAGCCATTGTCCACTTATCTCCACAATTTCATGAGTTCCATTTTGATAACCATTAGTAATAGAAACCTAAAATACAAAATGGAAAATAAACTAGGTAAGGGTCAATAATGCAAAAAGTGACAAAGGCATAAAGAATATTTTGCAAATAACTCTTTGGCAAAGTCTCTCACATTAGCACACCACATTTCCCAAACTCTTTAAGCGTTTAGCACAATTATCACATTTATTACCTAGAATATGAAGTATGAGCATGTTTCCTTCTCTAGGTAATTAGAACATCACCATATAATAACAAGATTATGAGTAAAATGCAATCTAAGGAACATACATTATGCACATATTCAATTTTACCCCTAAAATGTCACCAAATTTGCTACATTCTTCACATATTCAAAATTCATCATCCAATCATGCTCTATATGAAGAGTAAGCAATCAAATTGGCTAAAATGTCACCATATAAGGAATGTGTATATGTAAGCATCATAAACAAGTCACATTTTACCTAATTGAACAATCCAAGTATGCTTAATAACATTTGAAGACCAATCATCACATTGATTATAAAGTAAGAATGTGGATAAAGTGAAACATTGCATGATCATCATATTCGCACATTTGATCATCTAAACATGCTTAGATATGTTAAATAAGCATAATGGAGCTTATATTCATCAACAAATAACATCACAAATTCACCATTCAAAACTCACAAGATATGCAAATGGTGAATTTAAATTACCAAGTTAAGTTGAAGAAATTTACCTCAAATTGGTAGAGTGATGTTCGGTGATGCAAAAAGTCTATGAAAATCACCCCATTTGACCTCCAATTGATTTGGATAGAAACTATGAACCCTAGCTTTAATCCGATTTTTTAGATGGTTTATGTAAATTTGAATCTGTTAAAAAGGCTCTATGAAGGTCAAATGATATTAGTTGGATGATTTCATACAAGGAAAATGTATATAAGATTGGTGAAGTGTGTGTGAGTGTAGGTGAGAAAACTTGAGATGAAGCAAGAAGAAGAAAAAAGAAATAAACTTGCGTTTTTGCTCTTTAAAGCAGCCTAATACACGACTTCACATAAACTCAAATTGAAGGCGTGTTTTGCATGTACTCGCGTTTTCTGCTTTAAGTTTGCAAAAGACAATACGCGATGTCAAGGAATACGCGACTTTGAGTCGCGTATTGAAGTCACATTTTCTTTGTTGTTGGTGCATAATAGAATACGCGAGTTACTCCATACGAGACTTCAAGTCGCGTATTTCTGAGCATCGCGTATTGTTCTGCAAATTTTTGCAGAAATCTTAACTTTCTAAAATTGCACATGATACCCCCAATTACTCAAAATGCATCCTAGATTGTTCTTTTGCCAAAATATTCAATGCACGCACATGTAAAACGATCAAAACATGCATTTTACCCCTTTTTAACGGATCAAAAACACCTTTAACGCAAATCGAGGGGTTGAGTTCCTTGATCAAATTTCGCTGTTTTCACCTCATTTGGTCACTTTTGCTTTTATTTCCAATATCTATAAATGAAAACCAACAAAATAAATCAAACACATAATTTAAACATAAATCTCACAAAATAAACACAAGTAACAAAGACATTGGGTTGCCTCCCAACAAGTGCTTTTGTTTATAGTCGTTGGCTTGACTAATTTTGCCTCATTTCTCAAGGAGACTTGGTTAATGAATAATCCACCATTTTAGATCGTGGTGGATCATTAAAAGGTGACTTAATAGCAAAAGCCACGTAATCAAATGATAAGAGAGATGAAAGTGGTTTACCTATCTCAGGTGATTCATTGATTTTACCTTGAATGTGTGTCACTTGAGTACTCACCAAAGGAATGTCTGCTTGACCTTCTTGGGCAATAATAGCTTTAAAACCTATACTATCAATACATTCCTCAAAAGGGATGAAAAATGAGTCGTTAAGGCTCATCTCTTGAGGTTTAAGATTAGTTCCAAAGGTACTATCTTATGAAATGGATATCTTTTCATTGAAACTCAAATTAGATTCATCATTTTCATTAAAATGTAATCTATTTTCACTTGCAACATGCTTACCATTCATGCTAGGGTCATAGTGCATATCATTAGAAGAAATAATTTCACACAAAACATGTATTTGTTCTTGTATTCTACCAAAGTGAGAAGCTAATTCATCGAATCTTTCCTCAACCCTATCAAAATGGTCGAAGATTGCATGAGCTAGTTTTTCTATAGCTAATTCCCAAGATGGTTTAGAATCGTTAGCTAATTGTTCACTTTCAAATTCCAAAGGTAAAGGTGCATTAACTAATCTTTCTATTGCCAATTCCCAAGATGGTTTAGATTCAAATTGGACACATTCGAGTTGATAATCATGAAAACATGTAGAATTACTATAAGTACATTGATTATCCCAACCATAAGTATAAGAATTTTCCCTATTAGCACCATGTTGATCAAAACAAGGATTGTAATGCCCTAATTCATCAAAATAATCCACATTTTGTGCTTGTCTATATGTATAAGTAGCATGATAACTTTCACATAAGTCACAATTCACATGATAAGAATTAAAAGCATTAATATTCCTCTTTTACTCAAGCATATTCATAATGGTGTCCATTTGAATTTTTAACTTTATACCATCAAGTTTAGTCTTTAAGCACCTTAAACCATATTCAAATGACATACCTTCGATAATTTCTTGGTTACCTCTATCCAATGAGCTTTGCATGTAGTAACCATCCGTTGCTGATTTTCCACTTCTCATGCCTCCATATTGACCTTGTGAGGACTCGAAAATTCTATTATTCTTAAAATCCCTAATTTTGGCTAAATTAATTATTTATTTGGATTTTTGCCACGAATAATATTTTCTAGCCTTATTAGACCTAAGTACATGGTTTTATAGTTTCGTTATATTTTTAAAGTGTCTCATTTCAAAAAAAATTATTTTCTAAAAAGCTTGATTAGAAAAGAAAAAAAGAAAAAAAGTGAGAACGTGTCTAAACACTTTAGCTAATTGGGAGTGCAATAAGCTCAAAAATTTGAGATATATACAATGGTCCTAAAATAGGCAATTTTAGGTTTAAAAACTCAAGTGATAGTTGGTAGTACGATTGTTCTAAGAATTTTTCGAAGGTTTCATTTTATTGCGCCTAAATTGGAAATACGTGTTTTCACGTGAGCGCTTAATTGAGGGACTGTGGACAATTATTTTGGGACAATTAAGAATGAATAATATTTATATGAATGTAAGTGACCTAGAGATTTAGTGCACTAGTGCAACAAACTTAAGAGAAATCGAACACAAAACGCGCGCGTAGGCGCACTAGTTGCAATTGATTTTTACGTACTTAAAATATTACACGAGTAGCGTTCCTTATACGCCAAAGGATCAGCAAACCATTTCCTTTCTTCAAGCTCCTTGGACGGCTAGCAGCTGCAAAGAAACAACCAAAAACTTTCAACATTCCCTCTACAAATCTTACTCAATCTACCAAACTCTCAAAAAAATTCAACTACATCTACCTCAACACTTGGGAAGTCCATTTAGCTGCAAAAGGAAGGAGCTATCCACGGTTTTCTTCAAGCTTCAAAAGGGCCGAAACTTCTGTCTTGACCAACCATCAAAGTAGGTAATGATCTAATACCTTAAACTTATCCTATGGAAGTTAAATTACACTTATAAGCTTGAATTTGCATATGGGTTGTGGTTGATGTTGGAGAAATTGGAAAAGTGGGCTCTATGAATTTCCACTCTTGGGTTGTTGCTGATTTTGTGCTTGATGATGTTTATAATGTCGGATTAGTGTTTAAGTTAGTGGTTTGTTGAAGGAAAATTCGCTGGAAACTCACGTTGGGTGCAAAGGCCAAATCTGACCATTTTGCCCCTGCTTTGTTCGGCCACTTTAATGCAGAAATTTGAGGATTTAATGGCTTGATTGTGTTGTTTACATGTTGTAGAAGTTGTGTACAAATTTTCAGTGAAAAATGTTGAGCTTTGGTTGATCAAAAGAATTTATTTCCCAAAGCTGGTAATCTGGAAACGGTTGCCGTCGTAACCAGACCAGTGTTCGTATTTCGTCCATAACTCCGTACTTCGACGTCGAAATCAAGTGTCGTTAGAGGCATTTGAAACTAGACATACCCATCTTTCCAACGGTATATAATTCACATTCTGGTTCCATGTGTGTGAACCGCACCACTCTTCTGAATTCAGCTGCCCTGTTTCTTCGTTCTGCCGAAATGATTTGATGATGCTGCAACTCTAGGCTTAATTTCGAGCCAGTTGCATGCTGAAACTTAAAACGATTTCTTCTATGAAATTTTAACCCTATGAATGTATTTTCTAACAGTATCAACCATTCCCAAAGCCAAGTTAAATTGAGTGAGTTATGATCAAAATACGGTGACTGCCTTGTTCTTGAAAACCTTAGATTTGGACAGATTAGATGTGAGACTTGTTGTGGCCTTACCAAATGAATTTCTTGGTGCTAAACACCTACCAAATGTACCATGTATACTCCTTAGACGTTTCTTGCACAAATGAACCATGCTTGGAGGTTTTCCTTAGCCGAATGTTTGGAAACGGAGAGAAAGAGAGCTAAAGGCAGTTTGGCCTTAGTAATTTCAAACTTTGGTTGATTGGTTAACCACCTTCCCGAAGGTATTTTTCCACGAAAGTTGATAGAGAGATACCCTTCATATAGGAGTATTATACTGCAAAATTTTGTATCAATCCAAGTCCGTTTCGACACTTAACTAAAGGTCCAAAGTCAGAACCAAATCTGGAAATTTGTTAACAGTCTTGAAATTTACCCAACTTTGAGCTACCATATCTTGGTGCTCGAAACTCCGATTCTCGATCCGCTTGTTCTGCCCTAAACCATAATTACACCTCTAATTGAGCTATAAATTTCAAGGGCTGGTTTGTAATGAGTGAATTCTGCCGAATTTTCAAAGTTAGCAAAAAACCAACCCCGGCTCAATCCTGGGTGATTTGGAACAACAACTTTAAGCTCATTTTTGAGCACTTTCCACTTCGATTCATGAAAAAGTGTCTTCTAGGAACCTGTAGTACTTTCTAAGAGGTTTCCAACGGTATAAAGTTTTCCAATTCTTGACTTATGCCGAGTGAGTTACGATTTTTCAAAGATTCATAACAAAACTGAAATTTTTCAACTTTCAAGGAAATAGAGTTTTTTAACCCTTTATTCTTTTGATATTATCTAAACGTTTTATCCCCGATTTCCTAGATAAAGACTTAAATACTTTTGAATGTTATCAAACCCCTCTCGAATCTCGATTTACGAGTAATTGAGGTTCATTTTCACGGAATCCCCTAGATTAATACTAGTGAACGAATTATTCCTCGATATTTGGGATTTGGATGATAATTCACTATTATTTGCTCAGGCGCACACGAGGACCTTCAAGAGGATCCCACGGTGGACGCTTGAACTTTCCTTGACCTTACTTACACCTAATACTTGGTGAGTGTCAGGTGTATGTAAACTTGTTACATGTTTAATTGTTATTAATGATTGGAAATCTTGAAAGTGGAGTCGAGTGTGTACTTTACCACACTCGTTCTCATTAGAAATGAAATATTAATGGTTGAAATGTATTGAATGAATGATTGAAATGCATTGAATGAATGATTGAAATGTATTGAATGAATGAATGAAATGTAATGGTATGCTATAGTTGCCTACGTCGTTGGAGCGAATCTCCTCGACACACAAGTGCACATGGGGATGCCCAAATCTCATTGACCGACCTTGGACTCGAGCCGGCATGGGCTTGGTCGGGAACCTTGGCGAGCCATGAGATATATAAGCTTGACCTAGTGAGAGGTCTTGCTTGGCATACTCGAGTAGTATCGCCACAAACAAATGACAGGCGGGCCCAATACAGGGGTATGTAAGGTGAAAGGGGACAGGTTAAGTGGAGTTCTACGGACTAAACTTATCCGATTGACGGAGTGTCAATTCGTGGAGGTTATTGAATGTGCAAGTGGAATATAGCTCCTGAGGGCTCCAGTATCCTTGAATTGTTTCTGGTTATATTTCCAGTAAATTGTTAATTACTAAAATATGGTTGCTTGACTTATAAATTGAGATTGTTATTTGAGCAATGTGCTTGTATGTGTGTTCTTGGCCTCACGAGCGTTTTTGCTCACCCTGTAGATTTATTTTCCTTAACAGGATTGAACTTGGCGAGGTATCGAAGAAACCTTCCTGCTACGCTTTTGTTTAGGGTTTCTATTACTTTTGACTTTGTCTTGGTTTTTGGGTTGTATTTTGGAATCCGAATATAACTTTTGGAGTATGATGGTTGTTGAACACCCAATGTGCGGGTTGGATATCGGATGACTTTTTTTAAATTTGAACGCTTCCGCATTTATTGTATCTAAGTTATTGACTCGTATGGTGTGGTCCGGCATTAAGTTTAAATGGAATTGCTTGAGTCCTGGCGAGAGTTAGGCAGGCGTCCCGCGGATACCCTTTGGTTCGCCTTAGGGAGAAGTGGGGGCGTCACAGTTGGTATCAGAGCGCTAGATTAGCGCTAGGTTAGAGATCTATATGGGAGACATATTGGATACTCTACCCTTAAAACCTGAGATCGGATAATTTAGTTATACCTAAATAGGTATTTGGGGCATACTAGAGCTTGGGGTAGGCATGCATAAACGACATCCGAATTAGATAGCGATTTAAATTTTTAACTCGAAAGGTGCTATTATTTTGCAGGGATGGAAAACGAAAATGGAGTTCCGGCAGCTAACGGGAATGGCCATGCGAATGGTCATGTAGTGCCTCCTAGGCCTATCTACTACCGAGCTTTAGGTGGGGGAGCTCGTGCACGATACTCGCCAGCTCTTTACTTTGCATCGCATAATTTATTTATTCTTGCACTAGGCACGCCTAGATTATGGAAGGACTAAGAGGTGGTCGAGGCCGTGGTTGAGGCCGTGGTCGAGGTCGTGGGCGAGGGACTAGACATGCCCAACCTCAAAGGGGTGACCAGGGATCGGCAACTGCACCGATCCCGATACTCGCCAGCTCTTTACTTGCATCGCTAATTTATTTATTCTTGCACTAGGCACGCCTAGATTATGGAAGGACTAAGAGGTGGTCGAGGCCGTGGTTGAGGCCGTGGTCGAGGTCGTGGGCGAGGGACTAGACATGCCCAACCTCAAAGGGGTGACCAGGGATCGGCAACTGCACCGATCCAAGGTCAGGAAAATATTGAGGGTAATCAAGTGGCTACTGCCATTAATAGGATGACTGATATACTAGAGCGCCTAGCTGATAGACAAGGCCCTGGACCATTAACCAACCTGGGGGTCAAGAAAGAGAAGAGGATAGAGCCTTAGAGAGGTTCTTGAAATTTAACCCGCCTAAGTTTCTTGGCGAACCTGATCCTGAGGTGGCGGAGAATTGGTTGGAAAGGATGACCAACATATTCACTGCTTTAGACTACACTGAAGATAGGCGAGTGAATTTCGCTGCTTTTCAATTTGAGGGAGTAGCCCGTGCTTGGTGGGATCTGATAAAAGGAAAATGGGAGAGAACTCAAACCCCGTGGACTTGGGAGAATTTTACAAGGGAATTTAATGAAAAGTTTCTTCCGCCCTTAATCCAAGAGAAGAGGGAGGATGAATTTATCAAGCTGAAACAGGGAACTCTTAGTGTAGCGGAGTATGAAGGAAAATTCACTAAACTTTTCAAGTATGCCCCTGAGCTAGTGGTCAATGAACGAAAGAGGATTAGACGGTTTATTCAGGGACTTAATGTGGAGGTACAAGAGGGCTTGGCTGCAGCCCAAATCTCTACATTCACGGAGGCACTAGAGAAAGCTCAGAGGGTAGAAAATGCAAGGATGCAAGTGAGAGACTTCCACAGTAGAAAAAGAAACTTTCCTAGCCATACCTCTGGTCAAGCAAGTAAGAGTGCACAACCTTCCAAGATAGGAAGAGGAGTTGGTGGAGTGAAGTCTGTTGGAGCTTCTAGGGGAGCTCTAACTAGAGGGGGTCGTAGTGGAACAACTCAAGTTAGGGGAGCACCTCCTACTGGATCGGCTGTGACTCCTCAAGTTACATGTGGATACTGCGGTAAATCCAACCATTCTGAGAACGATTGCTGGAGAAAGTCGGGGAAATGTTTATTTTGTGGTAGTACTGAACATCAAGTCGCCAATTGTCCAAAATCACTAAAGACAGGGGGAAATGCTCAAAGACCAGAAAAATCAGCCTCTAAGCAAACCAGTGTCGAAGGGAGTCGATCGAAAGTACCGGCCAGGGTTTATGCACTGGATTATCAACAAGTTCCTGAGGCAACTGAGGTGGTAGAAGGTACGATTCCAATCTTTCACCGTTTAGCAAGGGTTTTAATTGATCCAGGTGCTACACATTCTTTTGTAAACCCTAATTTCATGAGTGGGATAGACTTGAAGCCAATTAAGTTACCATATGATCTAGAGGTTAAAACGCCTACTGGGGATCAAAGTCTAATTGCTAACTTGGTGTATCAAGATTGTGAAGTCTGGATTGGGGAACGAAAATTATCGGCTGATTTGATGGGATTGATGATTAAGGGATACGATGTAATCTTAGGGATGGATTGGTTAGCCCGCTTAATAATTGCTCATGTAACTAGAACTGTCAGGAACGAAGGTTGTAGGAGTGTTGCCTGTTATTCCTGAGGATTGAAGCATACCACTGAGTAGTATTTCTGGATGAATTAAGGGACTGCTAGATTAGTTTGCCATGTCATTTGGGCACTTTTATATTTGCATAGGGAATTACAAGGGGTGGTCTAGATAATTATTAAGTAAGGAGCTCAATGTGAAAGAACATCCCCTAGTGATAAGAGTGTTGTTTTGCAGACCTTAAGGGAGCACCAATTGTATGCTAAGTTTAGCAAGTGTGAGTTTTGGTTAAAAGAAGTGACTTTCTTGGGACACATAATTTCTAAGGATGGGATTAAAGTGGATCCAGCTAAAGTTGAAGCCGTTTCGAAATGGAAACGACCGGAAAACCCTACCGAGGTTCGGAGTTTTATTGGTTTAGCAGGGTATTACCGGAGATTCATTCAGGATTTTTCGAAAATCGCTGGACCCATGACTGAATTGACCAAGAAAAATGGGAGGTTTATATGGAGTCCTAAGTGTGAGGAAAGTTTTCAGGAATTGAAAAGAAGGTTAACAAGGGCACCTGTGTTAGCTTTGCCAAACGGAAAGGATAGTTTTGTGGTTTACACGGACGCCTTTAAGGAATGTTTGGGATGTGTTTTGATGCAAAATGATAAAGTGATAGCATATGCCTCTAGGAAATTGAAACCGCATGAAGGGAATTACCCGACTCATGATTTGGAGTTAGCGGCCGTGGTCTTTACTTTGAAGAAATGGTGACGTTATTTGTATGGAATAACATTTGAGGTTTTTACGGACCACAAAAGCCTTAAATACTTGTTTTCTCAAAAGGAGCTGAATTTGAGGCAACGTAGATGGATGGAATTTCTGTAAGACTATGACTGTACGATTAAGTACCATCCAGGGAAAGCTAATGTAGTGGCCGATGCTTTGAGCCGTCAAGTGCAAATGGCTGGATTGATGATTAAGGAGTTTCAATTATTGAAAGAAGTGAGCTACTGGAATCCTCGATTGGAACCAAGGAAGGTAATTTTGGGGAATATTATAGTAACTTCCAATTTATTGGAACGTATTAAGGAATTTCAAGAAAAGGACACGGAAGTGCAAAAATGGGCGGAAAAGGTTAAAATGGGAGAAAAGACAGATTTTAATCTGGGGTCAGATGGAATATTGAGATTTCGGAATCGGGTAGTTGTGCCAAAGAATGAAGGGCTTAGAAAGGAAATCTTAGAAGAGGCACACCGATCAAAGTTTACGGTACATCCAGGAGAGAATAAAATGTACCAAGACTTAAAGAGTCTGTATTGGTGGGAGAACATGAAGAGGGAAATTGCCCAATTTGTCCAAATATGTTTAATTTGTCAACAGGTTAAAGCCGAACATCAGAAACCATCAGGACTTTTGCAACCTCTAGAAATACCTGAGTGGAAATGGGAGAATATCACTATGGATTTTGTATCGGGATTACCAAGAACACAGAGAGGCCATGATGCGATTTGGGTAATAGTGGATAGATTGACCAAGTCGGCCCATTTTCTGCCGATTAACATGAAGTACCCGTTGGAGAAGTTGGCCAGGTTGTATTTGGATGAGATCATTAGGTTGCATGGCATACATGTGAGTATCGTGTCCGACAGGGATCCGAGATTTGTTTCGAGGTTTTGGCAAAAGATGCAAGAGGTATTGGGGACTAAGTTGAACTTTAGTACCACTTATCATCCCCAGACTGATGGACAGTCGGAGAGGACAATTCAAACACTTGAGGACATGTTAAGGACTTGTGTTCTGAACTTTGGAGAAAATTGGAGTAAGTTTTTGACTTTAGTGGAATTTGCCTACTACAATAGTTTCCACTCTTCTATTCAGATGGCCCCGTATGAGGCACTTTATGGTCGAAAATGTAGGTCTCCAATTTGTTGGGACGAAATAGGTGAACGGAAAATCCTAGATCCGACCACAGTATCTTGGATTGAGGAAGCTAATGAAAAGGTAAAGTTGGTACGCCAGAGAATTCAGGCTGCCCAGAGCCACCAAAAGAGTTATGCCGATAATCGAAGAAAGGATTTGGAGTTTACTGTTGGAGATTTGGTATTTCTCAAGATTACACCTTTGAAAGCAAGCTTGATGTCCGGGAAAGGAAAGAAATTACAGCCAAGATTTGTAGGGCCTTATAAGATTATCCAACGTGTGGGGAGTGTAGCCTATAAGTTGGAATTACCGCCGAGTTTATCTCGAATCCATAATGTGTTTTATGTATCTATGCTTAAGAAGTATCATCCGGACCCATCACATGTCTTACAACCAGAGAGTATTGAGGTGGATGAGACCTTAACTTATGAAGAGAAACCGGTTAAGCTTCTGGATAGGAAGGTGAAGGAATTGAGAAATAAACAGATACCATTAGTAAAGGTCCTCTAGAAGAACCATGGGTTGGAGGAGGCAACTTGGGAGGTCGAAGAAGCAATTCGAGAAAAGTATCCAGACCTTTCGTCAATCAAGGTAAATTTCGAGGACGAAATTTCTTAAGGGGGAGAGGATGTGAGGACTCGAAAATTCTATTATTCTTAAAATCCCTAATTTTGGCTAAATTAATTATTTATTTGGATTTTTGCCACGAATAATATTTTCTAGCCTTATTAGACCTAAGTACATGGTTTTATAGTTTCGTTATATTTTTAAAGTGTCTCATTTCAAAAAAAATTATTTTCTTAAAAGCTTGATTAGAAAAAAAAGAAAAAGAAAAAAAGTGAGAACGTGTCTAAACACTTTAGCCAATTGGGAGTGCAATAAGCTCAAAAATTTGAGATATATACAACGGTCCTAAAATAGGCAATTTTAGGTTTAAAAACTCAAGTGATAGTTGGTAGTACGATTGTTCTAAGAATTTCTCGAAAGTTTCATTTTATTGCGCCTAAATTGGAAATACGTGAGGGACTTTGGACAATTATTTTGGGACAATTAAGAATGAATAATATTTATATGAATGTAAGTGCCCTAGAGGTTTAGTGCACTAGTGCAACAAACTTAAGAGAAATCGAACACAAAACGCGCGCGTAGGCGCACTAGTTGCAATTGATTTTTACGTACTTAAAATATTACACGAGTAGCGTTCCTTATACGCCAAAGGATCAGCAAACCATTTCCTTTCTTCAAGCTCCTTGGACGGTTAGCAGCTGCAAAGAAACAACCAAAAACTTTCAACATTCCCTCTACAAATCTTACTCAATCTACCAAACTCTCAAAAAAATTCAACTACATCTACCTCAACACTTGGGAAGTCCATTTAGCTGCAAAAGGAAGGAGCTATCCACGGTTTTTTTCAAGCTTCAAAAGGGCCGAAACTTCTGTCTTGACCAACCATCAAAGTAGGTAATGATCTAATACCTTAAACTTGTCCTATGGAAGTTAAATTACACTTATAAGCTTGAATTTGCATATGGGTTATGGTTGATGTTGGAGAAATTGGAAAAGTGGGCTCTATGAATTCCCACTCTTGGGTTGTTGCTGATTTTGTGCTTGATGATGTTTATAATGTCGGATTAGTGTTTAAGTTAGTGGTTTGTTGAAGGAAAATTTGCTGGAAACTCACGTTGGGTGCAAAGGCCAAATCTGACCATTTTGCCCCTGCTTTGTTCGGCCACTTTAATGCAGAAATTTGAGGATTTAATGGCTTGATTGTGTTGTTTACATGTTGTAGAAGTTGTGTACAAATTTTCAGTGAAAAATGTTGAGTTTTGGTTGATCAAAAGAATTTATTTCCCAAAGCTGGTAATCTGGAAACGGTTGCCGTCGTAACCAGATCAGTGTTCGTATTTCGTCCATAACTCCGTACTTCGACGTCGACATCAAGTGTCGTTAGCGGCATTTGAAACTAGACATACCCATCTTTCCAACGGTATATAATGCACGTTCTGGTTCCATGTGTGTGAACCGCACCACTCTTCTGAATTCAGCTGCCCTGTTTCTCCGTTCTGCCGAAATGATTTGATGATGCTGCAACTCTAGGCTTAATTTCGAGCCAGTTGCATGCTGAAACTTAAAACGATTCTTCTGTGAAATTTTAGCCCTATGAATTTATTTTCTAACAGTATCAACCATGCCCAAATCCAAGTTAAATTGAGTGAGTTATGATCAAAATACGGTGACTGCCTTGTTCTTGAAAACCTTAGATTTGGACAGATTAGATGTGAGACTTGTTGTGGCCTTACCAAATGAATTTCTTGGTACTAAACACCTACCAAATGTACCATGTATACTCCTTAGACTTTTCTTGCACAAATGAACCATGCTTGGAGGTTTTCCTTAGCCGAATGTTTGGAAACGGAGAGAAAGAGAGCTAAAGGCAGTTTGGCCTTAGTAATTTCAAACTTTGGTTGATTGGTTAACCACCTTCCCGAAGGTATTTTTCCACGAAAGTTGATAGAGAGATACCCTTCATATAGGAGTATTATACTGCAAAATTTTGTATCAATCCAAGTCCGTTTCGACACTTAACTAAAGGTCCAAAGTCAGAACCAAATCTGGAAATTTGTTAACAGTCTTGAAATTTACCCAACTTTGAGCTACCATATCTTGGTGCTCGAAACTCCGATTCTCGATCCGCTTGTTCTGCCCTAAACCATAATTACACCTCTAATTGAGCTATAAATTTCAAGGGCTGGTTTGTAATGAGTGAATTCTGCCGAATTTTCAAAGTTAGCAAAAAACCAACCCCGGCTCAATCCTGGGTGATTTGGAACAACAACTTTAAGCTCATTTTTGAGCACTTTCCACTTCGATTCATGAAAAAGTGTCTTCTAGGAACCTGTAGTACTTTCTAAGAGGTTTCCAACGGTATAAAGTTTTCCAATTCTTGACTTATGCCGAGTGAGTTACGATTTTTCAAAGATTCATAACAAAACTGAAATTTTTCAACTTTCAAGGAAATAGAGTTTTTTAACCCTTTATTCTTTTGATATTATCTAAACGTTTTATCCCCGATTTCCTAGATAAAGACTTAAATACTTTTGAATGTTATCAAACCCCTCTCGAATCTCGATTTACGAGTAATTGAGGTTCATTTTCACGGAATCCCCTAGATTAATACTAGTGAACGAATTATTCCTCGATATTTGGGATTTGGATGATAATTCACTATTATTTGCTCAGGCGCACACGAGGACCTTCAAGAGGATCCCACGGTGGACGCTTGAACTTTCCTTGACCTTACTTACACCTAATACTTGGTGAGTGTCAGGTGTATGTAAACTTGTTACATGTTTAATTGTTATTAATGATTGGAAATCTTGAAAGTGGAGTCGAGTGTGTACTTTACCACACTCGTTCTCATTAGAAATGAAATATTAATGGTTGAAATGTATTGAATGAATGATTGAAATGCATTGAATGAATGATTGAAATGTATTGAATGAATGAATGAAATGTAATGGTATGCTATAGTTGCCTACGTCGTTGGAGCGAATCTCCTCGACACACAAGTGCACATGGGGATGCCCAAATCTCATTGACCGACCTTGGACTCGAGCCGGCATGGGCTTGGTCGGGAACCTTGGCGAGCCATGAGATATATAAGCTTGACCTAGTGAGAGGTCTTGCTTGGCATACTCGAGTAGTATCGCCACAAACAAATGACAGGCGGGCCCAATACAGGGGTATGTAAGGTGAAAGGGGACAGGTTAAGTGGAGTTCTACGGACTAAACTTATCCGATTGACGGAGTGTCAATTCGTGGAGGTTATTGAATGTGCAAGTGGAATATAGCTCCTGAGGGCTCCAGTATCCTTGAATTGTTTCTGGTTATATTTCCAGTAAATTGTTAATTACTAAAATATGGTTGCTTGACTTATAAATTGAGATTGTTATTTGAGCAATGTGCTTGTATGTGTGTTCTTGGCCTCACGAGCGTTTTTGCTCACCCTGTAGATTTATTTTCCTTAACAGGATTGAACTTGGCGAGGTATCGAAGAAACCTTCCTGCTACGCTTTTGTTTAGGGTTTCTATTACTTTTGACTTTGTCTTGGTTTTTGGGTTGTATTTTGGAATCCGAATATAACTTTTGGAGTATGATGGTTGTTGAACACCCAATGTGCGGGTTGGATATCGGATGACTTTTTTTAAATTTGAACGCTTCCGCATTTATTGTATCTAAGTTATTGACTCGTATGGTGTGGTCCGGCATTAAGTTTAAATGGAATTGCTTGAGTCCTGGCGAGAGTTAGGCAGGCGTCCCGCGGATACCCTTTGGTTCGCCTTAGGGAGAAGTGGGGGCGTCACAGTTGGTATCAGAGCGCTAGATTAGCGCTAGGTTAGAGATCTATATGGGAGACATATTGGATACTCTACCCTTAAAACCTGAGATCGGATAATTTAGTTATACCTAAATAGGTATTTGGGGCATACTAGAGCTTGGGGTAGGCATGCATAAACGACATCCGAACTAGATAGCGATTTAAATTTCTAACCCGAAAGGTGCTATTATTTTGCAGGGATGGAAAACGGAAATGGAGTTCCGGCAGCTAACGGGAATGGCCATGCGAATGGTCATGTAGTGCCTCCTAGGCCTATCTACTACCGAGTTTTAGGTGGGGGAGCTCGTGCACGCTACTCGCCTGCTACTCGATACCCCCGATGTGCTTGTAGCGTCACCTTTGCTTACCCGAACTATCTCGTGCTTGCTCTGGACGACGAGCGTCGTCAACTAGTGGATCTTAATAGGGATCTTCAAGCAGAGGTGGACGAGCTTGGACAGATGGTTAGCGCTCAGGGTGAGCGGATTGCTAAGCTCGAGGAGGTGATCGAGGGTGAAGTGGCCACGTCTGCTGTGGTCCGTGATGAGTTTCAGGGTACTAGGGCTCAACTTACTAGGTTGAGGGAGGAGATCCGTAGTAGGGCTTCCGATATCGTAGCTGATGCCACTAGGTTAGTGGAGGATGTGATGGAGATAGCTCCTGGTCCTGAGGAGGA
>NC_040043.1:36596459-36792299 GCF_003713205.1 Coffea eugenioides
AACTGCTCTTTTCTTAATGATGGAGGCCAAACTAACTCTTGTGCAAAACACAAAAGTTGTATCTCTTTAAGTTAGCTTTCCAATGCCTTAAGAATCATCCAATTTGGAGCTCTGTGGACTGATATATGATCAAAATACCCAAGACTGGTCAGAGCTCTGTTTCAGCTTACGACAACAGAGTTTCACTTCTGTATTTCGACTTTTTGACAAGGTAAACAACTGAAATGGACTTCGATGTCTTCATACCAAATGTGGATATGTCTCTTAGATTCAAAATGTTCAAGAATCACCTCAATCCAATACTTGTAGCTCAAGATATAGCTAAAATATCACAAGGTGTCAAAGCTGTGAAACTTGCTTCCTTTTGTTTTTGCTTGCATTTCCTCTTTTGCACTTCACATCTTCTTTCAACCACTTTAAACCATCATCAATCATCCAATTATCTTCTCAAGTCACTCCATTTGATGATTGAATCATTAAACCTACAAAAACATGAAGTTTTTACCATTAAAATCCATAAAAATGCATTTTTTTCCTCTTAAACCACAAAATACATATTTTCACTAGAAACTTAGTTAATTAGCTGTAAAAATAGTTAAAACATACTAAAACTAACTAATAAAACACACTTAAAACACGTAAAATATATACCTGTCACACCCAACCAGCATCAGAAGAAACTAGATTAATGATACTATCATAAAAAACGGTAACAAGATCTCCATCTGTGGTGGTGGCAACATGATCAGCACTACCATCTTCTGACTTTCCTGCATCATTGCTCTTATGTTCATTCTTGCACTTAAAACAATTCTTCTGGACGTGACCTTTCTTATGACAATAATGGCATTCAACATTCTTGTATCAAAACTTGGATTTGCTTCTACTCCTGCCTTTGTCATCACCTCTATTCATTTGTCTCCCCTTCTACTCTACAATCAAAATCTCGGTCTGCGAAGATGAACCTTAAGTTTTTCTTCTCATCTCTTCATTTAAAAATTTTACTTTTAGTAAAGTCCATGGTCATCACACTATTAGGAGCAGAATTGGTATGTGAGACCCAAAATGTCTCCCGCAAATCAGGCAAAGTATTCAACAACCACAGTCCAAGAATCTCATCATCAAATTTTACTCCAACATTAGACAGCTGATCCAATAAACCTTGAAACTCATTCACATGGTCAGAGATAGGAGTGCCTTCCTTATATCTCAACTGTATCAGTTGCTTGAGTTAAAACAATTTATTTTTACCAGTCCTGGAAGCATAGAGTTGTTCAAGTTTATTCCACAGTGTTCTGGCATGTGTTTCATTAACAATATAATTGAAAACATTATGTTCCACCTATTGTCTAATATAACCACACACCTGTTGATGCTCAAAATCTCATTTTTCATTAGATTTGGATTCTGGCTTTTCTGTAGCAAACACAGGCAGGTGCATACTTTTCACAATTAAAAGGACTTTCATCATACCTTTTCATTTGTGATAATTCAACCTATTCAACGATATCATCTTGCTTGTATTAACCTCCATAATTCTAACAAATCAGAACAAGCTCTGGTATCACTCTATTGAGAGGTACCGGATTTCAAATAACCACAACACACAGCGAAAAACCTCCCCAATTTGTTAGAATAGCTTAGGAGCATTAAGCAAGACAAAAAATCAGCAACTAATGGAAGATAAATCAACCCACAAACACAAAAAAAAAAAAAAAAAACAACAACAACAACAAGAATACACAAGAATTTTTACGTGGAAAAACCTCTCCAATGCGAAGAGAAAAGCCCACGAGACTCTTGAGTCCACCACATATTACTCCACTATCATCAATTAAAAATAGAGTACAACTTTCAGCAAGTACACAATTGAGATATGGCCTTAAACAATCAATAAAGTCACCAAATCCCAAATAAAGAACAAAGGTTGTGAAAAACTTCACCATAAAATAGTAATAGTCTGAAATTTATAAGTAAATATTGAACTGTTGAAATCTGATCTTCACCCTTCAAAATGTAGAACTAGATGTCCTCTAGCTTTAGTTAAAATTTCAAGCCGATTAGACATTGTTTTCTATGTCAATTGGGCGATTTATCACAACTGCTCAAACCAAAAACTTGCTAAAATTTCTCTGCAGAATTTTATGCATTTTCCCACTTTTCTGCTATTGGAATAAACCTAATTTGACCTATAAATAGGTAGTACAACTCTTTAATGGGTCTAGACAATTACCCAATAATTTTAAACTTTTCCACATATGTTGGGAGCCCAAAAACCCAACATAATTTTATGTTTTAATTGATTTATAGGTGCTTGGATGGTTGAATTATGTTTTAAATAGATTTTGATTCATGAACCATATGACGTGGGATTACTTATTCTTAGATTTCTCTTCCTTGGTTGAATCATCATTAGATAAATAATCTTATTAGCTACTATTTGGTTGGTTTTGGATTAGATGGGATGTCTTAGAAAATAACTCTCATCCTGTGTTTGGTTGGAGCTCCTATAAGGTAGGATAACTAGTTTATAATGGACAAGAGTATAACCAATAAGTAAAGGTATAAATTGGACTTTATATATCGGATTTTGATAAACCCAAACTTGGCTCGTCAAAAAGCAGAAGTTTTCGGCTTGGGGCTTTGAATTAACATTGTATGACTAAACTCATAGGTAGATTGAAATTTTAGGCCTAGCACAGAATTGGCCTAAGTTCACAATTAATACTTGATTATGTAGTTAATACTTACTATTAAAAAATTGCACATAAATCATAAATTATTTTAAAATTATAGGGCAAAAAGCTTATTTAGCCCTTAAACTTTAATGATTTTTATCCTTTTAATCCTTTAACTGTTATTTGTATACTTTTAGCTCATGAACTATTAAAAATGTATGCTTGTAGCCTTTTCGTCAGTTTGAGCTAGAAATGTTGACCGAAAGAGCATCACCATGATGTATGAGGAAAAATACAAAGTTTTTCCATCAAAATTGTAAAAAAATAAATAAATCCTAATTTAAGATTTTTATAAATATGTCATAAATTTGGAATCTTCATGACATGAGTAGTTCACCAGTCTAAAGTATTGGAAAATTTGACATCTATTGAGTATTGAATTAATTAGATAAAATTAAATTGGCAAATTTTCAAGTATTTCATGCCAAATTCTTTGTCAATCTGAACTCTCCACGCTTTAGGGAATATTTTGGTGCAAAATTCAAAAGAATTAGTGAATAATGTATAAAACAGTGATAGACCTGTCATCCTTGACTTTAGATCTAGTTATATCTAGTGCGATTCATTAAAAATAGAGCATGAATTTGAAATCTATGCGAAAATTGAAGTCCTAGATGTGATTTGATCAAAATAAGTATCCTTTTAATAGTTCAAGGGTTAAAAATGTACAAATAATGATTAGAGGGATAAAACTATAAGATATTTAAAGTTTGAGGGCCAAATAGACCTTTTGCCCTATAATTTATTAAGCTATACACATTATTATATACATTTATATAAATAATTATTTGAGTTAGGCTTTGATGGCAACTAAATCAAATCTTATATTGGGGCCCAAACATTGCCGAGCCCAATAGCACATATAGCTTGGTCCTAAATTTTTCAGGTTGAACAGGCCGAACTTAAAGGCTTGACCCGTTTATCAAACAAATAGTTGAGGCAGGCCTTCATATATATGAGCTTTGTGTAGTCCGGACTCAAGCTAACATGTAAATTTTTGTCTTGGATGGGATTCAGCTTATTGAATCCCCAGTTAACAATGTGCAATATACATGCTTAACCTTTTATGAACCAAATTAAAAAAAAAAAAACCTTTTATGAACCAAAATTGACTAAGAAAGTATGGTTGTATAATTAACTAATAGGGCTAAATTAGTCCAATAGTTAGTTTTGCTTTTAGTAGGGGTAAATTATTCCAATAGTTATGTTATTAATAGAGACAAATTAGTTAAAAGTTTAGTTTTGTTACTGGTAGGGACAAATTAGTACAAAATTTAGTTATGTTATTAATAGGGGCAAAGTAGTCAAACATTTAGTTTTGTTATTAGTAAGGATAAATTAGTCCAAAACTTTGTTATGCTATTAATAGAGACAAATTTGCCAAACAGTAGATTATATTCTAGTGAAAGAGTGTGGTTATATAGTAGTCAAAATTTAGCATTATTTTATTAATAGGGATAAATAAGTCTAAAATGCTATCATTCCACCTCTCCTCATTCCAGGAAAACTAGTTCCACTTTCCCCATGTGATTCTTTTATCCCCCATATGGGGACTTAATTATGTTAGATAAGATGTCTAAATCTAGGGATGGCAATGGGGGCGGGTGCCCGCGGGGGTAGAAATGGGGCGGGGCGAGGGCAAAACTTTTGCCCCCGCCTTAGAACGGGGCGGGGGATGGGGCAACATACACCCGTCCCATCCCCCGCCCCGTCCCCCGCATAAAAAATATATATATACATATACATATATATATATACACACACACACACACATGCACAAATGAACTGAATTTCTGGTCTAGTAGCAAGTTAGAAGAGCATTTCTGTGGAAAGCACTGATTTTCCGTCGACTTATTCTTGTGGGCTGTGGTGTAGTGGGATATCTTTCTTATCTCTTGCCGCTCTTTTTCAGATTTTCCGTTAATTCTTTGCTTCCTTAAACGAGAAAAGGCTCAGAGGTATTTCACTGCCAAATTTTGTTATTTTTTCTTCGTTCTTTCCTCTCATTTACTTGGTGGAATATTCTTACTCAGGCCACTTTTTGCTTTCCTCGCGGGGGATCGCAGGGGCAATGGGGCGGGGGGTGGGGGGCAAGGGGCGGGGGACAGGGGGAGTCATTTGACAACGGGGCGGGGGACGGGGGAAGGATCCCCCACCCCATCCCCGCCCCATTGCCACCCCTATCTAAATCTATACATAAAAAGCAATCAAATATGAGATGACATATAATTAGTAATTCAATTCTGTGTCATTTCATGAATCAAATGAACCCTTATTACTTGATTTATCATTGCTTGGTATTTAAAATATTTGGTTTGGGTGAAAGCCAAGAGAAATCAATTAGAAAATTAGGGATGGCAGTGGGTCAGGTACTCTCAAAAATCTCTCTTATCAAGCCCTAACCCGCATATCTAAATCTTTTACCAAACCCTATCGAGTAATCGTACGGATTTTAACTTCCATTACCCAATCCTCTCAATTTCGAGTTCATCAGATATCCTCCGGCCGCTTATTTGAATAGTTCAAAAAAAGGTAATTAACTCTTGTCAAACTAAAATTAATATATACATCATGTTAAATCGACACATTATGTTATTCTCTTACCAAACCCTATCAGATTATTTATCGATTAGCCCTCATTAATACTAAATCCTAACGGATTATCCATCAGTCGTATAATTAGATTAACCATCGGGTTGAGTACCCGTGAGTATCAGATTTTACCCTACTCACTGCAATCCCTATAGAAAATGGAATAATTTTAGAAAACCTCACTCAAGATTTCGGTCAATTTTAATTGGCTCCCCTATGGTTTCAAATAGGGTTAATTCCACTTTGTCCCCCCAAACTTTGGATGATTACCCACTTCAGTCCTTAAACTTCAAAATGGGACACTTAAGTCCCTAAACTTATAAATTACCTCCCACTTAAGTCCCTAAACTTATAAAATGGGACACTTAAATCCCTAAACCCTTATAAAATGGGACACTTCGACCACCAACGACATTCAGGATTTGTTAACAATTTTCCTTAAGTGGGAGGTATTTATAAGTTTAGGGATTTAAGTGTCCTATTTTGAAGTTTAGGGACTGAAGTGGATAATCGTTCAAAGTTTGGGGGGACAAAGTGGTATTAATCCTTTCAAATATTACACCTACTTCCTCTATTCCAAATTACCATGCAACAAAGTCAGTCTATATATCTAAAAAAATATTAAATGCTGAAAAGCATTTTCTCTCTCAAAATACCCTTGCATACTAGCATTATATATTAAACCAAAAAAAAGGACTAAAAATATGCAATAAAAAGGAATTGAATTGATCTTACAAATTTATTTTGTGCTAACATCAAACAAAGTCAATGAGAGAATTAAATATCTAAAATTTCATTCAAAGAAATCCTTAAGAATAATATCAAATTTTGCTTGTCAAATTAAGATATTTTTTTAGAAGCTATTATGACTTGCAAACAAGCTTTGACAGATTTCTTGAGCCATCTTTTGAGCATAACTTCTTGAATCATCTAATTTTCACCAACTATTCTTCCTGCAGCTACCAATATCTTAAGATGTGACTTGTCACCCTTACGTTGCAAATCACATTTTAAACCATAACTGCTTCATCAACAGTATTTCTTAATAATAGTTCTAAGCAGAAGAGGACAAGAGAAAGGCGGACGTCAGATATTCTTTACTAGTTGATTACTTCATCAGCTTAATTATGTTTTAGTCAATCGTTTAACCTTTTAATGTTTATTAACAGATTGTACGTTTTCATTTTATTGCGCATTATGAAGAAGCAGAAAAGAGTTCTAGTGGATTTCTTTTGTAGAATAGAAAGAGTTTAGCATATGAAATAGAATTGGACAAACGTCCTAGAAGAGTTCCTTACAAAAATCTCGCAAGGAATAGGAATTGGAGAAAAAGAAAGTAAATTCCTTGAAGATGCTAAATTCATAACCTTGTTCAATTACTAACGAAAGTAGCTAGGAAGGAAAACGACTTCAACTTCTAGGAAAGTAAATATTTATGTTTGGTTTGTCGATTTTGTGAAGGAATTTGAAAACAAAAATGAATAGTTAAAAAGAAAATTTATGTAAAAATAAACTTTTTTTTTTTGATAATTAACAAATGGCAGACAAAGTCATTTAACTCTCAACTCTGAGATATATTGCCTTGATCACTTCATACATTCCCGAGCAGTTTATCCAGACTTGTCGGAAAGACTAATGTTGTTCTTTCAAATTGACAACAATGTTGAAGAATAATATGTGTCCTTAAATGAACAAGAACATTTAGAAATTCTACAGAACAGTACTACTTGATTCCAACTGAGGAAGCTTCAACAACTTCATTGGAAGTTGAATTCCTGTCAGCCTTGGCCTTCATATCATCAAGATACTGCTGATAAACATATGATGTAAATCCCCATAATGCTAAGAGTAAGGATAAGACCTTAGCACCAGTTACCTTATCATGGAAAAATACCACAGCTAGAACTGGAGCGACAGGCAAGCCTACAACACTAATGACATTGGAGAATAGAGATGAAACTTTGAAAATCAGTCCGTTGCAACCAAGATCAAAAACTTGCCATGATACCGCGGTCCAAAGCAAGGTCATGATATACGACACTTTCCCCAGC
The DNA here is from genome assembly GCF_003713205.1 of Coffea eugenioides. Classification (NCBI taxonomy): domain Eukaryota; kingdom Viridiplantae; phylum Streptophyta; class Magnoliopsida; order Gentianales; family Rubiaceae; genus Coffea; species Coffea eugenioides. The sequence goes on from NC_040043.1 coordinate 36,603,841, forward strand.
TTAAACTCCTCCATTTCTGACTTCAAACTCTTCCATTGTCCACTGACAAAAATCCCTATTGTGATTGCAACTGTTGCAACTAAGGACTTATATATTGTCAGATCAATTATCAGTCTGAAAGTTTCTTTTTTCAGTATTTTTTGAATGATGAGTTGTGTTGCAGAGAGCATAAAGGAATACAAGGCAGATGCAGCAATAGTGCATATGACCCCAGCTGTGTATTTGTTGTTAGAGGTTTTGTTGGAATCTTCAGAATCATCTTGGATTACGAGGACTACAGAGGAGAGAGTCAGCAACACGAGCGAGTTTATTATGAAAGGAGTAAGCTTCTGTGAGTTGAGGAAATATGCAAAGAGAGCATTGAAGGCTAATTGGCTCGTGTTGATTAGAGAAAAAGTGGAAACTGGAAGGTATTTTAGACCAAGTGAGTATAACAGAGATTCCCCTGCTAGACATAGACCAAGGAAGGTATAAGTTGAAGCTAAAACCACAAATGATGGCCGGACAATGCCAGTTTCTTGATTTCGAGTTTTTGAGGGTGAAGAAAGCAGGAAAGGAAGAAGTACTGGAAAGCCTATGTTTTGCACCAATGTAGCCATCCATTCACTATTTCCACCCTTGTCAAAATACAATCTTCCCAAGAGAACGCCAACTGTCTGGCCAGCAAGTGTGAGGATTGTATAAATGGCAACTTGAAGCCACCACGTATACTGCCTAAGGCATGGCGCATCTGATTGAAGGTCACCTTGGAAAATTCCAGGCGACATCATTTCTTTAGCTTCAGAACCTGGAAAACATAATTAAGAGGATTCTGCATCTCATTCCTGACATTCTTAAAACCAAGAAAGTAGAAGGGATGTAGCATTGGATATCGGCATAATTGCATTACTTCCAGATAAGGCTATCCATATGTCACTTAAGCTGAACAAATTTGGTCCGGAGTTTCCAACAACTCTTCAAATTGTATATGACATAACGGTTAAAAAAATATATATTTATATGACATATTAGTTCACCTTTAAGCTTGGTCTAGTTTCAGTACTTGCTGACCGTGTATCCTACCTATCCTGTCTGCTGGTTTCTATCATTAACAGGTAGTTTCAGTTGGAATTCGTCTATGAGCATTAATTTGTGCCAAACTGGTTAGCAAAACCTACCAAAAGTAGCATTATTATCATCCTTTATACCATGAAAAGGTGCAAGGTAAATAATTTCAGAAAAATTCTGCAAGAGTACAGGCATCAAAGATCATAAAACTTGCAACAGAATGTCAAATTTGGTACACTATTCCTGATATTCACTTACCTGCATTGCAAGAAGAAATCTGCCATTACCAGAGCACATAGGTATGCAAGTTTCAATTCAATTTTACTACTCACAACTATTTAGGGCAATCACGAAACAACAAGAACTTAATTTTTAACTGAAGAAACTGCAGGGTTCCTCAATGGGAATAAGAAATGCCTGATATTCTCTGCCTGATCAGCCTTCTGAATGATACTTGGAAAAAGCATTTATGGTTAGAGAAAAGATTAGTCCTACTGATATATATATATATGTTTGCCATAAATATTGTAGTACAGAAAAGATGTCGTTACAAAATTAATCCCCTGAACATTTCCATGAAAGAAGAAAATTAATGAATCTGGATAAAACCTTGACATTCATATAAACCATACACAAGTAACTTTTGTTCTATCGCTTAACATTCTAAATCTCAAAATAACCAAATGCAAATATGGAGAATTACACCAACTTCTAAATCCTGACTGAAGAACAAATCACAGTCAAATACATGCTAAATACTAAATATTAAGTTCAGGGAACAAAGTACCACCTTATCTGATCATGACATCAACCTGTCTAAAAGAAAGAACATGCTGATGATTGCACCCCAACAACCCCCCACTCCAAAAAAACTAAAAATCAATGCAAGAAGCATAGTATGGAAAAGAACCAAGAACACTATCAATTCATATTAGATAAGTAACTTACCTTTGATGATTGATGACTGTTCTTGAGCTTCCTCCATCTTGCTAAACCTCCAAGACCTAAAAAAAAATTTTCACAACAAATACAGCACAATGGGGTAAAGATAAAGACGGAAAGCTGTGATATTATCGCTTAAAAGGGTTAAAGAGTAGATACATCAGCAAGCACTAGAGCACAGTACTCTAAAGCAAGCTTTTGGTATCAAAGTTGAAGACTACATATAATTGCTTGCCTTTTCTTCTTCTTCTTTTTTTGTTGGGAAATGTTTTTCATATGCAAATGGCGTCAAAATTAACAGTCAAACCTGCCTTTAAGTTGTGGAGCTTGCATCTACAATACTGTTCTGCATTACAAGTTTTTACCATTAAATTCACTTGGTTTTGTCCTCATAGAAATGAGCTAGCATTTAGCCAGTAGTGTATATTGAGCTAGTAGACTAGTTGCATAACATACTCCGGTTTCATTGAATGTGGTCACACTCTTTTACAAATCTCAAAATATTCTTCATTTAAACAAACGAAAGCATAAGTTATGCAACATCTAAGTTTCATTAAAAATGCCATGCTCTTTTGTACGTATGAAATTGATTGTCATTTCAAACAAATCAAAGCATAAATTAAGCTACATCTAAAGCTATATGAAGCTATTTTAGAATTTAAGGCAATGCAAATGTGTACACCGCCTAATTGTGAACCAAGAAAATTGTTTGTTAAATCAAGCAATAAACAATTAGTTTTCATCCATATTTAAAAGTGTCAAAGTAATTTGTGCAACTCCAGTCAAAAGTCTCACCTAGCTTTCAGATGGTAGCAGCAGCAGTTTAATCCTAGGATAATTTTTGTCTTTCTTTCTAAAGAAGGCAGGACCATGCAAAAGACCTGATCAATCATGAAAGCAACCCCACGATTATATAAAGGAAATTCTAGAATAGCATTATATAAAGTTAATTGATATGATAGGAATCTATAATTAAGTAACTTCAATGTCATTAACTTCTCAATCCTTTAATGTGGTTAATATGGGATCGAGTAAGTTTAGTACTTCCTTCATTCTAAATTGTTGGTCATGATTTACAAAAGAAATAACAAAATGACTTATATGTCGATTTACCTTCATGCAATTTCCAAAAAGAACATTAGGATCATTTAACAACATTGTATACTCTTATGACAAGTCATTCAAAATTTAGAACTCAAAAAGAACTAAACAAAATTTGAATCTAAATTGAGGAGCAATAATGACAAGAATAGTTTATTAGATTGTCAAATATGAGTTGTTCATAAGCATCACAGCATTAAATTTAGAGAAAAGATGAATCACTATATATCATCTTTACACGGATGATAACATAGTTAATCAAGCTATTTGGAAACTATACTAGTGATCATGAAAAGTTAGTTAGTGACTTCTAATCATGTCGGTAATTGATTTTGGCTACAGATACGTACGATGCACCTCTTTCATATCATGAGGGAATTGTTGCACTGTAATCTCTTACTTTCTTTTTAAAAAATCCAGAGATAGATAAATCTGAGTAACGGTTAAGTAAGTTTAGATTGAGCCGGATTAGTAAAAACAATGGTTCATCCCAACAGTGATAAACCAAGTGATGTGAAATAAAATATGCCAACCCTCTTCTTCTCTGTTTTCATTTTTTCATTTTGGATAACGCTGAACTTTACTACGTATCAATCTTGCAAGCAGGGGTCAAGACTTTAACCATATGTAACCAAAATTTACAGTTCTTTAGTGTTACTTTCTTTTCTCGAAAAAATTCTTGAGACTGCAGCGTTGTGGAGAAGTGGTCTCTTTTCTAGCATTTGGTACCTGTCTAAATGTTTTACCAATTTAACTATTCAGCCAAGAAAAATGATACATAGAACAAGGAGGGCATGGAGCTATTACGGTTGCGGTTTGCCACCGTTGTGTCAGGTTATTGTACTTCTTACAATATTTGGTTTACAATTATATAAATTGTTGTACATTTTAGATATTTGGTTTACACGAACAAACTGCACTTCAAGCAGATAAAAAGAGAGGAAAAAAAATCAAGTATACAACAAAATAATGTAATTATGTAATAGGAACTCACTGCTCTTTGAGTGTAACTTCAAGAATGAAGATTTTACCCATATGGAACCAAAATTCACAATAACAGCTCTTTAAAGCTTAACTTCAATAATAAAAAAAAAAAAAAAAAAAAAGAGTTTAACTTCACTTATTGTAGAAAGCAGATACATCGCTTATCCCGGATTACCAAGCTGAGACAAGAAAAGTTGAACTCTCAATCCATCCTTCTAGTTTTAATGGGATACCAATAGCGTTATAAAACGTAAAAATCTTAACCAAGATTCTTTAAAATTGTGATCCTACATTAATTCATCTTGGAAAACATCCATCATATGTAAGATCCTAAAAACCTACAAAAGATGGACAATATAGACTGTTCTTTGTTTTGCAGTGCTCAACATAAAGTACAAATACAGAATTAGAATACTCAAAGTTTAGGTACCATTCACTTCATTTTATGTTTGGACTGAAAATTAGAATGAATAATACGAACGGTTTAAGTTGTTCATATAAAATATCTGATATACAGATTATGCTAATATTCTCTTTTTTTTTAATAAATTATAGATATGCACTTACGATATTTTTGTGGTCCAATTAACATTTAAAAAAATCTAGCGATCCTACTAGGATCATGAGCGAATTTGTAAGCTTTTGTAAAATAGAAGGATTTCATGCAATGAATCGAAATCATAAAAAAAAAAAAAAAAAAAAAACCATTTTAGGTATTTTTCTGCAACGTGGATGGTTTAATGCATAGATTCTGCATTAATAGTGGAAAAAATTTTAAGAAGGATATTCTGGATAATGTATTATAAGTGAAAGAATTTGAATACTTATGAAATATTCTATAGAAGGTGCACTATCTTTTCTTCATAATATTCTCAAAAAGCTTTTAAAAATGAATAATTTGTTTGCTAAGTAATTAACTAAATCGACTACCTATTATTGAACAGGTTCCATGATGATGTTAAAATTACCTAAGCATGGGACATAAGCACTAGGTTAAATTTTCTAAAAAGGCAATGTTTAATGTGTAGTGAAATGTAATGCAAGTTTAGGACATTAAACATGTAGGATAAATAAATAAATAAACTTCACAAAAATTTTAATCTTGCATTTCAAAATTAACTTGAGGAACTTAAATACTTCTTTATTTCCGTTTTTCAACGTTACAAACATCCGTATATTTTTCTTATTTTCTGTTTTTTCCCATTTGGATACTTGAGTGGCAAGTGTACTTCTAGCTGGACAAAATGCAACCTAATTTTCAACTCTAGTTTCATACCAAAGTATGATTATCTTGTTACTCAATTGTTCAAGAGAGTGGCAAAGTTAGGTTCTTGCAAATTTTTTTTTGGGGGGTGGGGGGGAGGGGGGAGGACTGAAAAACTAGGCAATATATAAGCTGGCCTACAGATTAGTTTAAGTTTAGAATTTTATGCTTCTCAATTTAGATTAATATAGTCTATATCTAAATTGCCTGTTTGGAAAATTTGATGCAAATTTAATTAGCAAAAAAGCTTATTATTTGTGCTTAAAACACAACATTTGCTCCGATTGAATTGTTAGACAAATTTAAGCCAATTTTTTTTCTTTGCCATATGACTTTCAAATGGAAAAATTTACCGTTTAGCTGTTAACATATATAGTTACAAACCATAATTCTCCCTGATAAATTTGTCCTAAAAGTGATGGCTATCCGTCCTACTTCTGTTACATGTTCCGAAATCATAAGGGGTAGCCAAATTGGAAGCACAAGTCAAATTATATTGTTATATTTTTCCAGTTTTACGTTTACATAAAATGTCTCAACACTTTTTGTAGTCTAAATTTGACCTTAAACAAAAGCAGAAAAGTAATAAAAGCAAATCACAATACCAATTTTTATTCACAAATAATTGATGCAAAGCATCAATATTATTAAATAAGAAGAATTTTTTTTCCTAGGGGCAAAAAAATGCAAAAATGTGGGAAAAATTAGGAGGAAATCACGTTTATTTTTTTATGGGGACAAGGGAAAAAATACGGACTTCACGTATATTTTCCCAAAATTGGATTTTTCTGAATGCATTAAAGTTGTGCTTGCTGCACTGTAAGTGTAAAAGTGTGCCATAAAACTTGCACCACTTTTGGTTTCCCTCTTTTTAGGCAATGAAAAATTTCGTCAAGTGTCTTGATCCGATAGAGGACTAAACCGGTTCTTATGATACTCGAGGACCAATCTGGTCAATGCCCCAAAAATGGCTACCTTAGACGTAAATAATCCACATAAGATTAGTAGGGTAAATTACACAAACCATTCGTTTGATTTAACATAATGGTAGGGACTCTTTTTTTTCTTTTTTTTGGGGTCGGTTTTACAAAAGTTAGAATCAACTTTGAAGTGTACCTTGTACGTACATACTAATTCTCCTTGAAAGCCTCTCCCTCTTATGCATATTTTTATTTTAATTTTATGTTAATAGAGGAGAGATAAAATTTAAGAAGTGAGAAAGATAAAATTTGGGGTCGGTTTTAAGAAGTGTACCTTGCATGCAATTTTTTTTTTCTCGGATACCATTTACACAGCATCGTATTGGTTCTAAATTAATGGAGGTATTTCCCAAATAGTTGCTAATTCATAAACAGTTGTAGTTTTCGAAAAGAGTTCTCGAAACTTTTGATACAATCATACATCTTTTAAACAATGCATTTGTTAGATATGTTTTTTAAGAAAAGAAAGCCTAGACAAATAAGGGTCCTTTTGGTTCATGGATTGGATGAGATGGGATGACTTATTCTCAGATTATTAATCCTAAGTTGAGTCATTCTCGGATAAATAATTCAAGTTATCTAGTGTTTGGTTGGTTTTGAGTTGGATACGATATGTTAAAAAATAATTTCATCCTATGTTTGGTCGGAGATTGGATGAGGTATGACCAAAGCACCCCTTAATTAGTAAGTAGATTCTTTTTAATAAAGCAATTTAATATATTTTTAATAAAATAATTTAATAAAAATTTTAATATTTAAAACTTTTATTAAAATATAGTAGTTTGAAACTTTAGAATTATAAAGTAAATCAAGGGTTTCGAGTTGAACTCAAACTAATATATAGAAGATTTTTTTTTGGACCGAGTTTGAGTTTATTGACGTTGTCATTCATAAAACCTAATTGATAAGGTTATGTATTTATATAGAATTTGGTTTAGAAAATAAACTTAGTAAGGGTAATTTAGTCCAAGGGCAATATAGTCCTTCTATTATAATGTTAGTATGGCAAATTAGTCAAAAAATTTAAATTAATTAATAAGGATAAATTAGTTAAAATTTTTAAAATAATGAATAGGTGCAAATTAATCAAAATTTTTAATATAATTAGTAAGGAGTCCATTTATTATCATATTATTATGTGAGAATATGATTATATAGTAGTCAGTATGAATTTGAATCTTTCATGAGGCAAATTAGTCCAAATATTGTTATGTTGGTGGTAGAGGCAAATTAATAAAAAAAACTTTAAAATTAATTAGCAAGAGCAAATTAATCCATTCATATTATATTATTCATGTGACAGTAGAGCTATATAATTATAAGAGTATAAATTTATATTTTTTGTAACTATAAATTATTCTAAAATTTTATTATCCTATCTGTTAATCATCCCAAAATGACTAATACCACCTCCCCTATGGGATTATTTTATTCCGTGAATAGGAAATTAATTTAGTTATGTAGAATGTATCATCTCATGTATAAAATGCAATCAAACATGGAATGACATAAGGTGATTAATCTAATCATGTATCATCCCATGAACCAAACAAACCCTAAAAGAATTGCATTTGGTCAATGTATCTTTTAAGGAAACATCGAATGTGTTTTTTTATCCTTGGAGAGGAGATTTGAAAACGCCATCTTTTCAAACTTGATTTTAAATAGTCTCACCTTTTTGGTAATTTAGTCTATAAGATAATGTCACTAACAAATCTTGGTGGAACTCAGACGCTCCACAGACAATTAAGATCAAGAAAGTACGAATTTGATCAGAAGCTGCTACACAAGTGTGGCATGGTTCTCTTTTATCCAAGATCTAGTGGATCAACTAGTCATAAACGAAGAAAATGATAACCACCATCCCAACAAATGACATCCGTAAACACCCACTTGTTTACATTATTTTGAATCCAAAATCACAACAATACAGGGAAAAAAAAAAAAAGAGGATTCATCAAGACCCAGCTTAAAGCTCGTATGAATATCAACCAAGTGACTGTGAATCCCCTATTCTCTTTTTTTTTTTTTTTCCGAAACGATAGAAATTTTCTCGTAATAAGGAAGTAAAATTACATTGTATGAGCGAGGGCTCAAATTTGACTTTACAAAAGTGGACTAGGCCACTGATGAGCTTCAGGTTCCTCATCAAAGAAGAAGTATGGCTAATCTACTCAGTTTAGCACTGAGTCTATCCCCATCACCAGGTAATCTATCAAATGACCATTTCCTAAACATTGAGCAAAGATCTTTTATATCCTCCAGGTGAGTTGCCAGTTTTAAGTTACTAAAAGCTTGATACCGTATGATATTTAGAACCTGAATGCATGGTGTTCGGATCTTGATATGCTGCCATCCTTTCTCCTTTAGCTTATAAAGTGCCAGTTTGATGGCCAAAAGATTGTCCTGCACTGCTGATCCAGTGCTTCTCTCATTCAGTATCCAAGCTTCGCATTTTTGGTTCCAATTGTTTTGTGCTGCAACTCCAATTCCCATATTTTGGCCTTCCACATGTGGACCCACTTCCACGCTAATGTTCAGCAAGTAATCATCCTCCCCCATCCGTTCCTCCTCATCTTGTACTGTTTCTGTTTCGGACATGCTCAGCTGATGTTGTATTTGTTGTGATTGGTGATACTCCTCCCAATCCTTAATTGCTTTCCTAATGACTTTGGTGAATCCCCTATTCGACTCTCACAAAACTCTCCTTTTGTATAAACTTAAAGAGCGCTCCCCCCCCCCCCTCCCACACACAAAACAAAATGAAAAAAAAGGCAGACAGAAATGGAAGTCATCCAAAAATTCCATTACCAATTACAAGCTGTTGCTGGAGAATACACATCTAAACCTACATGCCTACATTTTTCAGACCAATAATTGCTACACAAGATTTATCAAGGGCAAAAAATAGAAAAATATATAAAGAATATGGCACGTTATAGTCCAGAATTTTACAAAGATTTTGTTCCTATATTTGTTTATCCTCCGCCAATCAGTTGTGGGGTAAATGGAACATCTGTTCGGAGTCTTCAATGGAGCAATTGTATGCGCTGTTCCACAAAATTGTTGGAAATACAAAAAGCTTTATAAGCTACCTTTGTAGCAAAACCTTCCATCTCCTAGAAATTTACCCCATACGTTTCATCTGTATGTGCAAATGTGGAAAGAACTTTCTAACAGTTTCAGACCTGTTAAAACAAGTTGCAGAAAGTATAAGCACAAGTAACTTAGCTTAAAAAGCATGAAGAACAGAAATCTTGATTCCATAAAGGTCCATGGCCAGGTTTTATATTTTAAAAAAAAAATGCCTTTACACGTGCCATATGCTAGTCGCATACTTGCATAGCATCACTAAGTACAGTGAGACACAGACCAATGCAGAAACATCATAGACAAATATGTCCTATATGAACTCCAAAATGTCAAAAGTTAAGTGAGTCATAGATCAATGAAGATAAATTAACACAATAACAGCAAGCATGGATAAGCATACTTCGCAGCCAGTAGGTAAAGACATACTTTACAGAGACGATTGACCCTGAATTTGATAAAAACTCTCTCTCTCTCTCTCTCTCTCTCTCTCTCTCTCTCTCTCTCTCTCTTGTGTGGAGGTGTGTGTCTGCAGCATCTTTTAAAGCAGGAAACAGACTTACAATTAATGAGGAATCTGAAGAAGAATGAAAGAAATGATGTATAGACACACAGAAATTGCAGCTCCAGCAACCAAGTTGTAAAACAGCTTCTGGTTGTCTCTTGTGGGAACAAAAACTCCCTTCAGAGTATTCGTTAGTTCAAAAATCCTACAGGATATCTGAGATGCCAAGTACAATTAAGCCAAAAAAAAAAAAAAAAACAGTTTAGATTATTCAGAAAATTCAAGTACTTCAATTGTTTATATGACAGAAAAAGAAGATATCTGCTCACCAGGACATAAATTGCAGATGTGAGCATGAAATTGAGCATAGGGTAATCTGGAATAAATGACAGTAGCCACTTAGGCTGTCCATTAGGCATATTTGACCTGCAGACAAAAGAAAGAAACGAGATATAAACAGGAAGTTGACATAATGTAACGGTAGAAATCGCATATCAGCAGCAAAACTAAGAAAATCTATTTTTTTAAATTTTTGCCAAAGAAACTCAAATACTTATCTCTGCACAATGCATATAAGAAACATTTTTCTTGGCATTTGACATCCTTCTGATGCAGCCCAATTGTGAAAGAATTCATAAAAGAAAAAGACATCATGCAGACAGGGCTAATACATAGAAAAATAAAACTGAATAGAATTCAACCAAGTTTTATAAAATTCTCATAAACTTTTATTGCTCAACACCTTGAACAAATTAAATTTACTAGGACTCAACTCCACTTGGACCCAAAGGTGACTCCATGAGTATTTAAATGAGTTTCACCACAAAAAATGTGTTTGACCCATATATACAAGACAGAATAAGAGAAAGGCAAGAAAAGCAATTCTTACAAATTATCTGCACAGCTTTTAAACAAGCACTTCTCAACTTTCACCCATCTCTACAGAAATGTTTCAGCAAAAACGGTAACTCTTCGTTGAACAGAGAATTCTATGTGTCCTCCAATTTAATTCATGCAATCCCATTTAGTGCCTCCACACACACACAAACACACACACATGTGTGTTGTGGGTGTGTGTGTGTGTGACAACTATTTTCTTTCAACTATACTGTATATCATGCAGATGCAACCTTCAGGGAGATGCTAAGACTACCTTAAGTCATAAAAACACCTAGTTGAGAAATTGGCTCCATTGTATATACTGAAAAAGTTCAGCATCTCTTCGAATTAAAACCATAAATGTGTTGAATTTGAATGTCTTTTACATGCCATATTTGATCATTATTAATGACCCTTTTTGGTTATGTCATCAATTTATATTTCCAATAAAAATGATTGATTCAAACTTCTAAGCCCACGGTTTTCAAGTTTTAATTAATGCACATTACTATGATGATTTTGCTATGCCTAATTACACATATTAGCTTTTTTCTGTCATTCTTTTCGTTTTCAGATGAATTACTAGAATATAGGCTTCACAATTGGCCATTCAGTTCCACTGATAGATGTATAATATTCTTTCAAGTTCAGCAAACATAATGAGAAAGAAAAGTTAAGCATTCAGCAACAGTGTTTGTCATTTCTAGATGAAGGCAGAGGTGAGTGCTACGATATTCAATTTTTGAGTAGTATTAAGAACTTTTCAAATGAATATGTATCTTCCAATTACTTCTGACAGTCGTAATCCTCAGTTTCTTGAAAAACCAAATAAATAAATGGCCCAAACTCAATATTCTAACTGAAAAGAATTATCAGACTTTCATAACAAATGACTGGTTAATTCTCGTGTATTTCACAGAGGATGAGCACAGATCATTACTATAAGAGTAAACTGCTTGACTATAGTGTTACTTTAACACTTGTTGACACAAGTTTCAGATCCAATATTATGTCAGAAATCAGAACAAGCACCAGTTGGTTGACAAAGGGCTGAGTAGCCAATGCACGAACCAAATTGTCTCTAATATAAGTAACCTACATTCACCATTTCCTGAAATTAATGCAGTATCTGACCAAACCAAACAGCAGTTGGCTGATAAACAAAGCACGGACCAATGTTTTCTCTACTTTAAGTTACCCACATTTACCATTTCCTAAAATTGATTCAGTATCTGACAATGCAGAATTATCGGTGCTGGTTTCTTCACTCTCCTTTCTCCTTGTCCTTCTCCATATTTTTCATTTTTCTTCTATTTAATTGTTAAAAAGGATTTCTTGAGGGTATATACAAATGAAAATAAGGAACTTCTGAGCTAGTACTACAATTTTCACCAAATTTGACACATATTTCCCTTCTTTTCTTCCTAGCATTCCCAACTAAATCCTCCCCAACTAGACCAGAACTACAGCCAAAGTATGCCCGAAAAGGTACGAAACCATGATTGGTAATCTAATGGGGAAAAAAGCATAAACAAGAGTAATTACCATCAGGAAGAAGAAAAGTACATCAAAGATTATCATATATCTACATACCACGAAAAGCAACAACTCTTCAATTATATACTTATCCAGTCTATTAAATTAAATCTTACATTTGAACATTTTCTATAAATCAAAATCATTGCAAATCTCTCAAACAATTTGTCCACTTTAGAAATTTTTAATTGAGTGTATTACTTCTTTGATCAGTAAAAATTTTTGCCTATAGATGATGATGGTTTCTTAAAATGCAGTCAACATGATCGATTCTAGAAATTAGCTCTTCTAGCATGTTGATTTCTGCAATTAACTTGTTCTCATAATCCATTTCCATTACAGCAGAAGAGAAAGAAGCATCCAAAATGTTTGACTAGTTTAACTAATTTGACTAGAAATATGAAGATTAACCTGAAAACCGGTAATGGATAATATAAAGAACACATTATGCATGAAAAAGGAAAACTGTTGGACCCGTCCCCTATTTTTTCACATAAAAAATGACAGTAGAATGAGCCAATAAAAATATTCATTCATAAGAAATTTTGTCAGTTGCTGCATACATATAGGTGACATGTATCTTCCTGTACAAATTGATGCAAAACAATTAAAGACCCGTACCTCAGCCATATGTGGAACTGTGAGATGTAAGTTTCTAGAGTAATTTTGCCAAGCCACCTAGTATAAAAGCAATGGAACGATCAGAGAAGCCTAAAAGTAAATGCTTGGCCTCATTTAAAACCTAACAATTTGATAACTTGCAGAAATACACGAGCGCACCTGCATAACCAGAGAAAGAGAGAGAGAGAGAGAATGACTTACGCAAATAGAGTCAATGAGAAATTTCGAAGCTCCTGGGTAAAGTTCCGCAAACAGATGTAAACACTAGCAAGAAAAGAAAGAGATGTCAGTAATAAACTGAGACAAAATTGCATAGTAAAGCTCAACTATAGTAAGAACAGTAAAACACACGTTATGGGAATCCACGATGTGTATGGATGGAGCTTGTTGTAAGCAACCTTGTCCAGCTTGTAAATATATTCATACCACAAGTACCCAACCTTGAAAGATAGTTCAAATGTTAAATGTTAATTCAGGGTAACAAATTAAGAACATGTAATAGCCTCAAAAAAAGGGAATTAAAATTCCAATAATTGGTGGTAGAACCAGCGCCCCCCCCCCCCCCCCAAAAAAAAAGGCAACTTACAACTACTGAAGCTGTAACAATGAATGTCTTGATAGTTCGTCTACGCTTGGGTTCAGACTCCTCCAATTTCTCCATCAACTTTTCAACCTATGACAACATAAGGTACCACACTGTAATTGCTCCAAACTGAAAAGCATAAGCTTGCTCCAGACGTACAATATACATTGGACATTACATTGGGATGAAAGTAGGCATATATCATTCCAATAATCCATATATAGCGATCAAGTCCAGATCTGAAATGCCATTCATGAAGTCGAGGAAGATCAGGCTTTGCAGGATCAGTGTACTCTGCCAGGGAGCACAAGAATTTTCAGGTTCTCAACTCCCAATGTACTATAAAAATGCAGCTGATGTCTCAATTTTTTTTTTTTTGAACTGTCAATTAACACTATTCATGCTGCTACCACTAACTATCAATTATGCAACTGTCATTCTTTCAAATACTACTACTACTGATGTCATTCTTCTTCTTTCTGCTTTCAGTTATAACTTTTGCTGTGAGAATAGAACAGTCAACTACATTTTGCAGTCTGACATGGCAAGATCTCTGCTCATGCATTTGTCAAACAAACAGACAAGTCTCCCAGCCTTTACAAACAGGATTACAACATTCCCAGATTACACAATCAAAACCCAGATTTTAAGGAACGACATGCAAAAAAATGTTTCCTGTAGCTAAATCTGTCTGTTACGCAACTGGCAGTTTCCCAAATTAACAAGCAAAAGACAATGTACCCCTAAATTCTCCTCTCCACATTTCCTCAGGGTACAGTGTACTTATAAAACTAGTATGCAGTAAAACTCCCCACAGGAATGTATAAAAATCATTTATAAGTGATCCCAAATTTCTCAGACCAAACAAATTGGAAGCTAAAAGGTTCAGCATTCTCTTATGTCTATCTACCATGTACGTAACAAATTATCCAAGTGCACTCAAGCATAAGAATGCAGAGAAACAAAAAATAGCAGATAAATGCTGGAAGAGTTACCAACCTAGTAGAAAAGTGAAAGGACTCCATATGAGGTCAAAAACTCCAGGAATTTCCCATATCACAATTACCACAAGAAAGCACATAAAGATTTTCAAAGCCATAACTGATCTTATCTCGTTATAGTTATGGCCAATACCCAGGGCACCATACACCATCAGAGTGAAAAGCGTGTGCATGGGGCAAATATAGTACAGCGTGTAGTCATTGTTAAGGATGATGCAACATAATGCCACAAAAAAGTTTAGCCTCCACATCATCTGCATAAAGGAGATAAAAAAAATCATATATTTAAAGATAAAAGGGAATGCAATAAGATACACACTCATAGCTACTTTAGTAGTATGATACATGAAAACAAGAAACGTTAGTGTAGGAGGTTAGTTACCTGAGCAAACCGAGCCAGACTAAAATCCTTCTTGATGTAATAATAGGAAAAGTTACCAAAACCAGTCATCCAGACGTATGCAGCAATAAAAATACGAATAGCATTATATATCTCAACTGCCGCAAAATAGTGATACATTAAGAATAGGACCTGGTTAGAACATGAAGAAACACAATTAGTCAAAACAGTATGGATGATGCATAGAATGCTAACTATTAAAAAAAACCAAAGTTGTATGCGGCTGAGAAACTGCAAAGAGACCACTAAGCTAACAGGAGTGAGCAGAGATTTCGCACAAGTAGATTAACTAAAAGGACCTAAGGGGAGTAATGGAAGAGAGAGAGAGAGAGAGAGGTTCAGGAACATTCTTTGCATACAATCCAGAACAGCATTGCATGTACACAGAGCGGAAGTACTTGCCTGCATCCATCCTTTCCACTCCTCTGTCTGATGGCGATTTAGGTAAAGCAAGGTTTTCCCAGAGAATGCTGACTTGTCATGATGCTTTTTCAGAGAAGTCATTGCTGAAGCTATGATAAGAAGAATGTAAAGAAAGAGGAAAAGATCCCGATTGTAGCTCTGTTCATAGAAAACAACCAACAAACAAAGAAAACTGATTATGATGCATGCACTAATAAACATGTGCTCAAACCTCGCGTGTCCAAAGAAAAACCGTCACACCAATAAACTAGATCTCCTTGAGCAAATAACAACCATATTTCGATTCTACCAGACAAATATTGATACAAATAAAAGTTCCCAGTGAGAAAGCCTCAAAATTCACAAAACTTGCACAGTTTGATTAAAAAATGGCAAAATGGACTTGAATGCCAATTCAAAACCAAAATTTCATAAATAAGGCCACAATAGGATGTCCTGGGTCTTTAAGATCAAATCATGGGATCACAAGATCATGCAATATTTAGATACAGCTTCTTTCAATCATTTAGGTGTAAGAAATTCATAAGGATTTGCCTAAGACATGTTTAACATAGCCAACAAGTTTAGTTTTCACACCAAGCTCGTAGCCTGCAGTGGTGGATAAGACATGCCAAATGAAGCTTACAACTCTCTCGAGAAGGATATGCACAAAACCCTCCTAAATTTAGTCCAGTTGCACTTTAACCAGCCACCTCCCCCACCCACCCCCTCAACACCCCCCTCCCCTCCAAAAAAAAAAAACTATTCTTGATACGAATTTAACCCTGCTTGAGTTTTTTGGAAGAAGTGCCCCTACCAAACGAAAATTTTTCCTATTTATTCTGCCTTTTTTTTTCCATTTTTTTCTTTGTTCTTTTTACACTTTAATTCTTTTTCTCCCTTTTCTCATCTAAGTAGCTGTACTTCATTCCCTTTACTATTACTTTTTGTACATTTAGAATTAATATTCATCTAATTTTATTTATTCTTTTAGTTTATTCTACTTTGTTCAGTTATTTTTGCTAGTGACATTAATCGCAATATCTATATCATAACAAAACATATGGTACCTATTAGAAAGCCTATTCCATATAGCAGTTTGATATATTAAACCAAAAGCAAAGTAGAGCTTAAAAATTAACAAATTAATTAATCATAATATAATGTTTCATCAACTATTTTTCTTTGTTAAATAGTAGAGTATCAAAAGTAAATAAAAATGGCGTTTAGACTCTTTGCTTACTTTCTTTTGCTATAAAAAACTGATGGTGTAAGTCCCCGTCTGCTTATATTTGCTTAAATACTTCAATTTCAAAATTAAATATGCTTAGCAAAGCAATAAATATAAGTACTTTGTTATGCTATGAGTTTATATGTGTTAGTAGTTCCCAAAAAAAAAAATTACAACAAAAATAACATAAGATAAAGTAAAATCTAGAAATTTAATCATAAGTATGCAAACAATAATAGGAAAGGAATCACGCAGCTGGTAGCATGAGAGAAAGGAGAATAAGCAAAAGTATGTATTAAAAAAAAGGAAGAAGGAGAAAAGAGAAAAACAATATAATTTAGATTACATAATCATGATATAAAATTGCAACGGCAGTTTTGTCCAACAATATTAAGCAAGGGTAGCATCTATTAAAAAAAAAAATTTTTTGTTTCGGTTGTTGGTGGGGGGGGGGGTGTTTGGTGCTAGTGCATTCAGCCCTTTTGCGATATGCACATCATAACATCCTTGAATTAGTAACAATTATAAAACAGTCTCTAGTACTAATTTTGGTTCACTTAAGAAACTATGATCGACTGTACAAGAATTGGCAGCTGAAAACTCGGATACATATATATCAGTCAAATAGCTTGCTAGATGAAAAGGAACACAATAATTTCAGAAACAAGAAAAAGTGCAGAAGGATTTCCACTCCGAAGGGTGATAGAAAGAAGGAAAGAAAGGTTTAAAAGTAAAATAAAACTTGAAAGAAGAGAAGATGCAAGGGGTTGCTGGTAGAACTGCGATACCAAAAACAAGAAATATCAAGAGGATAGAGCTTGAAGAAATTATAGCATAGTTTCAAATGCCACATGTCTCCAATACTTCATCACTTATTCACCTTGAATTGAGGATGGAAATATATGATTTTGGAAAGTTTAACCATAGCCTCACATTCATAGCAATCACCGACAACAGATCTACAGAGCATTGCTCTCGTAGTCAAAGAGAAAAGGAATTAGTTAGGAAAGAACTTTATGAGATCTTTTCCATAACCACTAGGCAATTCAATTAGCATAACATACCTAGCATTGCCTTTCCTGAGTAAGTGAACAAAGACAAGAAGAGTTCAATTTTCCCAAGCTAAATCCTCTAAGACATAGAGAACAAATTGAATTACCACTTTCTCGCTAACCAAACATGTGAATTGCAACATAACTACTGAAAAGATGCAGTAGATTCTTATAAAATATGAGCAAACAGAAGATAGCAAACCATTAAGCAAATTAATCATCAGTTTTGACCATTTAAAACAAATTTAAAATCTAAAAGTCAGTAAAGACTGTTTTGGATATAACTTCTTTAAAATCCAAGAACAGATACACCTCTGACTGGCATCCTGCAAAACCACACAAGTGCTGAAAAGAGGAATACTGTAATCTAGTGGTCCTAAAACAACAAATTTCAACAAAACACCTTGTCTTAAATTCCGATGCTCTAAAATATAACTCACATAAGGTGAAAGTTCTGAGGAGATAAACAGGAATGTACCAGAAACTTTAACAGTGAGATGCCAGATATTTATAGAATCCTTAGATAGTTGCTTGCACATACACAGAAGACATACAAAAGGAAACACCAAAACTTCAGTTGAATCATATTTTCTCTTCTAAGTTTACATATGAGCATCCCATTTTCCATAGTATATAAGGGTTTGTAAGGATTTATTTTGGACTGAAAGTTCCTGAAATATTTAAACCTCCAAACATTGAGGACAGGCATACATTGAAATCAACCAAAAGTTTACTTAGCAAACAATTAAAATGACCATCTGGGACCACCATACAGCAATGACAATAAAACTTAATGATGACTACACAGAGAAATGAAAAGATATAAAGCACCTTCGTAGAATCTGCAAACAAATTTGTCCGGTCACACATGTAGAAATATATCAAAATTCCCCCCATTTCGGACCTAAATCAAATTGTAACATCATCTGTGAGACAATTAAGTCAAAGTCATACACGTCACAAAAAATTGCAAAATATAACCAAATTGATTACATTGCTCTAAGGGTTGCTCGATTATCTAGCAAAAACGAGTCCTCCATTGTTAGGAACCTAGAAAATTAAGTACTCAGTCAGATGGTTCAAAGATTATGAAATTAAAAATGCTCCAAAGGGATATAAAAATCATAAGAAATTGACCTAATTAAGTTCATTTTAATGGATGAACTGGACAACTTCACAGATGGTGATTTAGTGAGACCTCCTTCCAGCAAGACAGCTCGATCATCTTCCTTGATCGTTTGACTTTCCATTTCCACTAGATTATTGTCTGAATGCCTGCCAACCAAAAAGTCAAAAATTCAACATATGAAAGCATGAAACTGAAATTTTACTATATTTTGCTTTGATTGGATACATAGAATAGCAGTTTTGGTAATTATAAATAGACAAAAGGTTCAGTTTCCCAATGATCGTGATGGCACAAAAAGGTAATGCCCATTGCCAAAGACACAAACATGACTGCCACATATCCCAAATGTTAATCACGTACACTTAGTTTGAGGTAAGCAACTTTTTTCTTTTTTCTTTGTTATTCTGTTTTATAGAGTTCTGAAGAATAGTACAATAAGAAAAGTAAATCAATGGCCTGGACTCTAAATGATTACTACTTTCTTCGATTTCAAATGTGAATGGTAGAAACCAGCCTGAAATAAGAGTGGATTCAGAGACAGTATTAACACTGGGGCTACTAAATTACAAGTTGAACTTGCTCCTTTTATGCAATTCTGCAAAAGTAGAAAAGGAAGCCAAAAAATTTCAAAGCTGGTTCCTTAGCTGTAGACATAGCAATAAAGGGCAAGGATTTCCATGTACTGGAAGAACGCAATATAACTGCTATAAAATGCATGGTTCTGGAAACATTTTACAATCTTACAACTTGTAAATAAAATTCAAGTTGATGAAACGACCTTAAGAACTAGCTTCTACAATCTCTATAATGTAATGGGTGAAAGTTCAGCTACCCAGCATCATATTGTAGAAGACTATAAAGATTCATATCTAAAAGTATTAAAGGATAATTCAGGCCAAGACATAAATTTACTTTCGTTCTCCTGTATTCCCCCACTTTCGCATTCAATAGCATATGATAAAGTTGCATAATACGTACTCCCGCCTTCCCATTGTCAATTTCATATTTCCATTTTGTCAATGTCCCAAAGTAATGGTCATGTTTTAAAAGTCAAGACAAATATTACTAAGCTGCTCATTTTGCCATTCAGACAGCAAAAATACCAAGGCACTCCAAACAACTTGAATTAAAGGGATGTGTAGCAAATTCATCCAAAGCCACCACATACAGACACAATGATTACTTGTCTCCATAAACAATTTGCATTCCCAAAAACCGACTGTAATTTATGGGGGTTATAAATACATATCATGTCATGTCCGACAACCTCTGAAAGAAAATAGTCTTATAATCACCAACTTTATTTCATTGGTAGTAAATGAAATTTCATTAGTAATAAATGAAACTTATAAGTTTTTTGCCATAGATTTCTGCATACGTAGTTAAATCTTTAGAGAAAAAATGATGCATGAAGATATTTACACTCCCAGTGATATGAAATAACAATGCATGAAAAGAAAGTCGGGACTTGGGCATCACAAACATGGATAATAAAGAGAGAAAAGAAAGGCAAAAAAAGCTAATATTTCAACAAAAAAAAAACTAGTCTGAATGTGTAAAAATCGTAACTTTATTTGGCAGGTGTCTATTTATTTGACAAGTGCCCTTTGTTTTCTCTTTCACGAATCATTATCTAGTCCAACTATATGTTATTTTCTATTTGGTTGTTTCTCAGACTTAGCACAGCTATCAATGTTGATCAAGTGTAGCTTACACTTTAGAGGGTGATGATGACTTCTTATACTCTAAACGCTCGGCATATATCCATGCTACGATGACAGGAATAACTCCAAGAAGAAATGACACCTGAACCATGAGGAACAACCTTGTTAAATGTGTAGAGCAAACAACATAAAGAAAAATGCTACCAACAGGCTAAAAGAGGTAAAAAGAAATATAAGTACAAGTAAAACATTTACCAGGCAGCCTATGCAGCTGTAAGAAATGACCTACCAAACTTAAGACCAAAGTGTATTCATATCTACCCAGCATGGTAAGAACAGTGTGTCCGAAAACAAGAATACAGTGTTCCTTGCAAAATGACCACATAATACAATAGATAACCTGTTACTCTGATTTGTTTTGAAGGTAAAATGTGCCAACAACACCGCCGAAAACCTCACTTTTTTCCTAAAAAGTATGTCTCTAATATTTGTCACAAATCAAAATGGCCAGTATAATTAGTTAGCGCCGAGCTACTTTTTGCTGACAACACACCAATCAGTCACTTTTACACACTAAAATTAAGTAAAATGCCCTCTATTTCTTGCAACCAGTTGTTAAAAACAAGATCAAATAGTTTCTAAACAATAAAATCTTTTCTAGATTATATTCCTAAAAAAGAAATTAAATCTATTTCATTTCCAATTGCTTCAGAGCTTACATAATCCTTCGTACACAAGTTCATACTTCCAACTTCATCCCTCTTAAACCCACAATCGTCATTCTCCTTAATCGTTCATCATTTCTTATCTGATCATCCACTTCGTTATGTTCTACGTATGAATTCCACACCTTCATCTTCTTTTTACTAACAAAAATGCCAACCACTTCCAAATCCTTACCAATACTTATCAACACTAAAATCAACAGCCAATCATTCAATACAATTCCACTCCATCAGTTCGAGTTCGAGCTCATGTTCAAGTTTCATCCAAGTTAAATCTCAAAATACTTCAGCAAAACTAACTAATTCAACTAAAACCAAGCTCTATATACCAAAAATTTAAATAAATAAACGCATGCAAATGTACATATGCATCTACAGGCGCATGTAAATTTCAATGAGGAAGCCAAATTTACAAAAATTTCAAATCTCAATAACGAATCAAATTCACCGGCGGCAAAATAAATAAAACTGGAAACTAACCTCTCCAGGCGTCACAGGACCAGCAGCCACCGCCATTTTTCACAAATCTGGAGAAAAAGAGAATTTCCAGAAATTTACAGAAATGCAACAACAGGCGCCGTTGAAGCAAAGCCCTTTAAGAAAAGTTGAATCGAAGTAGCATTTGATTCAGGAAAATGTTGTTGTCGGATCCAGGAGTATTTATGAAGATGAGGACAAAGATGGAATATACAAGAAAGTTAAGGGAGAGAAAAGGGAAATAATAATATATTTGAAGGAAGGAGAGATCTGAAGCAAGCAAGGAGTGGAGAGACTAGTATGTTGTCGACGTCGTCGTTTGCTTCAAGATTTGGGGAAATAAAATAAAGAATCGAACAGATGTCGGAGGAGACGTCAGCGTCGTCGTTTTGCTTTGTCACGGTCAAGGAAGTGGAGGCCAACCGTTCGAAGCATGGCGTAATGGTGGGGTTCGAAGGTAGTTGTGGGGTTCGGTGTGTTGGCCAGTTGGCCTTAAACGCGGATTCTGAATCAAAATTCATTCGTGATTTCTTTGATTAGTTGCTCCATTCTTTTCATTTTCGTTAGCAACATGGGAAGGCTGTTTCTGCTACACTAGCTGGTACCAACTCGTATTTCATCCAAGGATGGTTGCCAACTCATGGACCGTAGACACTCGCTAATACGTCTAGACTATTATAAATATCCTTGCTACGCACGTCGACGATATTATTGAAAGGAATTAAATGGGAAGGTGAAAAAAAAAGTAAGAAATTTGTAACAAAATAATTAAAATCTAATATTTGTTTAGCAATAGTTCAAACTATGATAAAATATGTACATTATTTATGAACTACCTTTTTATGGAAGTTAAATCCTAAAATAAAAATAGGAATGTATAATAGAAAATAAATGATATATGGATAGAAATAAATGTAATAGCATGCTTATTTTGATTTGGAAATGAAATACTTACAAACATTATGTATTTAATTTGATAATTTTGTACGAAAGTACGAACATTCTTCACACTAATCAACCTTAGCACGAAAGCCAACATTGATAGATTAATTAACTCTATTGAATTTTGGGGAGTTCATACTACAAATGAGAAGGCACAATCTTTGCATAAATTGATCCGTTGGTTAAACAACGTACCTTCATTTTCCTAAGAATTAAGAGCATATAGAATTTGAAATCAGCGTATTTTTTATATAGTTTATAAATAGTATTATATAAAAAAATTCTACAATCCTTTGCAATTCTCTAACATAAGAAGTATCACAATGAAATACAATTTATGCATGTTTGTACGCATGTCTTTCTTGGAATTGAACTTCTTGAACCTTTTGAAGTACTTCTATGGGA
The DNA here is from genome assembly GCF_003713205.1 of Coffea eugenioides. Taxonomy (NCBI): domain Eukaryota; kingdom Viridiplantae; phylum Streptophyta; class Magnoliopsida; order Gentianales; family Rubiaceae; genus Coffea; species Coffea eugenioides. The sequence goes on from NC_040043.1 coordinate 36,626,801, forward strand.
TCACTTCAATTTAGTTTCATTTTATGATTAGTTGTTTTTTCCTTTACAATCTTACAAGTTTGAAATTGAGGTGTTATTGAAATGCTTGCAAGTGGGATTCCTCCATACTTATAGGTGAGAATAAAATTGACTAGAGATCGTTAGTTTTTTAGAATGATTTTATATTATTAGTTAGTTATTATAGGATTATGGTAATTGTAATTCAAATGGATTGCTAAAAACTTGCACATATGATTTCTATAGTGGTCGCTGCTTGAATGATTTGTGTTATCAGTTATTTAGAATTTGGTTGTTGAAATTAGTGGGTCTCTTAAATTTGTTGATGTGATCTGCGTACTGGTATAAGTATTTGGATTTTGGTTGTTGAAATTAGTGGGTCACATACATTTGAATTCTTGAGAAGGATAAGAGTCACTTAATATATCTAAATTAAAATAAATATAAAATTGTAGGAAAATGGGATTGGAATTTTGGAGGTTTGTGGAGGATTCTAATAAAAAACCCTCCCTCTGATACATATAGATATAGATATAGATTACAATTTATTTAGCGGATAAATACACGTAATTACAATTATAGCACTTCCTACATTTAGACACTTTTCTAAATTAATTAGAGTTTTCTAAAAAAATTAATACCTAATACCTCTCTTAAATAATGCTTATTGGGCATCCGTTAACTAGTCTGTTTCATAAATAGCATACATGGATATGGAAATACCGTTACTACTAATACTAACCAATACTAACTCGTATTTCATCAAGGATTATTGCTAACCGGTGGACTGTAGACACTCTTTAATATGCCTAAATTACAACTTATTTAGTGAATAAATACACATAATTACAATTAAATCACTTCCTACATTTAGACACTTTTCTAAATTAATTAGAGTTTTCTAAAAAATTAATACCTAATACCTCTCTTAAATAGTGCTTATTAGGCACCCATTAACTAAACTCTTTCATGAATAGCATATATGGATTGACAATATAATGATCTTTAAATAGTTAAAATATGACACATGATATTAGTAGTTCAAAAACGGTTCCATACACTCTACCCTTCTTTTTTGGTTAATAAAATGACATAAAAACACATAAAAAAATATCCTAGCAGATGAAATTGACCCTCTATGCATTTACCAATAAATCTTTCTATTTAGTCTCTTTGATTTGTTCAAATTTTTATACTAGTCAAAAATTGTTGTGATATTAATAATAATGAAGATTCCTAATAGTGATGATTCTATAAATGCTCTATGAGTTTGAATTGTCCAATAATTCTAGAGAAAAGTTCTACATATTATGATTTCGATTTGTCTATTGCTTTTGGACTTTATTATTATTCTTTAAGTGGAGCTTTTCAATTTTAGCCAATATTATAATTCTTTTTTTTTTTAAGTTTTAACACTTTGTAGTTAATAGGGTAGAACTATTAAAAATATGCTTTTGGACTTGATCATTATTCTTTACCTAAAGGTTTACAACTTTAATTAAAGTCTTTTTTTTAAGTTTTAAGACATTGTACTTGAACTAATTTTTTTTTTTGGGAGAGGAATGAGTTGTGTGGTTTTTTTTGGGGGGGGGGGGGGCAGGGAATGTAAGTGAGAGGGCTCGGATTTGAACCCTTCCACTTACACTATTAAAAAAGAAAAAAAGTTAATATTTTTTAATAAATTTTAAAACTTTGTAGTTAACATTGTAGAAGTCTCAAAAAATAGAAAAATAAAAAAATTACTTTTGGACTTGATCATCACTCTTTACAAAGAGGTTTAAAACTTTAATTAACATTATATTATTTTAAAAAAAAATAGGACTTCTTTTTTTTTTTACATCAACCAATATTACAGTTTTTTTTTTTAAGTTTTAGGACTTTGCTATGAATAATGTAGAAATATCCAACAAAAAAATAGCACAAAATGATCATTTAATATGATTGGGGAGAATTTTGGTATTCAAATTGTTAGACAATATAGGTAATGGGCTTTTCTGTCATTCAAAACAATAATGAGCAATTGTGGAGTGCTTGAAGTTTTTTCGGAGTACCAATATTATTTATACATTCTTACTAGTTCTTCAGCCATTCTTTGAATGGGTCTGCACATAGTATGATAAAAGTTTTGATTAATCTAAAAATCACACAAATGCAAAACTATATTAAGCACAAAACAAAAGTAGTACATTCCTATTTCAAAATTCCTAATGTTCTTATTTAACGAGCATGCACCAAAAAGTTAAAAATGTTATTCAATGGATAACAAATCAATAACATAGCAAATAACTATGGAATTAATTTAATTATTTTGAAATTTTATCTTGTTCATCCAATTTTTTTGTTCTTTTTATGAAGTAATCTAAATGGATAGCATAGCAAATAAACAAATAATGAATGGGTTTATATTGGACGATAGCACCTGAGAAGTGATGTACTAGGTGCATGTGTGTGAGTTTATTATGGATTTATTTGTGTGAATTTACAATTGGTGGAAAAAACTTATTAATCTAACTAAGAAAAGTTAGCTTTATGTTTGACTAAATTTGATGATGACTAATTAAAATAGACAGAACTAAGTTAAGGAATATTTATTTGACCAATGTTGAGGAGTGTAATTGATTGAAAGAAATAAAACTAATTGCAATAATTAAGTTTTTTTTGCTAGAATCTTTCTTAATGCTATAATCCATCTATATATATATTTTTTAAATAATCTTGATTTTACTATTAGCTTTGATAGAAAAAAATTAGTAAGTTGAATTTGATTAATAAAAAGAATTCAAGAAAGGGAAAATCAACGTCAACATAAATAAAGAAGGAAATTAAGAGATTAATTGGAATTTGCCATAAAAAAGATGATAGAAAATATGAAAATTTTTCAAATTTTAGTGATCGTAAAAAATAATCAAGATGAATAATAGGAATAGAGAATGTAATTAGAAAGAGTTTAAAATAGAAAATGGAAAACTATGGGTTGATTGATAAGAAAATCAAGTAAGATATAATTAATACAAATGTAGATAAAGTATTAAATTAATAGTTGTATGAAATTTACCATAAGTAAGGAAGTAAAAAGAGAATGAAATTGATTGTTATAAAAAAAAAAAAGAATAAAAACCACCAAGAAGCAAAAGCATTAAGTATGTACACATGGTGGTAAGAGAGGACATTCACTTGGTAAAGGATAAAAGTGTCTAATGCAAAAATCTACCAAAAGAGAAATTGTACGACATTTAAAATATGCATTGAAAATTATGAATTAATAGATTGGTTGAAGTTTACTATAAATAAAGAATTATTGAATTATAGAAAGAAGTGAAACTATCCAAATTTTAGTAACAATAATCAAGCTAGCTAATAAAAATAGATGTGATTGGAGAGAACTAAAAGAAAAAAAAAAGAAAATTATGGGTGCCTTGATAAAAAAGATTTAACAAGGCATAATTAATACAAATATATATAAAGTAGAAAACTAAATAGATTGATGAAAATTTTCAATAACTAAAGAATTGAAAAAAGGAATGGGAAATAAGTGGGTAGGGAAAAAAGATGGAAAGATTGACTGTTACTAAAAATAAAACACTTCAGACCCATCCATTCCATGTGGTGAAAAGAGAAATCGTATATTTCGCAGAACGTGAGAGTAAGCGATTAAACAACTTACCAATATAAGAATCAAACACGAATGATTAATTACAATTTCCACCACTTAACTATTTGGTAATTGAATTTTGTACCCTAATTTTTTAATTTCAACAATCAACCATCTTTAACTTTTAATTTTTGGTAATCAACCATGATCCACTGAATTTCAGTTGGTGAAAAAAATCATTTGCACACTTGCTCTTTCTTTTTTCCAAAATTACACTTTTTTATCACATAATAAAGGCACAAAGAATTAGCTAATAAACAAAGGATTTCAATTGCCAAAAAATAAATAAGTATATGTATGCAAAATTTGGCCACCCAAGATGCCCCCAAAACCCAATTGTTATGTGTTGTTTGAGGAGATAATAACAAAAATCAACCCCCTCCACGCATTTCTTGGCCCCAGTTCTAGAGAAAATACTACAATACTACCATCATTCCTCTTCTTTCCCTATCCTAAAAGAAGAGTTTTGCGTCCGCTATCTTCGCACCGAGGAGCAAAATGAGAATGTCATGAAACTTTTATGTTTGACAAAAATAGTGGAGTTTGGAGGCGTTTAAATCAAGATTTTTTGTTGGAGAGTTGAAATTGAAAATATAGTGTCGATAAAAGAAAAAAATTAAACTTTTTTTTTATTGTAGGGAAGACAACCATTCTAATGGGTTTAAGAGATAAAGTGGTTATGGGGGTGGTGATGTGACTGTTGTGACGAGATTTGGTTGGGGATATTTTCAAATTTTCTCTTTTTCGTCTATTGATTTTTTGGTATCAATTTGTCTAATTAGTTTTAAGAGGTTACATTGGTAGTGAGATTAAGTGGTTATGGTAGTATGGTGGTAGTGGTATGATTGTTAAGGGTGATGACATTTGAATACACTACAAAATAACGCCTTTTTGTGATGATAGAAAATTGCCATAATAGCTGCAATATTCGCCACAAAAAGTTATTTGTGATGATGATTTCGACACTAGAAATTCGACCCAGATAACCGTGGCTAGAAGGCTTTTATAACGAGTAAAGGGTGGTCATCACAAAAGTAATTATGACGACATCATTTGTTCGTTACCCTTAAGTATTTTTAGTGACGATGGAATTATCACAATGAGTGGTATTTGGTCATCACCTTATGTTCTACTCGTCACAAAAAAAGTATTGAATTCCAAGGTTTGACATGAAATTTTGTGACGATATTTTCATCATAAAAAGTCCACATATTTTTGTGATAGTGCATTGGCACAAAATAATTGCAAATATCCATTGTTGCTTGTAATAAATGTTCTAATTTTGTCATCACAAAAACATTCAATACAATATCTCTATTGTTAATGACAAAAAGTGTCGTAAGAATTTGTATCCTATTTTAATAGTTACTAATATGCTAAACATTAATTCAAATTTGAAACACATCATACAATTAATGGCCACTGTTAATACTACAAAATGAAAAAGGCCACCATCATATTGGCCATCATATTAAAAGTCAATGTCTAAATTTGTCATAGTATCTTTAAACATACACATCCAACATAGCAAGTTCCTAAATAATTCTACCAAGTTGCTAGTGCTTCTAAGTAGCAGTGAATTTCAAAAGATTCAAATCCCAAAAGAGTACTAATATTGATAATATTTACTCCTAACCATGTACATTCAGTTGGATATTGCAAGTCAGGAGAGAAATCCACAAAATGCGAGCCAAAAAAACTGGACAAAAGCAATGAGCTCAACCTAAAAAAAGACATAGAAACTGAACTTATTGTCCATAAAACCACAAAGAATTGAAGAAAAAAGAAATGTACATATTGTAAAGAATTACATTTACTGCAAAGAAAAATACTGTCAATAACTACATACACAATTAGAACCATCTATCTTTGGTATATTCCTGAACCTTGAGAATATGCTAGGTTGTTTGACTATAAAGAGTTTTATGCACCATATTTTCAAGAGCATTGAAATAGGTTGTGATAGGGCTGATAACCACATTTAAGAATTTAACAAAAGTCATTAAAAGAGTTGGATTAGTGTTCAACAGTGTGAGTGCAAAGAGTTTTGATCAACAAAACATTTTAGCATAACCAAAATTCAACATCCTATCAAAAGAAATCTAAATCTTGTATTTATTGAGAAAAATCAGCACCCTATCAATCTTGATTGATTTTAACATAACCAACAAAACACTCGTTTTAACCATTGACCAAGTTTAAAATGTAAACTTATATCAATTAAATGGGCAATTTTGGTTAGATCTCTAAGCAAGGAACTCTTCCATCTTCTTTTCCAGTGCCTCTTGATTCTCTTTAAAACTTTTGTTGTAAGCCTCTTGCCTTTCAAAACATTCCTTATATCGGCACATTTGTGGTTGTTGGCTCTCAAGTTGCACTTTTTGTCTTTCATGCTGATCATTGGCGTTGCACAAATCTTCTTTACATTGGCTTAACTCTTCTTGCAATTTTCTTGCTACAGAGAATGAAGTAGCTTTACCATTCTTGGCAATCAAAGGAACTACAACTCCATATCCCATCCCATTTACATGAGGTTTTTTACTATTTTACTCAGTTTCCTTGTTATTTTAAAAATTACACTTACTTCCTTTGATTTGACCCTTTGGTAACCAAACTTTAAAATAGAGCAAAAATTAATGAATACCATAAAATGTCCTTATCTTACAAAGTTTAATTTGTTCTTCTAAACAAAAAAAAAATTGTCAAGTTTTTCATACTAATATTTGTTATTTAAGTAATCAACTATAACAATAAATCTTTTGCTATAATACTGTATTTTTTATAGTACTTTATTGAGAACATAAATTCTTTTTAAGATAGAGAAGAAAGTGCTTTTTTGTTTCTTTTAAATTTTATGGACTATTTTTTTAATAAAAATTTATGGACTACTTTAGTGGTGGAACTATCATAATTTGGCAATGATTTTGGGCCATTTGTTTTTAATCATTGTTGATTTATCCTTGATTTTGATACCCGAAAAAAAGAGCTACGAAAAAAAATTGCAGGATATTAAAAGCTATAAAAAAATATTATTAGTTTAACGTTTAATTTGGATAGATATTAGGGACAATATTGATAGTTTTTCTATATTTCTAATGAAATATAAGATAAATAAATAAGAAGGAAATGGTAACAAAAATATAAAATCCATCCTTTGCATATACATGGCAACAAGAGAGTTTTATTAAAAATATTAAGGTTAGTATTGTCATTTTAAATGGATAAGGGAGGTAAGTATAATTTTGAAACTTTAGGGGAGCTAAGTAAAATTATTAAAAACCTCAGGAAAGATTTCTTAAATTATCCCTTTAAGGAAAGGAAATCCCATTTTCTGAAGTCAGCGCAACTTGTCAAGCCTTCCTTAAATGACAGGTCACATTCCAGTGCGACAAGCACCTAAACGAATCTTGTGTTTCTTAACGCCCCCCCTCCCCCAAAGAAAGAAAAGAAAGAAAGAAAAAGGCATAATTTCAAAAACCTCCCTTGAGGTTTTCAACAATTACAGAGAGTTCCCTTTAAATTTTTAAAAATTATACATACCTCCCTTATTTTTAAGGTTTATGTAAAAATATAGACCCAATAGCTTATAATTTTTCACAAATATCCTAAAATACCCTTCTTTAGAGAACAAAACTAAACAAAACAAGATTTTAATCTTTAATTTCTTATATGTGTCATGCTCATTAAAACAAATAAAGTACAACGACTCCAATTCATTTCAAAATTCATTACTTGCTAATTTTTGCCTAATACAACTCACTACCACTACTACCAATACTAAACTAAGAAATGCCCCTATGTCCCTAAGAACATAATTCATTATTGCTCTAGCACTCTTAGAAATAGAGACAAAAGTCTACCTCTATAGTAAAATCACAATCAATAAGTAAATAAAAGAGAGAACTAATGAGTAATTGCTAGACTTTTTTGCTTAACAAACATAATAGTCACTTCTTTATGTTTCAACTCTCAATTTCATTTTCCCACCTAATTTGACAATAAAATTCACAATCTGCACCTTGTTAATTTGGTAATTTCAATTGGTTAACATTTGTAAAGAGTAAAACTATTGGAAAAAGAAAAAGAAAGGGTCTAAAATTTTTATAGTAAGAAAGAGACAGGAAGAAAAAAACATAGATAAATTTTGAAGTTGATAAAAAATTGATAGTGGTCTGGTTGATAACAACGGAATGCGATATTGGTGAGAGGGAGAAGGGGTTGTAGTAGAAAAAAAAAGAAGAATATGAAAGAGAGAGGGAGTGAGGGAGGAAGAGATGAAAATTAGAAAATTGATGAAAATTATTTTTTGAAATTAGGAAATGACAACTATAATAATAAGAAGTATTTTTTGGCTTTAAATGTCCCTTTATGAATTAACTATTAAGTGGAGGATATTTTAGTCATTTGATTGGACCAAGGGAGGCATATGAAATTATCAAAAACCTCAAGGGAGGTTTCTGAAATTATCCCAAAGAAAAAAACAAAGCAACAGCACCCAAATGGACAACATTCTCAATTCCTGATATCCATAATTACCATATTGACTTATTCAGCTTAGTTTCATCCTTAGCATCAACTACTCTAATATATAGTGTATGGTACTCATAATGTTATGCTACATTCCTCCCAATTCAATCCTGAAGCCATTACTCAGACTCAAAGCAAGAAATCACTCGAAGTAGAAAATAGGGGCCTGTCTGGGAATCATTTACGGGATAATATCGGCCTATTGCGTTGAGACAAAGGCAGTCGTCTGCAGCTCCTTTAATTCATTACACATGGTGCTAGGGAATTCGGTCTTGCTCTTGTCAACCTCACCTACCTTAGCAGCAGTTGTCTCAGATGGATCGTCTTCTTATCTTGCTCCGAACCTCGGGGCTAGTCATCAACTTGGGGAGCAAGATATCCATCTGCAATCAAGTGGACCAATTTCCTGTGATGCTCATCATGTTAATTATGCAGCATATCATTTTGATTAGGTATTAGAAAATTGGCTTAATTTCTTTTAGGTAAGTTTTTTGTTTTATGTGGAAGTAACTAGTTTCCTAATTGGTTTTAGTTACTTGAAGTAGTAACCAAGAAATTGTATATTTTATTTAGAATTAGAAGTTATTTCTTATTCTATACAAATCTAGGAATTAGAACTGATTTCCTATTGTTATTTGGGTTTTTGGCTAGATAATATTCCATATAAATAGGTGAGTTGGCATACTATACAAAACATATAAAGGCACACAAGAGGCGATATGTAGCCTTATACATAGGGGTGAGAGAAGGTTCTTGGGAGATGAGAGATGGTATACAAGGGTTGGACTTGGGTTCAAGTTGTATTCTTACATATGATTTTCCTCTCATAATAAAGAACGGGTTTCTCTCCGTGGACGTAGGCTCAATGGTGGAGTCGAACCACATTAAATATTATGTCGTTTATCTTTCATACTTGTGACTTGTTTATCATTAAATTGTTATGTACTTGATATCTGAAGAATGAACTATTTCACTAGCTAGAACCATATCTTTGAACAATTCTAACATCATATTAAATGCCTTGTTCGTCATATAATTTATTACTTTCACATTCAGTATGTTAACAATAAAATGTAATAGAGAATATTTTTCACAACCTTGATATAATTCCTGTTGAGCATCAATTAAAAGTCTTTCAAAATTTTTCCATCTCATTCACATGAAGAATAATATTCCTATGCATCAGTGAATTCTCCCAACAAAGTTTCTAATTCATCCTCAACTTCTTCATTACCACCATTAACAGCATTTGCCTCCACATTATAACTAAAGTTTTGGTTTATGATGCACGGTGGTACACTAAATGATTCTCCATGGAAGACCCAATTTTTATAAGTTCTCCAAAAACCATTATTGTGTATGTCCATCTAAACTTGCAAATAGTTTTGTTTAGTTGAATTTCTACATATAGCAAAGGGGCAGAAAATTTTATTTGAACTAGTGGAGTTCATCCTAGCAAATTTAATAAATTTTAGAACACCGTCCTTGTATGCCTTTGAATATGAACTGCTATCATTAATCCAACTTTTATCCATTTCAAGTACCTAAAAGTTTAAAATCATTAGTGTCATAAACATCTCAGGTTTTATATTGGTACTTAATTTTTAAAGTTTTGGACTCATGATACAAACAAATTAGCATATCACATGCTTCAATTATGGAAATCATGCAATCTAGTAACAAGTTTTAAAGCATAGAAACAAGTGGACATGGATTAGACAAATTATGAAAAAGTTAAAAAGAATAAAGTATAGCTAACAAAAATTGAAATGTAAAATAGTAAAGTACTTAATAGAATATACCCAAAGCAGCAAAATTAATAGCCTGCCTTGTATGAAAAACTATATCTCACTATATATTGGAAGGAAAATTAGTGGATTTGAATAACAAGATCTCAATTACTAATTTTAATAAGTTATTTAGAGAAAAAATAGTGAAAAGCTGCCAAACTATATATCCAAGCACATAATTTATCTGCCTTCAAGTCTTATAATTACTCAAACTAAGTGGAGAATAAAAACGAGGTCTTGGATTACGTTGCAAACAATCTTCAATTCTGGAAAACCGTTATCGCTGCACACCTTTAGTCACCACGTCATGTTCACAATAAGGAACCAAGCTAATTAAACTTTCACTAAAAACCAAAATCAAACTTTCAAATCCAAGCTAATCAATTCCAAATTCACACAAATTTCAAAATAATAAGAAGAGGAAAACACAAAATAGTTGACAAAAACAGCAGTTAAGAATAATTTTTACCAAAAGAAAACTATCAGCTTTGGTCTCTAGGCACTAATGAGATAGGGTTTTGCAAAAAAATTGGGGTTTAATTGTTAAAATTGTAAGGGCTAGGTGATTTAAGGCTGGCCTTGTTTTCCACTAGACAATAGGAAAAAGGAAAAAGCAGCTTTCCTGGTGAGAAATAGAGGTGGGAGAGCTTCGGCCTTTAAGTGTAGAGAAAATAATGTGAGATGTGATTTCAAGAGAAAAGGTTTAGTGATGGAAAAGTAGATTGTATTGTCCTAACACCCAAAATGACATCATTTAGATTATAGTACCTTTCTTTTTTTTTTTGTCCTTTTTCCATCTTTCCTACCAAACCAATTCGTGGGAAAACAAGGAGGGAACTAAAAAATTTTAGTGACAACATAGAAAATTTTAATACTATAGGTGATAATATCTTTGTAACAAAAGTTTTTCCCGATAGTGAAATATAAAATTTAAAACAAAAACAAGACATTGGTGAGCCAAAAATTCCCACTATTTGGCGTGAAAAAAACTACAATATTTGTGGTGACGAGGTGGAATTTTATGATGATACTTTCAATTTTTTATATAAAAAATATTTTTTGTGATGACAGTCTAGATATTCGTTGTAATTACTACATTTTTTGTGATGACTCCAAGCCTTATCAAAAACAAAGTTCGTCATAAAAAGTGTAGTGATATGGCATGTGTTTTGATTTTTAATTTTTGTCTGAAGATTTTTTATATTAGTTTGTGTATAGTTTTAAGAGGTCATAATGTTAATAGTATTAAAAGGTTATGATGATGATAGTGGTAGTGATAGTGGTGCGGTTCTTAAGGGTAGTGACTTTTGGCCACAAATTATTCTTTGAATTATTTTCTATTTTAGCTAATATTTTTTGATATTTATTTGTGGTGATCGGTAAGGAGGTTATGGTGCTGGTTGTAGTTCAATTACAAGGGGTAGTGAGATTCGGATATGAGATATGTTTTTCTTTTTTGTTTGATGAGTTTTGAGGTATTAATTTTTTTACAATGTTTTGTTTTAAGGAATGTTTATGAGTCTTAGGGATTTGACTTTATTAAGAAGATCAAAATGAAAGAGAGCATTTTTGAAAGTTCACTAAGAAATTAAGGGTAAATTAGTATAGACGATTTTTTTATCGGATTTTTAAAAATTAAAAATTGAAGGTAGTTGAGTGTAGAATTGAAAGTTTAAGGTATAAAATTCGATTGCTAAATAGTTGAGGGGTGCAGATTACAATTAATCCATTATTATATATACTAGCTTAGATTCTTGTACCTTACCTAAAAGTTAAGCATGTACAGGAATGCCTTATAGGATATTATGTGCTTTGCAATAATGGGTCTTAAATAATGTACTTGTTTGAGGTGTTTATCTAAAATTCATTATAGATTATGGTAGAATTTTTATAAAAATTACATTTTTAGAGTGTTTTGCACTACATACCACCAGCACTCACCCGTTCTTGAAACCTACCACAACTAGGGGTGTTCATCAGGTAGTAATCGATAATTCGATTAAAAAATTTAAAATTTTCTTTTTTTTCGAGAAAGTCAACATCCAATTACAATCCAAATTTTTATTTGGTATTGGATTTGGCCAGATAATCGGTATTTCAGTAAAATATCCAAACTTTTAGATTGGTTTTCTAATATAGATTACTTAAGTATATTTAATATGTAATTAATAATATAAAAAATTATTAAAATGATAATTGATATGCTTTTAAGGTCACATATTTGTTTATAAGGATAAATTATAGCTTATAACTCTATTGACTAATACATTAATATATAATGTGATATATTAGTAGGTATGAAATAAATAAAATATTTAATTAAAATATGAAATTTGGTAGCTCAATTGGTAATCGAAAATTCAGAAATCGAATATCAATATCCATTCTCAAATTGTTTGATACATTTTATGCCCTATTTTGGACGTAATCCGTCACAAACAAGCTACAGGATCAAGAATAGAGTATCAAGATTTGGTAGTAGAAACTCAATTTGCACAAGGACAACTCGAATACAAATTAAGTGGTAGAACGATGCCACAATCTAGTACGTTTTTAGATTGATAAGTCTGTTGAACACTTAAAACAACTTTAAGATGCTCAAAGAAAACTGATAAGGAAGCCAAAAGGAATAACACTCAATTGTTTATTGCTCAAAATTTCGTCCACCTCATTACAAAGCAAAAAAAAAGCTATTTATAGCCAATACTACCAACACTAAACGAATCCAAATGGAGCTAGGATTATATCACTTATCCCATCCATTGGATTGGACTGAAATCACCTAACAAACTAAAGGCCTAAAGACATTCAAAGCTGGGCGATTTATTCAAGTAATTAAACGACTTAAACTTATCAAACTAATTAGATCCAACACAAGTATGGTCTCACTTTTATTTAAATGACAAACTACGCAAATGACTAAAATAAATGGCTAAGAAAAACAATGCGTCTAGAAGACTCGCACTGAGTTAGATGGTGGGACGCTTAACATGAGTAAAGTCTTCTACCCAAAACCTGACTCATTCTTTTGTGAACCACGAACCATCTGCCATTAAGCTAAGGATTGCTAGGCGGATCACCATCAATATCTTGATTTGAAACAAGGCTTGAAAGACCGCGAGCAAAAAAAACCCTAGGAATCCGAGAGCTTCATCCACTTGACTTCGCTCGAATAAAGGTAATAAAAGATATTTAACTATGCTTGAATCTTAGCAACCAGATCAACACTTGAACAGCTTTCGTGCTCACATCATTTCCCTTCTCTTGAAAAGGATTTGTCCTCAAATTTAGATTAGTAATAGTTAAAAATAGAAAGAACATCAATCATCTTCCACCTAAATCAAAAACCATAGTAAATAAGCAAATGGTATCCATGGCACCAAGATTGAAACCTCCCATGTTGGTGCGCTTAGATTGAAACAAACATGGATAAGTTGCAGCAATAATAATGCTCCTTGCATGCATTTTGCATAGCTTAGATTGAAACAAGTGATGAGTGGCGTGCTTCCAACTCGTGCAACGGGCAGGTTGAACTTGCTCAACACCAACTCATGCAATGTCGATGGAAACAATTGAACGACATGCACAATCCTAAAACTCTTTACATGACCTAACAACACATTTGAACCACTAATCAAATTAGAATAGGCACCAATGGTAGACTTGAACTTCTACACAAATAAACGTTTCAAGTACTTAGATCAAGTTAGTGCATCATATTACTTGAATGGACAACATGAAAACTAGACACAAAGAATTTCACGCAAATAAACAACTTTAAATACTATACCTATCAACTCAAGAACTTCAAATATACCACAAACACAAGGATCACCCAATTTAAAGAAAACAAATGTCACATATGGACTGGATAATAAACTATCACAATAAAGAGAAATGCAACTCACAAAACGACTCAAATTGACACTAGAAAGATTAACATAAAGCAAATAAACAACTCTATGGAAATAGAAAACAAACATAATTGACTGAAGATGATGCACATAGAAAACATTAAAAACATAGAAGGGGTTGTAGTAGAAAAAGAGAGAAGAATATGAAAGAGAGAGGGAGTGAGGGAGGAAGAGATGAAAATTAGAAAATTGATGAAAATTATTTTTTGAAATTTGGAAATGACAACTATAATAATAAGAAGTATTTTTTGGCTTTAAATGTCCCTTTATGAATTAACTATTAAGTGGAGGATATTTTAGTCATTTGATTGGACCAAGGGAGGTATATGTAATTATTGAAACCTCAAGGGAGTCGAGTGAAATTATCAAAAACCTCAAGGGAGGTTTCTGAAATTATCCCAAAGAAAAAAACAAAGCAGCAGCACCCAAATGGACAACATTCTCAATTCCTGATATCCATAATTACCATATTGACTTATTCAGCTTAGTTCCATCCTTAGCATCAACTACTCTAATATATAGTGTATGGTACTCATAATGTTATGCTACATTCCCCCCAATTCAATCATGAAGCCATTACTCAGACTCAAAGCAAGAAATCACTCGAAGTAGAAAATAGGGGCCTGTCTGGGAACCATTTACGGGATAATATCGGCCTATTGCGTTGAGACAAAGGCAGTCGTCTGCAGCTCCTTTAATTCATTACACATGGTGCTAGGGAATTCGGTCTTGCTCTTGTCAACCTCACCTACCTTAGCAGCAGTTGTCTCAGATGGATCGTCTTCTTATCTTGCTCCGAACCTCGGGGCTAGTCATCAACTTGGGGAGCAAGATATCCATCTGCAATCAAGTGGACCAATTTCCTGTGATGCTCATCATGTTAATTATGCAGCATATCATTTTGATTAGGTATTAGAAAATTGGCTTAATTTCTTTTAGGTAAGTTTTTTGTTTTATGTGGAAGTAACTAGTTTCCTAATTGGTTTTAGTTACTTGAAGTAGTAACCAAGAAATTGTATATTTTATTTAGAATTAGAAGTTATTTCTTATTCTATACAAATCTAGGAATTAGAACTGATTTCCTATTGTTATTTGGGTTTTTGGCTAGATAATATTCCATATAAATAGGTGAGTTGGCATACTATACAAAACATATAAAGGCACACAAGAGGCGATATGTAGCCTTATACATAGGGGTGAGAGAAGGTTCTTGGGAGATGAGAGATGGTATACAAGGGTTGGACTTGGGTTCAAGTTGTATTCTTACATATGATTTTCCTCTCATAATAAAGAACGGGTTTCTCTCCGTGGACGTAGGCTCAATGGTGGAGTCGAACCACATTAAATATTATGTCGTTTATCTTTCATACTTGTGACTTGTTTATCATTAAATTGTTATGTACTTGATATCTGAAGAATGAACTATTTCACTAGCTAGAACCATATCTTTGAACAATTCTAACATCATATTAAATGCCTTGTTCGTCATATAATTTATTACTTTCACATTCAGTATGTTAACAATAAAATGTAATAGAGAATATTTTTCACAACCTTGATATAATTCCTGTTGAGCATCAATTAAAAGTCTTTCAAAATTTTTCCATCTCATTCACATGAAGAATAATATTCCTATGCATCAGTGAATTCTCCCAACAAAGTTTCTAATTCATCCTCAACTTCTTCATTACCACCATTAACAGCATTTGCCTCCACATTATAACTAAAGTTTTGGTTTATGATGCACGGTGGTACACTAAATGATTCTCCATGGAAGACCCAATTTTTATAAGTTCTCCAAAAACCATTATTGTGTATGTCCATCTAAACTTGCAAATAGTTTTGTTTAGTTGAATTTCTACATATAGCAAAGGGGCAGAAAATTTTATTTGAACTAGTGGAGTTCATCCTAGCAAATTTAATAAATTTTAGAACACCGTCCTTGTATGCCTTTGAATATGAACTGCTATCATTAATCCAACTTTTATCCATTTCAAGTACCTAAAAGTTTAAAATCATTAGTGTCATAAACATCTCAGGTTTTATATTGGTACTTAATTTTTAAAGTTTTGGACTCATGATACAAACAAATTAGCATATCACATGCTTCAATTATGGAAATCATGCAATCTAGTAACAAGTTTTAAAGCATAGAAACAAGTGGACATGGATTAGACAAATTATGAAAAAGTTAAAAAGAATAAAGTATAGCTAACAAAAATTGAAATGTAAAATAGTAAAGTACTTAATAGAATATACCCAAAGCAGCAAAATTAATAGCCTGCCTTGTATGAAAAACTATATCTCACTATATATTGGAAGGAAAATTAGTGGATTTGAATAACAAGATCTCAATTACTAATTTTAATAAGTTATTTAGAGAAAAAATAGTGAAAAGCTGCCAAACTATATATCCAAGCACATAATTTATCTGCCTTCAAGTCTTATAATTACTCAAACTAAGTGGAGAATAAAAACGAGGTCTTGGATTACGTTGCAAACAATCTTCAATTCTGGAAAACCGTTATCGCTGCACACCTTTAGTCACCACGTCATGTTCACAATAAGGAACCAAGCTAATTAAACTTTCACTAAAAATCAAAATCAAACTTTCAAATCCAAGCTAATCAATTCCAAATTCACACAAATTTCAAAATAATAAGAAGAGGAAAACACAAAATAGTTGACAAAAACAGCAGTTAAGAATAATTTTTACCAAAAGAAAGCTATCAGCTTTGGTCTCTCTAGGCACTAATGAGATAGGGTTTTGCAAAAAAATTGGGGTTTAATTGTTAAAATTGTAAGGGCTAGGTGATTTAAGGCTGGCCTTGTTTTCCACTAGACAATAGGAAAAAGGAAAAAGCAGCTTTCCTGGTGAGAAATAGAGGTGGGAGAGCTTCGGCCTTTAAGTGTAGAGAAAATAATGTGAGATGTGATTTCAAGAGAAAAGGTTTAGTGATGGAAAAGTAGATTGTATTGTCCTAACACCCAAAATGACATCATTTAGATTATAGTACCTTTCTTTTTTTTTTTGTCCTTTTTCCATCTTTCCTACCAAACCAATTCGTGGGAAAACAAGGAGGGAACTAAAAAATTTTAGTGACAACATAGAAAATTTTAATACTATAGGTGATAATATCTTTGTAACAAAAGTTTTTCCCGATAGTGAAATATAAAATTTAAAACAAAAACAAGACATTGGTGAGCCAAAAATTCCCACTATTTGGCGTGAAAAAAACTACAATATTTGTGGTGACGAGGTGGAATTTTATGATGATACTTTCAATTTTTTATATAAAAAATATTTTTTGTGATGACAGTCTAGATATTCGTTGTAATTACTACATTTTTTGTGATGACTCCAAGCCTTATCAAAAACAAAGTTCGTCATAAAAAGTGTAGTGATATGGCATGTGTTTTGATTTTTAATTTTTGTCTGAAGATTTTTTATATTAGTTTGTGTATAGTTTTAAGAGGTCATAATGTTAATAGTATTAAAAGGTTATGATGATGATAGTGGTAGTGATAGTGGTGCGGTTCTTAAGGGTAGTGACTTTTGGCCACAAATTATTCTTTGAATTATTTTCTATTTTAGCTAATATTTTTTGATATTTATTTGTGGTGATCGGTAAGGAGGTTATGGTGCTGGTTGTAGTTCAATTACAAGGGGTAGTGAGATTCGGATATGAGATATGTTTTTCTTTTTTGTTTGATGAGTTTTGAGGTATTAATTTTTTTACAATGTTTTGTTTTAAGGAATGTTTATGAGTCTTAGGGATTTGACTTTATTAAGAAGATCAAAATGAAAGAGAGCATTTTTGAAAGTTCACTAAGAAATTAAGGGTAAATTAGTATAGACGATTTTTTTATCGGATTTTTAAAAATTAAAAATTGAAGGTAGTTGAGTGTAGAATTGAAAGTTTAAGGTATAAAATTCGATTGCTAAATAGTTGAGGGGTGCAGATTACAATTAATCCATTATTATATATACTAGCTTAGATTCTTGTACCTTACCTAAAAGTTAAGCATGTACAGGAATGCCTTATAGGATATTATGTGCTTTGCAATAATGGGTCTTAAATAATGTACTTGTTTGAGGTGTTTATCTAAAATTCATTATAGATTATGGTAGAATTTTTATAAAAATTACATTTTTAGAGTGTTTTGCACTACATACCACCAGCACTCACCCGTTCTTGAAACCTACCACAACTAGGGGTGTTCATCAGGTAGTAATCGATAATTCGATTAAAAAATTTAAAATTTTCTTTTTTTTCGAGAAAGTCAACATCCAATTACAATCCAAATTTTTATTTGGTATTGGATTTGGCCAGATAATCGGTATTTCAGTAAAATATCCAAACTTTTAGATTGGTTTTCTAATATAGATTACTTAAGTATATTTAATATGTAATTAATAATATAAAAAATTATTAAAATGATAATTGATATGCTTTTAAGGTCACATATTTGTTTATAAGGATAAATTATAGCTTATAACTCTATTGACTAATACATTAATATATAATGTGATATATTAGTAGGTATGAAATAAATAAAATATTTAATTAAAATATGAAATTTGGTAGCTCAATTGGTAATCGAAAATTCAGAAATCGAATATCAATATCCATTCTCAAATTGTTTGATACATTTTATGCCCTATTTTGGACGTAATCCGTCACAAACAAGCTACAGGATCAAGAATAGAGTATCAAGATTTGGTAGTAGAAACTCAATTTGCACAAGGACAACTCGAATACAAATTAAGTGGTAGAACGATGCCACAATCTAGTACGTTTTTAGATTGATAAGTCTGTTGAACACTTAAAACAACTTTAAGATGCTCAAAGAAAACTGATAAGGAAGCCAAAAGGAATAACACTCAATTGTTTATTGCTCAAAATTTCGTCCACCTCATTACAAAGCAAAAAAAAAGCTATTTATAGCCAATACTACCAACACTAAACGAATCCAAATGGAGCTAGGATTATATCACTTATCCCATCCATTGGATTGGACTGAAATCACCTAACAAACTAAAGGCCTAAAGACATTCAAAGCTGGGCGATTTATTCAAGTAATTAAACGACTTAAACTTATCAAACTAATTAGATCCAACACAAGTATGGTCTCACTTTTATTTAAATGACAAACTACGCAAATGACTAAAATAAATGGCTAAGAAAAACAATGCGTCTAGAAGACTCGCACTGAGTTAGATGGTGGGACGCTTAACATGAGTAAAGTCTTCTACCCAAAACCTGACTCATTCTTTTGTGAACCACGAACCATCTGCCATTAAGCTAAGGATTGCTAGGCGGATCACCATCAATATCTTGATTTGAAACAAGGCTTGAAAGACCGCGAGCAAAAAAAACCCTAGGAATCCGAGAGCTTCATCCACTTGACTTCGCTCGAATAAAGGTAATAAAAGATATTTAACTATGCTTGAATCTTAGCAACCAGATCAACACTTGAACAGCTTTCGTGCTCACATCATTTCCCTTCTCTTGAAAAGGATTTGTCCTCAAATTTAGATTAGTAATAGTTAAAAATAGAAAGAACATCAATCATCTTCCACCTAAATCAAAAACCATAGTAAATAAGCAAATGGTATCCATGGCACCAAGATTGAAACCTCCCATGTTGGTGCGCTTAGATTGAAACAAACATGGATAAGTTGCAGCAATAATAATGCTCCTTGCATGCATTTTGCATAGCTTAGATTGAAACAAGTGATGAGTGGCGTGCTTCCAACTCGTGCAACGGGCAGGTTGAACTTGCTCAACACCAACTCATGCAATGTCGATGGAAACAATTGAACGACATGCACAATCCTAAAACTCTTTACATGACCTAACAACACATTTGAACCACTAATCAAATTAGAATAGGCACCAATGGTAGACTTGAACTTCTACACAAATAAACGTTTCAAGTACTTAGATCAAGTTAGTGCATCATATTACTTGAATGGACAACATGAAAACTAGACACAAAGAATTTCACGCAAATAAACAACTTTAAATACTATACCTATCAACTCAAGAACTTCAAATATACCACAAACACAAGGATCACCCAATTTAAAGAAAACAAATATCACATATGGACTGGATAATAAACTATCACAATAAAGAGAAATGCAACTCACAAAATGACTCAAATTGACACTAGAAAGATTAACATAAAGCAAATAAACAACTCTATGGAAATAGAAAACAAACATAATTGACTGAAGATGATGCACATAGAAAACATTAAAAACAATGCCAATTAACTCAAGAATTTTATCATATGTCAATGAATCAAGAAACACAACTCTTAATGTGCACAAAGGATACTCAATCAAAGCATCAAGATAAACACTAGAAAGAATCAGTACCTTCATATTTAAATTAAGCTCCTCCCTGATAACTAAGAACTTTAGGTAGAAAACTTACCTTGTCAATGGTTAATTGAACAATAACAAATTTACCATGTGTACTCGACTCAATAAACCATTGATCAATAATGTCCATGAGAGAATTAGTAGGCATATCACCAAGACTAAACCTACCTTGTAGCACATTCATTAGTCCTCTAATTATTGAACATATCTCAACGTACATTGCTTCAAAACCTGCATTCAAAACAAAATAATCAACTTTCAATGTTCTATCAAAAATATATAAAGACAACAAAGGTACTCTAACTTGATTGAATCTAATTGATAGGAACGATGTAGCTGTGAACTCTCTCCAAGGTAGATGTCCATCAACTTTGTTAGATAGGACGGTGATTGTCATGATTTCCCTTAAGCAGATAGCAAGGATGTATAACTCCATGATTTAGCACACCAATTACTTCATGAACTTGCCAAAAATCAATAAACACACTAGGTAAAAAAAAGGTAAGGATGGTTAGTCAAAAGAAACACAAAAGAGTCACTAAGTGTACTAATAACTAACCCTCTCTTATTTGTTTAAACACACAAACTCAACATTTTTTCTTTCTAGCTGAAATCACTTGATTTTTCACTCTTGTTTTCTTGAACACTTCCTTTGATTTTCACATCTTGCTCACCCTCAAATTCTACATCACTACTTACATTCTCGTTTAGTACATAATTTTTCTCACTTAAATCCTTTCCAATTGGCTCTTGATAACTAGCTAGTGTAGGTTGAAAGACAAGAACTTTGGGCTTATTGCTTGATGTCACTTCAATGCCAATCTTCCCATACTCCTCCTCAATCAATGGTAGGATGGAATTAGAATCTCTTTTATTGGCATCGGACTCAACAGATTCCTCCATAAGAATTTCATCTTGATGGTAACATTTTGATTCCTTCACCCAACTTTATTGTTCAATGTATGGAGCTAGATAGGTCTCCCAATATATGCTCAAGTGATTCCTCTATGGATGGCTCAGCTGTAAACTTGGTTTGCAAAGTTTTTAAATGAACCTTTTCCTCTCTCCTTGAATAGGTCAGTTTTGAAGAAGTAGATTGCGCATTGGAACTAGATTGTATGGAACCCATTTTCTTGACAATCTTATTCTTCATTCGATCAAGTCGTCTATGAAAAGGTTCAAAAGCTTCATCCAAAATCTACGTAAATTCTCCCCTCATTGCATCCATCATGGACTCCATCATAGGATTAGGATCAAAAGTTGAAGATTGTTCTCCATTAGACATAATAAAGTGAACTACAATAAAAGTTAGCAAAATGAAGAAAGTTTACTTCACTTCACTCCCTCACGTGTTTATACTCAATACTCGTGTATGTCACTCAACAGTCTATTAGTATCACCAAATGAGTTCTCAAGGCCCTTGATCACTTTCCTTGAAGAAATTAGAGTTTTTTTAAGGTAATCAATCAAACTTACCAATTGAACTACTAGAGTGTAGTTATTTAGGGTTTTTGAGGTGACTCAAGAAACGAACTATAAGATCAATTTTGGTCCAATGACTCAACTTTTAGATGCAAAAACTACAGGAAAGCTGCTGGAATTCTATTGGAAATAATGACTCTAAGGAATGGAAATTAACAATGAAACACAGAGGAAGAAAAGGAAACTATTTTGTAACCTGATGACTCAAACGATGGAATTTATATGTGTGATCTTGAAATTGGATAAGAAATCTAGAAATCTACCCTTTTTCCTAGCTAAAAAAGGATTTAGAATCCCATTTGGCTGTTTCCAATGAGTTTTAGGATAATGGTGAACAATCAAGCAAGTTGGAAAGTGTAATCTGATTGGAATTTGGAAAACTAAGGGGCAGCTATTTTAATTCCTTTTTCCAGCCAACTTTCAAGCTTCCAAAACACAATTTACACTTGTTTTTTGAAGTGTTTGGAAGATCAAAATTTTGTGGCTGCTATTTCTCTTTTTATTTTCACACAATTAGCCAAGAATTGGAAATTAGGGTTTTTGACAAAATTAGGATTTCGCATAAGCTTGCTTGAAACAGATTGATGTTTTGATCAAGATTCCAAACCCAAACAACACTTCAGGATATTCAAGATTTGTTAAATTTTGCCCAAGAAATTCAAGAAGCTGAAGAAAGTTGTAAGAGCCAATCATATTTTTCAAGAACTTAAAGAACCAAAATTAGGATTTAAAGAAACTTCAAGATTGATTATTGCTGAATCAAGAAATTCAAGAAATCCACAACCTTGATTTAAGATTTCAAGAAACAAGTTTCAACAGCCCCCACAACCCAAGAAACAACACAATTGATGAAGAAACCCTAAGGTACTCTTCGGATTTCACAAAATAAATTTGGACAGAATTTTTTTTTAATGATGAACTAAGACACAAAACACACAAGAAAGATAACACACAAATAGAAAATTTTCTTTTTTGGATGAACAATAACCATAGATGAATAGCACCCATGGGTGTATAGTAACGATAAACAATAACAACGAATGAACAATAATAATAAACAGTATTTTTTTTTACTCGAAATAGAAAACAAGAAGAGACACAACACAAAACCTAGAAACTTTAGAATAAGAACGACAAAGACATGAACAAGAAACGAAAATTAATAACTAGTGCAAAGTTAAATATGACATTTTTCTAACATTTCACATGCTAAACTGTTGATCTTGATCCCTATCTTTTGATGTTTACAAAACAAATGGATGATACTAATATCTCTTCAAGATATATTTTCAGTTATGAAGTCATTTGATTCCATGAACAAGTGCAATTGAAAAAAGACAAAGTATGCTGAAGCTGTCGGACGCTCAAGAAGTCAGGATCGGACGTCCGATAATCATTGCGCAATTTCGGACACAGAAAACCAGCCTACCGGACGTCCGAAAGAATTGAAGAAAATCCTCTAACTCTCTGCCTGCTGTCGGACGCATAAAACAGGGCTATCGGACGTCCGACACTCCAACGACTAGTTGACTCTTCAGCTACTTTCTATCCGTTGGAAGCATTAATGGGGCACTTTCTTGGTCCTATATAAATAGTGGTTGGTCAGATATTTCAAACAACTTTGGCACACTGAAGATACAAAAGATCTAGAGAGATTTTAGTGAGAAAATACTCTTCAAAGAAGATTTGTAGTCTTAGTGGTGTGAGGTTCATTGTAAGTTTTTCATTTGTGAGTGAATACTTCATGAGTGTAGCTCTGTGAGGGTTGTCCTGAGGGATAGTAAAACGTCCTGGCTTGACCGAGAGAGTTCGGGGCAAGGAGGAGGTGAACCTTCCTTTGTACACAAGAGTGATTGTAATTCATCAATTTGAAGTAGCTTGTTTGAAACTCAAGAGGAGCTGGGTAGTTAATTGGTTTGCAATTCTTTCCTTTTACTTATTGTTACATTTATGATCTTTAAATTGTTTATCTCTTCTACTCACAAGCACTTGTGCTTTCTTATCAACTGCTCCATTGTGTGGTCGCCTAGAAAAGGGTTGTTTTCGGGCCTTACATAAACACTTCTAGCTTTGGGCGTAAATAGGTGAAATAATAATCAAATTAACGTGTTTTTATTGAATATGAAAAAATCATAATTAGTTTATTTCAACTAGGAAATTAATGAGAGTTTAGAATATAATTTATTCCTTTAGAATATCATTATATTGATAAGTTAAATGGTCAAATGAAAGTTTGATCCACCAATATGAGTTGTAGTCTGCTTCAAAATGCATCTAGACTTTTATTAAGGGTAGGCAATCACCCTACTAATCAAGTTGAGAAAACTATAAAATAATCTAAAAAGTTGTGTTTAATTGTAATATACTCTAGCAATTACCTGACAGCGCTCCATTTCAAAACCACTTGTAATTTCCATTATATTATACCTGTAGAAAATGTCAAATTGTTTGAACAACCTATGGAACTTAAATTATTTTAAATATAAAAATGAGATAAGAAGGTGATTAAAAATTTTGAACTTTTTATTTGAAGGCATTACATTGTCAAACATTAACAATTTGCTTTTATATGCACATGAGAAGCTTTAGGTGCTAATTGCACCTTATATATATATATTATAAAAATGAAATTGAAAAAACAATCATATTTTTTCTCAACAAAAGTCTATATTAACCTTTCAAAAATATTTCTAGGCATATCAAAGATCTAAAAATACAAAAACAGCATATATACCATTCTACCATGTCATCACCCCATCATTACTATCCCCACCACACTCTTATTCTACTTCCTTCCACTATCATCCCACCACATCTGCCCTTAGCAACCCATTCTCGGTCCTTATTCTATTCCTTCCCTCTCCTCCCTCCGTTCTTTTCCACCATCGCCCTTACGACCAACACCATTCTTTGTACCCTCCTTCATCTCCTTCCCATCATCCCCCTCCCCCACACCTCTTCTTTCCTCTCTTCCTACCCCTACCCTATTAGTTTTTATCTTTCTCAACTATATTCTTCTTGTACATTCCCATCTCCCTTAACCATGCCTAGAGAGAGGGAAATGGGGTAAGAGAGAATTTGTAAGGAAGAATGAGAAATGTGTAGATAGAATGGGAAAGGTGGTAGGAGCAGTGATTCACCAGTATGATGAGGAAAGTGGGAGAGTGGTAGTTTCCAAAAGCAACCTAAAAAACTTGAAAACATCCTATCAATAGAATTTTCAAAACACAAAATCTACACTAAAGTTTTGAAAATATCCCCCCCCCAAAAAATCCCAATCCAAAGGGACTCTATAGATTGAATAGTTATCCAGCATCATTGAAGTAGTACTTACTCGAACACATTAATCCAAACTTTTTTATTGAAATATATTACAAATTTAAACCTTTATCTTTTACTCTTATATACCAATATGATTCTTTAAATTACTATGGTTATGATATTTATAAGTAATTGTTATCACTAACAATTGTGATCAGTACAATATTACCTCTGATCCAAGAGTTCTAACTTCTCTAGTATTTGATTAAATTATAAGTAAACATGTTGATATTCTCATACTATTATAAAAAAATTTAATTGATAAAATGGTAATGAAAAAACAAAAACATATATTAAATTTAAATTTAATGGTGATAAATTGTTGGAGGAATAAATTTACTCCATCCTCAACCTTAAAATTCAAAACGTAAATTTTGAATCGGAAAAAGATCCTATGACCTTGAATTTGTTTTTGCATTTTGAATACATGCTTAACTTTAACTATCATAATATGAAACAAAAAATAAAAGAAACAGAATTGATCTTTCAATTGCAAGTTAATATTGCGTCCAAAAAAATCAAACGCAAAACTAACAATCTCTAATGTTTACATTCAAAAAGGTACATTACTCTATTGCATATATGTATATAAAGAAAAAAAAGAAAATAAGATCGCAAAAAAGTAGTTAATGCCCATTACTACTCAAAATCCATTTTGGCTTTTTTAGGCTCTTCTTATAGTATACCTGCTATAATAAAGAAAATATTGAACAAAAATTTTGGAATTTAGTCACTAAAAAAGTATGATGCTTGGAAAGAACGCATAAATTATACTTAACCTCATGCAACCATTTCTTTGATCTTATTCTATCATTTTTTTTTCTCATAGTATAGATTGCATGATAATCTAAAAACAAAAGTCAAGTATGTGTATGTTATTTTCTCATTTTTCATTGAAAGACATACACCTAAAAAATATTTAAAAATTAGGAGGAACATACTTGCATTTATTTATGTTAGAGATAGTTTCTTGAGAAAAAGAAAGAAGTTTGCTTGGTAAGTACTAATATATAAGTAAGAATAAAGGTTTCATACTATTCTCTTTACATTATGATTCTTATTTTGAATTTTTCGATAACCACATTTTATGTTATGTCTTCGGTAGAATCTACATACTTTATCTCATGTGGCTTTTTTTAAAGACCGATGAATTGTTGTTTCCTTTTAAAATTTGTTTTTTAATTTGTTAATTTGTTAAATTCTTTCAACTTGAATAAATTGAACTACTATTGTTACTTTTTTAATTGAAGTTTATAAATTTTGTAGGTTTTCATGTTGTACTTTATGTTGAATAGTGTTTACTTATTTATGTTAGGTTTACCCAAAAAACGGATTGGAATATAAATGGTGTTTCCTTCTCGAAATTGATACTACTTTATAATTTTGGTAATTTGCTAAGTTGTTTTAATCTAGTTGTTGCCAAAATTGAAGGATTTAAAATTTTGTTATTTCTTTTTTTCAATACTATAACACATATCCTTTTCAATTATAGTCATATATAAATTCAATAGGTATTTGAACTTGTGCTAGCATGTTAGGTTTTTTTTAATGTGTTTGGTTTTAGAAAAATAGTTCTAATTGATAAACGTACATAGTACGTAATGGAACCATTTAATGTATTTTATAGAATTAAAATAAATCAAAATTCTGAAAATGAGGATGGGATGTTGGGAGCTCTCTAAGAGGTGAAATCTAAATAGTAATTTTCAACATATATATATATATATCTGTGTCTGTGTGTGAAGAGGGGCTTCCAAGTCTCTATTCTTTTTCTTAGAATTTTGAATTTTTTTAAGAAATTGATTCATGTCTTATGTTTAGATTGGTCACAATATCATGCATCTCTTTTTCATATTTAGTTCTCTAAATTTAATGACTTTCCAAACATGTCACACAATGTTCACTTTCTTAATTAATGCAATTGACTAATCATAACAAAAATAACATTTAGATTAGATATGGTATCATACCTTAGTCAGTGTTATTTGCTTTCATATTTTACTTAATTCCAAACATGCCCTACAATATTTAACCCTATAATAATGTAATTAAATAGAAGTACCAAATGAAACTATGGACATCCAAAACTAAAAATAATTATATCCACAATAATCAATATAAAAATTGACTAAATGACACCTTTTGACCAACTTAAACTAATAACTTAAGTTCTAATTCTCCATGGAAACAACAATATTCCAAATTATACAAACTGAAGCAATTTAGTAAATTAGCAAAATCGACTAACAAATACAACAAGAAAATGGAAAAAAAATTTACCTGTTGTGTGTTTGTGTGTACACACCCCTCCCACCCAACCACCCTAGCTTTTTGTCTGGTGCTATGCACAAAAACCAAAAACTACATATGGTTTAAAATATTTTAAATTTTATGACAAAGTATTCAAATTTTGGTATTATTTGTTTGTTGAAGTTGAAATTAGTCCAAGAATTAGTAGAACTAACACATAGTGTATTAGAAAATGACCAAATTCAATCTAACAAGTAAGGTATTAGAAAAATGATAGTACTTACCTTCACTTATTAAAAAGTTTCTTAAAGATATCAATTGGTAAATATTATAATAGAAATGTACACATGAGAAACTATCGTCCCTTTAACAAAAGCAAGAAATATAAGTTGCAACATTTGTCAAATGACTCTAAACATACAGGCTTTCAATAACTCCCCGTTGGATTGGACTATTTTTCACAAATTAGTTTTTGACAGACAATGCTAGCAATTTCAAAAACACTTCAAGTTTTTCAAATATACCTAATTAAAAAAATTAACACCCTTCCCCCCCCCCACCCCTTCTTCTTTCACCCATCACCCATCATCACTACCACCCACTGCCACCGCAGATCATTTCCCGCCACCACCTCTACCCACCACTGTCATTACTATCTCTCCCCCCTTCTCTCTTCTCCCTCTTTCTCTTGCTCCCCCTCCTTCTTTCTCGTCTTTCTACTCCCTCTTCCTCTCCCCTCTTTCCTCCCTTTCTTCTTCCCTTCTCTTGCTCCCTTCCCCGCCCATCCTCCTTTCTCCCCTCCCTTTCCCCCTCTTTCTGGTCGCAACCCGTGATCAAATCTGGTCGCTTGCTGCTCAATGGCTATCAACTAGTTTTCGATACTAACCTGCAATCAAAAGAGGAGAGAGGAATTGTAGGAGAGGAAAAGGGAAGGGAGAAGGGAGGAGGAAAGAGAGGAGAGGAGAGAAGAAAAAAAGGAGAGAGAGGAGTGAGGAGAAGGGAGGAAAGGGAAAGGTTGGTGGTGGTGGGTGGTGGTGAAATTATTTAAATTTTTAAAAATACCTTACTAAAATTTTAAATTTTAAAAATACTTCAAAATATATCTTCAAAAACACTCTAAAAAATAGCTAACCATCTACAATAAAGGGTGGTGGTGGTGGTTGATGGTGCTAATGGGTGGTGGTGAAGTTTTTTAAAATTTAAAAAATACCTCATTAAAATTTTAAATCCTAAAAATATTTCAAAATATATATTTTCAAAAATACCTCTAAAAACACTCTAAAAAATAGCTAACCATCTACAGTAAAATTTTTTTACACACATCGCTATAATAAAAATTTTTAAAAAACACTCCCAAAAACACTTATACGGAACCTTCGGGGATTCATAGGGAAAAAAAAAGAGGAAAGGTAAGACCAAACAGAAAGGTTACAATCATATGCACAACAGTTATACTTTGCCTACTTTTCCATCTTGGGACTAAATCCATAACCGAATCAAATTTATTTTTCTTGCTACCAAAATCCGATAGAGATGGAGTTACAATCGACTGACTCCAGTTTAAGTTTTCTTAGTTAAAGAAAAACTGCGCAAAGTAGATCTCGAGAATGTGAGAGCATGGCAATGGGCCTGTTGAGTACCGGTGATTAGATCAAAGTCTAGGAATTGTTGGGTTTGGCCTCTGAGAGTGATTGGGCTTAAACTGATTTTGTTCTGAATCCCGAACAAAGGATCAAAGTCAGGTAATTGTTGGGTTCGGCCTCCGAGAGTGATTGGGCGTAGACCGGTTTTGTTCTGAATCCCAAATAAAGGATTCTGCCCCAAAAAAACTAATTATTCTGTAGTATTTCATTTTTCTCGGGTTTAATTGCATTTACCTGCTTTGTCTGATCCATCTCCTCCTATCAAATTTCCCATCCACTTTTTTTAATATGCTTTTCATTGAAAAGCCTATAGCTTTTTTTCTTGTTTTTCTCAAAAAAAAAAAATTACATTTACCTGCTTTGAGGTTCATCTAAATTATGAGATTACACCCTCAAGTTTGGCCAAATTACATCTAACTCCCTTGTCTATTACTCCATCCAAAGCCACCTGACACTGTTGACACAATGACGAAAGTACCCTCTTATCTTAATGGACAAGATATTGAAAGAAATTTATTTATCTTTTGTTTTGTTGGGAAATAAAAAGAATATCACAATTCTAGGAAAAAAAGGAGAGTTATAGAAAAAGAGTTAAAATGATAAATAAAAGACAAAAGGAAATAGTACCTTGGAAATTCAAGAAGAGTAACTCAATGGAGAAATTTAAAAAGACTACCACCTACTAGGGGGAGAGTGAAAAAAGGGTAAATTACCTTTTACCCCTCTGTGGTTTATATTTTACCACATAACGCTCCTATGATTTAAAAACCTATATAACCTCCTCATAATTTGGACTAATGTGTCACCGTTAGTTTTTTAGTTAAAACTAATTGTAAATAGTAAAAAATCAAAATCAAACTAACAAATTAGATGAACAAAGACCAAGAATTATGGTGATGAATGCAGCAATTGCAAGTCTCTTCGCTAGAATTCGTGATGGAGGATGATACCATGGCTAGATGTGGTCTAATATTAGTTGTTAGCTAGGGAAAGAAAGAAGAAGAGGTTTGATTTTTTGTGAGTAATTTAGGCCTTTCATTATAATCGTTGGCTGATATCATTCAACGTTAGGTGACTAACAGTAAGGGTGTATCTGTTATGATGTTTTGAGATTTGAGGACTTTTTTGTAGTTTGGCTGAATCTGAGGGCCTAACTCGTAATTTGTCCAAACCCTCAAGGAAAGGTAAATATAATTAACCCTCATTCTTATCTAAGTTTTCAAGGATTATTTTGCTCACGTAATTTTTTTTTTGATAAAACGTTATAAGATATTTCATTCAACCAAAAATCTAGAGAGCATAACTAAGGAAACAATAGAAGGTGAATTTCTCCACCATAGCTCTAAGTCATTAACAAACTTAGCATATCTAGCCAACTTATGTGCCATGTTATAATTGTTATTGCAAGATATTGGTACTTAATCAAAGTGCAAAGAATGGAACTGGTTCTTTGCAAACTAGATATGATCTATCAGAGAAATCTGCAAGACAGAAAATGTAATTAGGGAATCAAACTCCCTTCTCTAATTATTTAACTTTTCTAAACAAGAAACCAAACAAAAAAGAAAAGGGGAAGCTAGCCAGAAAGACGTCGACAAGAGTAGAGGACTATGCCTTTAATTTCCAGAAGGTAATGTGGCTGAAACAAAGAGAGGTGCATATGATTTTAATGCGGACTTCCTAAGATTTAGGAGATGCCACTACTTTCATTTACTCTATCACCAGCGGTTTTCCTTCTTCCCTTGCCGCTGCAGTTGCACCACCACCACCGCTACTCCCCCGACATGACTATCAATTCACGTATGTTTTACTTGTAATATGTAGTACTATTATATTTCACCATTCAGAACTTGATAATGCACCATGCATACACAGTTAATATGCCCAGAAAATAGTAGTACTGGTTATCTGTTTGAGATAGACCTCTGCATCTTATGGGCTTGTCGGTAGTTTTGCTGAATTCAACTTGTCTGCCATTCATGCAATATCTCCTACTGTGTGTAGTGGGTGTTCTGACTCAACTGGACCACAGCACTATATTGAGTGGCAAACATGATAGTGAATGTTAGCTAGTCCCAGCAATTTATAAGCAACACCAATGGCATTGGAGAGGGTGTCGGCAGGAAGGCAGGCAGGTAAACGTCTTCAACAGGGTTGGGATTTTGCTAGTGAAAGCAGCCCTTCACTCTGCTGGTGGGATTTCGTTTAGGGTTTGGAAAGATAGAGTTTTCAAGTGTGTTGTCCGAATTTGGAGAATAGGGATGAAATAGGTCTTTCATATTTGAAGTCAACAAAATAATTGATTTGCCAAATTTACTCTTAAAAATTGGCGCACGTATTAGGTCCATAGCTAATTGCAGATAGAATTGGCTGGAAAAGACATCGAAGGACTACAATATGAATCACTGTTTATGTGTGTCGAATTAAAATCGCTCGTTTTTTCATTCGGAAGGACTGAATTTTAACATCTGCAACATGTGAGGGAAGATTTATGCAATTTTTCCTATTTTTGGTTTTGTTGGGAAATAAAAAGAATATCACAATTCTAAGACCCACATAAGACACCTCTCTTGCTAGTTCCTTTGGCGTATTCCAATTTTTTATTTTTTTCCTTTCACACACATGCAGTATGCTGGAAAATGGATTAGACTGAATCGAATTTGCTTTCGGGATTTCAAAACCATGAAATGATATTTGAAATTATTGGGTTCTATGAATTTGAATTTGGTGTTATCAATATGCAAATCTACCTTAATTTGCCAAATGGGTATTTGTAGTTGAATTTATTTATTTATTTTTTTTTGGAATTTATTTATTTATTTGAGCATTGAACTTGGGCACCTTTTTGTTTTTGATATTGAGGTTTGTCATCTATCATACAAGGAAACAAAATATTAGATGAACAAAGACCAAGAATTATGGTGATGAATGCAGCAATTGCATGTCCCTTCGCTAGATTTCGTGATGGAGGATGATACCATGGCTAGATGTGGTCCTATATTGGTGTTAGCTAGGGAAAGAAGGAAGAAGAAGAGGTTTGGTTTTTTTTGTGGGTAATTTAGGCCTTTCATTATAATCGTCAGCTAATATCATTCAACGTTATTAGGTCAACATTAAGTGACTAACGGTAAGGGTGTACTTGTTATGATGTTTTGAGATTTGAGAACTATTTCGTAGTTTAGCTGAATCTGAGGGTCTGACTTGTAATTTGGTCAGACCCTCAAGGGAGGTAAATATAAGTAACCCTCTTTCTTATCTAAGTTTTCAAGGATTATTTTGCTCATGTAATTTTTTTTTTTTTGATAAAACATTACAAGACATTTCATTCCCGTTGCGGATTTAAGGTGGGTGCACGGCCCCCACTATCCCCCTTAAATTGCTATAGTACTCATAGAATTTTGATATAATTTCAAGTGTGCCCTCGAAACTTTCTTATAAAGGAAGTGAAAGAATTACGTGATCTTTTAAATTGATTCATGAACTAATATTCTAAAAGGATATGTTGGCCACAAAATTCCATTTGAAGTGACATAAAAAAAGACTTTTCATTTCAACTTGTTGGTGAATATTTTTTTGCTTAAAAAATTAGAAAAAGAGTAGTTAAAAAATTTTAGTGTTGTTTTTGCCCCCATTGAGAATATTTTCTGGCTCCGCCAGTTTTTCATTCATCCAAAAATTCAGAATGTATAAATGAGGAAACAATAGAAGGTGGATTTCTCCACCATATCTCCAAGTCACCAACAAACTTAGGATATCTAGCCAACTTATGTGCCATGTTATTGCAAGATATTGGTACATAATCAAAGTGCAAAGAATGGAACTGATTCTTTGCAAACTGGATATCATCTGTCAGAGGACCCAAATCACAAAGATCTTCATTCTTCTCATTTAGCATCCTGGTAGTATTTAAAGAGTCACTTTCAAAAATGCATCTGCTTCAACCTTCTTACACACAGTCCAACTGATTTTGTGGCCTCCATAATCTCAACTACTACTTCTGGAGGTAGTAAACCATCAAATCTCTTCCACAAGCCAACTAGAAACTTTCCTTCATACTCCCTGACCACTGCTACCACACACAGGCATTTAACTATTTAAATAAAGCACCATTAAAATTTTTTCTGCTAATGTAATTTTGCTTTTTGAGTTGGAAAACATAATATATGCATGAAAATATTTTGTATGTGATGAAATCTATATAATCATAGCAAAGTTAAAATAGCTTGGACAAAGTTAAATCTTACATTATTTTAGTGTGGACAAAGTGGAAAAAGAAATACATACTTGACCTAATGGAGGTTAATTTGTAAGTTATTTTTTTGCCTTATTTCATAAGCTAATGTCCATTAGCTATTTTATTTTATTAGTCAATGGTATTAATTGTTGGTGTTCTATAAATTATCTTTATCAACCATTGATTAAAGTCCCCGTGTAAATTTTGTTTCTTTGTTAGCTAAAAGTTATAATATCTCCTTAGATCGACAAACAACTATGTTGCCTTCTTATTGTAGGCAATCTACTTCTTTTTTTTTTTGTTGTTGATAAAATATAGTATTTCATTGCATATTATCTTTGCTTTAATCACGAAAAACACAATGAACATGTCACAGATACTACTAATATGAAAAATCATTGAATTTGACGGATCTAGAAAATACCAAAAATTACACCGTAAAATTCCAACGGATCAGATAAATCATGTGCAGCCCAACGAATATCTGTACAAATCAACACTATCAGATCTACTATTTAATTAGTTCAAACTCAAAATCAATGCTGAGATGTGACAAAATGACCGAAAAAACTTCAAATCTGACATATAGATCTGAAAAAAACATCTTAGATCTAGTAAACAAACAAAAAAACTCCCACCAAATGTTAATCTACTGGAAGAACAAACATGTTTTTAACATTTCTTTCAGCTCGTGCACTTTAGGATCGACAATTCGTAAACCAATTGCCTAAATCAAATATTTTATTATGCAGCCTGACAATTTAGTCCGGCTATAACGTACAGGAATTCAGAATCCCCTCCCAAACACGTAAATACTATTACATGATAAACAATCTAGGTTTCATGACTTTCTTCTTATCTCAAAACTATTTGGTAATGACTGAAAAATCTTATTAATATAACTGGAATGACTACTTACGTCATCATAGAACAACATACTGTGATTTATCTAAGACAAAAAATATACTGATAATTATTTGTGATTGTGATGGTCCAATCACTTTTTCCCAATTCTTTAGTCCGTACTAGTTTAAGATGACCAATTAACTTGTGTACGTAATTGGTTTGAGAATACATCGTCTTACTATCATTAAATTACTAAGTTCAAGTCTCCACATATTTGATTTTCCCAATTAAAGAAATTTGATTTTCTTTTATTTTGGAAAGGAAAGATCACTTTAATGTGGACTAACTGCACATTGCACCAACAATAATTTCAATGAATTCCACTTTGCATACTCAATTTTTATTTTGGACAACATTGCACCTTAAAAGTAATTAATTGCGGTCACATTGCACTTCACACTTCTATTTTGAAGACTTCAAACCTTTTAAGTTATCAATTCATCACAAATTTCAGTAATTTCATACATTACCATTTAAAAATATAAACAAATAATATGCGCCTATATACTATGACATTTTTCTTAATTCATTCTGAAAAAGGGTATGAATCCTTAAGAATCTCAAAAGATGTGTTAAACCACATCATTATATCTAGTACTTTCAACAAGAAAAGAAGCAATTGAAGTGATTTACTGTGCTAATAAATGTTAGGGGTATAAAGTGGCCGCAGCAAATATTAGGGTGCAAACTGGAATTATTCCTTAAGGTTTTCTGAACTAAACTTGCAGTCTTGAATATGTGAGTTCTTTTTTTTTCAAATATGTGAAGTTGACTCCAATGTCTTCGAACATCAGGAAAGCAATTTTCAGGGGTTGGAACAAAGTCACTATTCTCTCCAAAGTATAAACAAAGAGTATACTAATATTTAAATTTATGAAGCAATATCAAACTGCAAAAACTTATAATTATTGTGTTTGGATAATCATGATTTGGCAAAAAATTATTTGTTTGCATTACAACCACAATTTTCAACACACCTTTTTATTCATATAAATCATATCACAAAACATATTACGGTAATTATTTCAAATAATCTCTTATCCAAACACATGCGAAATATCAAACTGCAAAAACTTAGTAAATCCAAGAGATTTGCCGACAAGAGGCACATTTCTAAGTACCATATGATCAATGAGGTGCGCCACCTTATTAGAATTCATGTAGCAAACAAGGATTTCAAGTGAAGACTGACATACGGCACGGTCCAAGAACACTAAAATGGTTTCTTCTCAACGAATTGCACATGTAAAAGAATAACTAGAAAGTGATAGATATAGAGGTTGTATGATTTCGAGTTTGGAATCCAGGTTATTCTGTCTTTTTGTTTTTGGAAGCCGGGGGACGTTCACATTGGCCTCAAAAAAATGCCTTGACCGAAAAACAATACAAACAAGAATAGGAACGAAACAAAGAAAGCCGAAAAGTACTCGCAAGCTTATGGTTTGAAGAAGCAATTAGTCAATCCATACAGAGATTCAGAAATGAGAGCCATGATTGTCTTATTTGGGGCCAATATATATTTAAGTAAAATTTCAGGCTTTTACAATTTTTTTCTTTCTTTGTTTTTTTGGGATTTTCTTTTGAGACCATAAAATCTGCATTAGCTGAAAACGTTATCCATCTTATTGAATGTATGGTTTCTTGTTGGAAAGGTTACAATAACATATTTTGTTAGTCGTCTGGTTTAGCCACTTGGCGCCTCACAGGTTCAAATTTTAAGCTTTTAGTTTTTTTTTTTAAATGTACATTCAGATTTATATAGAACAAAACTTGAAAGTTATTTCAAAAGAAATAATCTAAACAGCAGCAGAATCCATTGCTTTAGTCCCATACTACATTAAACGTGAAATAGTCAGCTGGCTTGTCTTTCGTGCTATATTTGTCTGATATTTCCTGCACCAAAAGGTTCTAATATACCATCAGTTCGATGTTGAAAATATTTCTTGACCTTGCATCACCTTACTACATCGGATTGACATCGATTAGAACCTACTTTGACGAAGGGAGATGCAGAAAGTATACTGTATTTATGGTCCAATAGCGGGATCCTTGAAGATACATCATTCACACAAGAAATCCACAAGATAATACCTAATCCAACTGGCTATGAGCTGATCAATGAAGTTTCTGTCTTAACACAGAAAAATAAGGAAATGGACACACAAATAATATATTTGTTCTGTTTTTCTTTTGTGTTAGGTCAGTCGTATATATTTTACTGTTCCAGTATATATATATATAGTACGATAAAACGTTCTAATGGTAATAGCACTTTCTAATGGTAATAGCGCTGTAAAAACCTGAATAGAGAAATGCATATTATGCGAAATAGAGTAAAGGGCTAAATTTGAGTGGTGCAGTTCCTGCATTGAGTACTAGGGAAAAAGGGAAAACGGGAAAAGATAAGAAAAGAAAAGAATATTGCTGTTTAGTTAAACAATCTCGACAGTGATTTTATTGCATGTTACTGATGTGTTATGAGTGATTTTCTTTTCTTTTTTTTAAATCCATGCCTGAAGAAAAACACAAACATACAAGTAAATCTGTTCAAAACAAACAAAACCAAGTGTTTCCATCAAACATATATATTAAGTCACATAAGCATAAAAAAGAATGTAAACAAGCCGGCATCTAAATACCAAGTAAACTGATTCATTACATAGAGGCAAAGTAACACTAGCTAGGTACATAAAATATCTGAAACTAATGGTGAAGATATTTGATGGGTGGACGCTTCACCTGGGCTTTTCATATCTCACATAATCTCCCGGTTACTAGGCGAATCGATGAAGTTAAAAAAAGAAGGATAAAAAAAAAAAGAAAATTAAAAATTGACCTTCATCCATAAACTACAGACAAGATATCAATGAGGGGTTAGATTCACCATTCAGGGCTCTTGTTTAAAAAACATAGAGGGAACTATGTCCTGAAGAAGCCCATAGTCATGAAACTGAAGCTGCTGAAGTGGGGTTAGATTTTGCTGATACATAGAGCTAGTATTGGCACTAGCCTGGCTGTAAAATTGAGGCATCTGAACAATCAGTTCTTGTGGAAAATTTGGTACCCCTAACGGCATCGGTGTTAGCATGGAAGGAGGCAACATTCCGGCCACATTTCCTCTTAGAGTTGCTGGAACATGGTGATTGTGTGTTCCTTCATATGTTGTGATCACAATTGCTGGATCTTGAAACGATCTTTCGACGCGCTTCTTGACCGGACATTTTTGTGTCGTGCAACGATAGTAACTCCTACAATGACAATGTGAACAAGAATAGACAAGCACCTGTTGTTAAAGCAGATTTTACACTTGCAATATAGTGCATTTAGACAATTGAGGAAGTCAACAAATACAATAGATTAGTAAAGGAGATGAATGTGAACATCGTGTTGGAATTTCACAAGCAAAGACTAAGTGTTTCCGTCTTGTTAGGCAACAAATACTGCGCCAAGTCTTTGCTAAGAAGAGCAGGAAACCAAAGACCAATCGTAAGAGAGCATGATTTTGAGGAGAATATTGTTAAAGAAAACAGAAAGTGAAGTATATGATTTTCAAATAATTGCCATGTTAATGAATTTGTCAAATTACTGGAGATTTTAACAAATGAAAGTACCTTGGATAAGGGCTATTCTTGACAGCTTTCTGTCCATATTTTCTCCATCTATATCCATCTTCTAGATGATCTACCTCACTTTTTGTCATGAAAGCAAAACGCGGCTGTCTTTCCTTCTTCTCCCCTTTCTTCTTAGGCTTGTTCCTGTTGTTATATGAAATCAATTTTGCACCCATACGAAACTAACAATTCCATATACATATCAAAAAAGAAAACAAGAAAACAAATGATTCCATATATAAAAGGATTTTTTGTCTCGGGGCAAAGGAAATGACCATGGGAACATGCAAATGTTGACTATAATGGCTGATAATGAACATCTAACATGAAGATTATTCAACAACAAAATCAAATGCTGATTATGACCTAAGTATGTTGCTAAAAACACTTTTTGAATAGTTGAACAAATAGCAAAAGGAAATAGAAAAAAAATACCCGTGTTCTAAATAGTATAGAGTAGAACCAAAAGTAAAATAAGGAATTCAGAACTTACTCTTTCTTGGGGCTAAGAGCATCTTCCTCCTGTGTTTCCTTCAACTGCTTATCTTTCTTTCCCTTGTTTGAATCTTCATCACCGACCGCCTCAGTTGAAGAAGAGGAAATTGAAGAGTTGGGTGTAACTGGAGTTTCATGACTAGCACAGGCTTGATGGTCTCCTGCAACCTCAATAACAACTGGTTTTTGCTCATCTTTGACTAGAGAAAATGCCTCAGAAGATGATGGCGACAAGCCAAAAGCTCTGGCAAATGTGCCCTGATCAGATGATCCTTGCAACAAGCAGTCAGTGAAGCTCATGTATGCGGGATCAAGCATGTGTGAACTGTTTAATACTGAAGAATTATCAGTCAAGGAGGATGAAGCCATGTGATGAGGGAAAGGAAAATTAGCACTCATGTTTATGCTGCCATGTCTGTCATCTTGATAGGGTTGATGGTAGTAAAGATCTCTGAAATCTTCAGACATGGCCAAGAAATCAAGATTGAAGTGAAAGATGATGAAGAAGAAGTAAGTGAAGAGAGGAAGAGAAGAAGAAGAAGAAGGACAGGTTTGACAAGAGCTTTGGTAATGTGTCTTTATTTAAGCTTTGACAAGCAGATTTGATGAGTTTTTTTTTTTCACAATTTCTTTCATTGGAGAGAGGTTGAAACACAACTGCCGACCCCACTTTGTAAAGAAGGTTTGAAAAAAAAGCGGAGATCAGTGTATTTTAGGTGGTGGCGTCTTTGTCACTACAAGAAGTACTTGTCATCACATTTTCCTTCTAATTTCCCTCTTCATATTTACAGCATGAAAATTCAATTTTTGGAGCTACTTTTGAGCCAAAAGTAGCTTATTATACGTAATCATCGAGACACAATTCTCTGGAAAGGTTTTCTTGCATTCAGACAAGTTTAGAGTCAATTTGAGATAATCTCCGGCCGGAAACAAAATTTTGAAAAAGATTAAGTGCTGTTTGACGTACAACAAAAAATAATTAGAGCGGTTGATTTTTGTCTAAATGTGTTAGTTACCATTTTTTTTGGCATTCGAAATGTTCTAACAATATAGATTACCAAAAGATTAATAAGACATAATTTCACTTGATGACCTTAAACTGACAGAACTAAGCTTAATATCTTGAAAAGAGAGACTTTTTAAGCATTTGGCTAATTTCTCCAAGTAGGGAGACAAGCGGCATCTTTTAGTTTAATCCAAGTTCAGTCCTAACAAAGGTCATTTGACTAACTAGGCAGGTTAGTTGAGTTCTCACTACTGATATTCAAGCAACCTAAATTATGGCTTTTGTTCTAAATGGTTTCTGCAAATCAAGATATTTTACTATAATATCAAGTTACTATTTGTCCCATTAAGGGCTTTTCTTTCTTTCTTTTTTTTTCAGTTACTCATCCTTTTAAGGATTAATAATAGTAGTAGTATAACCGAGAAAGTTTTATTTAGGGTGAAATTTTGCCAAAACAAATTAAGAGGCTAAAGTCAGCTAAAGGCTTGCAGTAATACCACGGCTCAAAAATAAATGCCAAAGCAACTTCTCTATAAATGTCAACTCCGTTCTCTTAAAAATCCTAAGCCTACCCTTCAACCTTTGAGAGGATACATAAATGTCTATATTTGAACAAAAAATAATTCTGGCATTACAACTTGAACGGTGACAAAACTCAAAAAAAAAAAAAAAAAAACTTGAACGGTGACAACATCATTTGCGAATTTAGTAAATTGATTCAAGCCCCAATACCACCGAAAAAATAATAATGTGTTTGGATAGAGGGTTATTTGATAAAAAGATTGTGTAAAAATTTTCATACTATAGTACTTCAGATGACGTGATATACGTGAAATAGAAGATTGATTTAAAGATATATTTGCAATTTAACTGAATTTTATTTTTCAAAAATATTGACATCCCAAAACAACAAAAACTACTCCTATTTGTATTTAAGCATGAGTTATCAAGCGACTAAAACCCTAATCAAAATAGAAATTTTTGGAAGAAAATATATGTCAATATGTCCTAGTTGAGCTCTCAAGGTGCATGTTGTGGAATGGCAAAAGTCAACGATGACTGTGGGGCAAATAAAGGGTTCAGTCACAGGTCCCCTTTATCTCTCCCTCTCACATAGCCCGGTCAATGTTTCAAACTTTGCTAAATCCAATCCATCTTATTCTCTACGACTATAATGAGCGGGTATTTTGAATAGGATGGGCTTAACACGTGTCCCCACTCGGCACCGTCTTTTGACCGTAGCCGACACGAGACTTGGCACGTGGGAGATCCTCCGTGGTTAGCTGCTGCCTATCACCGCCCGGTCCTGCTGATAGAGAGCCGACGTCATGGGACTCTGGTCACGTGCATCGCACGTGTTAATAAAAAATTTCCTTTCTTTTTTCCCCTTATTTGTTAATGTTGGTAGCATATAAATATATATATATATATAAATAAAAAATTTATTTCATCTATTGAGGAATATTTGTGTGGCAAGTGGGACTATATGAAAAATTGGTCATTCTATTATGGTAAGTGGGTACTGTGATTACTAGTCAAGCTATTGACATTTTCCACAAATTCTGTTTTATTACTTGTTAATTATTAACGAATTGATGGCAATATTGGTACTTTAATCTGGTTTGTCAAAATGATTTAAATATACAATCAAAAATGATATAAAATGACATTCAACGTTAAGTAATTGTTTGGTTACATAAAGAATTCTTTTATTGTCTTCAAGAAATTATGTTTTTGTATATGATCTTGCCTCTCTTATTAATATTCCATGACTATGGTTATTTACTTTATCCCGAATCATTTGCAAATTTGTGCATTCAAAAATTTAATTTTACTTTGAGAGGTTGAATAAGAAAGTAAATAACATTAATTTGAATATCAAACAACACTCACCAAATGCATGAATTAGTGGATCATAGAGTCAGAGTCATGGAACATGTGTAATGAGAATTTTTTTTTTTTTTTTGGGTCTAAGGCTTAGGGAACGATCACTTTGGTGTTTCAAGAAACCTAAATGTCTCTCTATTAACTTGCTCAATATGAGACAATAAAATTAGTAGAATGATCAGCAATTATTGAAACAACATATTGAAATTTAAGGTCTAATGGCAAGCTAACTTAGAAAACAACCAAATGTGATGTTGGTTAGTTAATCTCATTCTTTTAAAAATAAAATAAAATAAAGAGAATCGAATCTAGAACCTATTAATCACTTGTGAAATATCTTGCTAATTAAACTACATTCTTTATCAAAAAATTTCCCTTTCTCCAGTAGTATGTTCTAGTTTTCCGGAGGAAAGTTGGGTTGGATGGTAAAATTGGACAGATTGTAAATAAAAGATTTTAAATTCAAAATCTTCTACTTAACCAAAAAAAAAAAAAGGTTCTAGTTTTAAATTTTCAAATTCTTCTCCTTCCCCAAGTCAAATTTGATTTGTATTGTTTCTTTTTTTTTATTATTATTATGAAGAAACCAAACAAATATATAGATATACTTACAAATAAACCAAACATTATATATATATTTGTTTACGTGTTCACCATTGTATATCTTGCTCTTGAGGCTAGCATTCATTCTATTGCATATCTTAAATGGAAATGCGAATGCTAAACTAAAAAATGGTCTGCCTTCATTAGTTTTACATCAATTCAATTCAACTTTTGCTATTCATTAGTCAAACAACACCTGTAGTCCGCAGTACATAGTACAATTTTGTACACTCTTTGAATTTAACATAGAAGACCCTTGGGCTACTATTCAACTCCTTTTCAATTATTTCTCCATCAAATATCCTAAGACCTGGTTTTGATGAGAACTTTGTATTAGTGCTTTTTGCCTCGTTCTTAATTGGGGTGGTCTCAAATACGTACTTAATACATATTGCTTGTGTGTGCACGCAATGTACCATGATGTGCTAGACCTTTAAGAGATCTATACTAGTGCGATTTTGACCATTTATACCTATGCAGTCGTATTAATATATGAAACCTAAGTTAGGCAGGGCCTGTAACTAAAATATTTCGTAGACTGAGGTAGACCAAAAAGAATCTTTTCATATGTAACATACTCTAGATCAGATCTTGACTTTGGTGCAGTAGTCTCATTTTGAGACATTCTAGTCGGTAACTCTAGATCGCATTATCGTCGACAGAAAATGAGTTCTTTAAGAAAACATAATAAAAATTTGTGACGTAATATGTTGTAATTCATTGTTCCTATATGCATGTGATTTTCTTTTTTTTAATTTTATAGCTACAATCAAATGGAGGAAAGATACCAATTTTTTTTTTGTCAAACGTTCATATTAATTCTACATCTACTTCTATACTATAGGAGAAGGGAACAAGTCCAACAAAGTCATTGAAAACTCAGAAAGAGTAAATTTGTTTGGATAAAGTATTGTTTGAAATAATTACTGTAACACTTTTTGAAAGTCATTTTTTTTTTTTTTATCTTTTCTTCATATGAACCATTTCAAGAAAATAATATACTGCAAACTCCTGATATTTTAGATGACCTGGCCAAGGTGCAACAATCTTTAGAGTAATATGTAGTTCCAAAGTAAAGAACATTACTGCTAAGATCCAATAACACAAGCAATTCTTATCTTCATCCAACATTTCATAGAAATGAAAGCTTCTATCATGTTATTCCATTTTTTTTTTTCAAATAATCTTCTATCCAAACACATTAGATGGTATAAAGTATAACCATGTGACATATTGAGGATCAACTTCTCTGCCATTTTTCC
Source organism: Coffea eugenioides (assembly GCF_003713205.1). Taxonomy (NCBI): domain Eukaryota; kingdom Viridiplantae; phylum Streptophyta; class Magnoliopsida; order Gentianales; family Rubiaceae; genus Coffea; species Coffea eugenioides. The sequence continues at coordinate 36,669,775 of NC_040043.1, forward strand.
TGCATTTTCATCTAAGTTAGATTTCTTAATTCAATTTCTTGTTAGCCATCGATTTATCGAAAAAATGAGAGTAATTTTTGCATTTTTTTTTATCAATCTCTTTGCCACTTTTGCTTACGGGTTGATTTTGTTACACTAAAGACTAAAATAAGGATGCAAGTATAATATTGAAAACCTTAAGAATGTTACGTGTGACTTTTAGAAACCTAAACGAGTGCTTTTAAAGTTTCAAAAGTATCCTATTTGAAATGTATCAAGCATACACAAGTAAATTGACCTACTGTTTTCTACTTTTTTTTTTTCCCTCTACTTCCTTCTTTTTCTGTTTTTTTTTTCCGTCAAAGCTATAGATGACAGTTCAAGAAAAACAGGCAAGGCAGGGAACACGCTTCAAAAGCAAAGAAATATAAATTGATCGAAGACTAGAAAAGGAGGACATAAGGCCTTACTTGCCTAACCAATTCTTAATAGTTGCATATCGTCTGTAAAACTCCAAAAAGGTTTCGAAGAGCAACGAAAACCATGTTGTTTTTGTACTGATCTTGAGAGAGATTCAAGTAGTACAACTCATATTCAAAACTCTTCTAATCATTGTCATGTTCACTGGAACCTCGGGCAAGAAAAATGGAACTTTACACAGAAATGGAAAAAGGAATGGAAAGAAGAACCAAAGAATTTTGCATAGTAGACAAAATTATTACAACATTCTCGTAGCTGTCCATGACCATTGCTTCATTTAAATTTCTACCTACCAAAGGAAAAGACAAATACAATGAGAGGAATGGTTTGAATATGTAGCACGCTTTTCGAGACTTGTTTTTTTTTATTATTATAAACATCAAAAATCCTTTTGAAATACGTGAAAAGAAAGATTAAAAAATTATCATTTCGAAAAAAAAAAGTGAAAAGAAAGATTAAAAAAGAAAAAGAAAAAGAGGAAGCAGAAGTAGGGTAAAATGCTGTAGAAGTTCTTGGGAGTTCTTTAATGTTAGGTTAATTTTGCTATTTAGTCCTTGAACTTCTCATTATTGATTTGTAACTATATGTTACAAATCAGTTGGGCTTTATTCTGAAAATAATGAAATTTGATTATAAAGTTTCATATGAATACCAACTATAGCACACAAACTTTTATGAAGAAATTTTTTTTACTATAGCTATGCATCATAGTAATAATTTAACATAACTAAGTGCATCACTATTTTAAATCATTAAAATGTTAGAAAGACTAATATTTGAGGGATGATAACATCGTACTCTACCCATTAATTTTTTTCACTGTGTAGTGGGCTAGTATGGTGACTTTCTATAAATTTCTCCCAATAGTGATATAATTCTATTCTAAAGGTTTTGTGGTTGGTAGGATCTTCTACCATTGACGGTCTAAAGGGAACTAGTAAATTAAAATAAAGTAAAATTAAATAATATTTATGATTTAGGAAAGCAATATTAGTTCAAAAGTTATATAAGTTTTGTAATTATGTCAAAAAGGACCAAATTGATATATTTGTAAATATTATGGGATCTAATAGGACGTTCCGAAAGTTTGAAAACCACATACAATCTTTTGACAGAAGTTTATGGACTTCAAAATAAATTTCTCCAACTTGGAAGATAGTACTAGGGTGTAGGGCGTTTGCTTCTGCCTTCTTTGGCAAGATAACTAAGATTAGACAGAATCAATATAACACTTTTCACAACCTCTTACGTTCTTTATTCTCAATAATTTTCTCATTTACTTTATTGTGTTACATGACATTTTTCCTACTATCTTCATTATTAATTACTAAGCAACAAAAATTAGGCACCAGTTTTACCAATGGGCTGTCTTGTTTGCTAACCAAAAGAGATCAATCAGGATGATAGACAGCCACCAAACTTAGTTATCTTACCAAACATATGCCACAATAATTTTGACTGTACAATATTTAATTCTTTAAACGTTTCATATATATAAAAGTTTGTTATCTTGAAAGAAGCAAAGTTTCACAGCTTAGACTTTCACATGGAGTCTTAGAGAGCGACTGAGAGTTGTTCAAAGGCAACCACAGTCCAATTCCTTAGTTTTGTTCATAGAGAAGCCCACTCAGTTTCAACGAGGCATCAAATTACTTCAAGTGACAAGCAAGGTAGTATAAATATATGAACTAGGGAAGACTAACAAAATATTTTGTTCTGTTAATGATATAAAATTTTGAAAAAGATTGAAAGGTCAACAGAGATAGCAAAACAATAACATTATGGACAAGGGCTATGGAGCCGAGTCGAGCCTGCAAACTGTAACAACTAAAATTAAAAGGTAAAGTAAATGGGTACCTAAGTCATCGAAGAGTTTTAGTCAAAATTCCATGAACAATTTGTTCTCATTGGAATTAGAAAAAGTAGGAAGAGTGATTGGAGGTGTCAAAATGGGAGTTAATTCATCACTTCTCAATACATACTTCCATTTTAACGTAAAGGTTTAAGTCTTTTACATCGCTTAATTATGTAGTCCAATTTATTTGCATCTAAAACGCAACGGATCTTCTGTCCCACATCCTATGCCACTCTCTGTCTAGGGACTGATTCGTGCCTCTTCATAGATGGTGTTTAGTTTTTGCCCCAAGATATATAACATTTCTGTCGACAAACAAATTCTACACCAATGAGATCTAAAAGAATCTTAATTGGAAAGTTTTAGCATGTTACATACGATATTACTATTGCCATATGAGTCGGCTATACAAAGTGAAAACAAGTCATTTTCGCGTGTAAAATGGACCAAAGTTAAACAAAAGACTCCAATTCTTGTTGCATAATGAGCTTGTTCTTGGATGATGTGTAGACTGACCAATGGTGGAGTTTATATATGATGAGTTAATACTCTCAAGTATATAGAAAAAATTTACATAATAAGGATAATTGAATGAATAGGATACAATAATATTTTTTTAATAGAACTAGATTTGAGGAAATTGATTTAGCACCTTTGATATAAAAGTTAATAAATGTCTTTACCAACTTAACTAAATTGTCAAATACAAGGGTAGACCTTTGTACCCGCAAAACCTCTAGGGTGACTACGGTCGGTGTAGGTTTCTCTGGCAATTCTTCTCTCATCATGCAGCCAAAAAAAAAAAAAAAAAGCTTTATTGCATCATGCACACATCATTTTCCTCTCTTCATCTACAAGACTACAAGAACAACAAATTCCAATGGCCACTATATTTCACATTTATTGGCATCTATCTATGGGGTTAATTAGTCTGACAAAGACTTGCTATCTAGAAGAATGGCATTTTTCTTATTTATGTGGCGACATATGTGAGGAAGGTATTAGGTATAGGAATATATGGTGTGAGGTAAAGCTTATGGATGCAAACTTGAGTAGGTTTTAGCTCAAGAGAACTGTTAAACCATAAATGAAGATGTAGAGAGAAATAGATCATTTTTTTTTGTTTTGGGGGGGGGGGGGGGAGGTTGCTTAAACAGAAAGACTTTTGATGAAGTTGATAGAAATTAAAAGCAGGCTTGAGATTGTTGACCTTGCTTGTGTTTCCATTTTTTCATAATTATGTGTTTGTGAGTCTGAGCAAGACAATAAAAGTGTGTATTATGTGTGTGTCTCAGGCTCTAAGTTGGAAATGTTATTGGAGGTCTCCATCAATTTGGAAGAGGGCAGGTTAATTGTTAGGTACATTTACTGAAAAAAAAGAATCTTTCAGATGTTGACACAATAATTTGTGTATATATTATTGGCAAACCCTTGAATTGATGATAAAACCTAGTCTCTATGCAGTATGAAAAAGAAGCTTTCCATTTCCATAATTGTTGAGCGTGTATGTGATGCTGCTCAGAAAAAGGTATACCACTGATCATTCTAAGTCAGATGCCAAGACTATTTCAAATGTCACAATAGTTTCATCAATTTGCTGCTGCAAATATAAATGGCTTTGTAGGGCAGTGCCCACTAGTCAAAGCTATTTGGATAATCCACCTACTTCCGTAAAGCTACACTAACCTACATAATTTTATTAATGCTAATCTACGTTTCTAACTTTCTTATAAAACTTGCAAATTCAAAGTTCTTAGATGATTCTTTAAATTCAATTGGCTTGTTTACTCCGCAAACCGAACTACCATTTAACACGATGACTCTCTCTCTCTCTCTCTCATGGACTTAAATTTAATTAAGTTACGAGGAGTCCCTTTCCCTCTTTCTTTCTTTTTTTTTTTTCCAGTTTTTGTTTTGATAAAAAGTGAATTGCATTAATGAAATTGATGGAAATTGTCCAGTACGATGTGATTTATATCATAGAAATTTGCATTATTGGCAAGGTAAACATGTACTAGAAATAACATATATATGTCAATACAAGTTGGTTCAATTGGTAAGTACAGACCATTTTCTCACAAAAAGTCATGTATTTGAATACCGTTATTGATGTGAGAGCTGTGTTGATGGGCAATCTGTAAAAATCTCTGTAGGTGACTAAAACTGAATCCACCCATACTTTTATTTATCAAAAATAAAAAATATATGCAATTTAATAGATAGAAAAATCTTAAAAATTATGCTAATCAACTAATTTAAACTCCAATAATAATGATGAGATCTATTTAGATAGATCCAAAATTCAAAAAATTTTCATATCTAATAATCAAATTTGAAATAAATTGAGATCTGATAACAAAATAATTAAGAGAAAACTAGACAAAAATCTCACTAGTAACTCCTAAGAGAATAAAAAATTCTCACAAGGAACCTGTAGGAAAAACAAAGAATTCTCACTAAGAAATCTTAGAGAGATTTTATTAGAAAAAAATAAAGTAAAAACAAAATCTAACATGGTGGTCTCCCTTCCGAAAAAGAAGGCCTTTTGAAAAGAGAAGAAGAAGTGGAGAGAAGTTAGAGAAAATGAGAGGAAGAGAGAATTTTTTTTTCTTTTCAGCGTTTTATAGCCTTGCCAATTGATTGGTTAGACTTGCAGGTAGCTTATTGCTATGAAGGTTATAAGGTATTTGAACAATTGAATAATTCATTTTACCGAGAACTTCAAGCCATTATTTCGCCTCTTTGCCTCCCGGATATTCCTAAATCTAGAATTCTTAGCAATAGATATGTTGATTTTTCAAGCTGTATTAAAGATTCAACCAAATAATCTTAACTAGCTCGCTTGATTTTATTAGAGATGCATAAGACAATGCTTGAAACCGTTGAAGTTGATATTTTTCAAGGCAAAATGCATTAATAATCAATAAACTTTTATAGATGTTTAAACTTTTTTTCTTTTGGTCTCAATATCGTCATCAAACTTCATAAGTTCACATTCTACTTCCAACAAGTTTAATACAATCAACAGAAAGCCCTAATCCAACTACCAATTTTAGGGCATCTTTGTCTACTTGCATATCCCAGATGCTGATTTTTTAACAGTAGTGTGGTATAGGGATGAAGACTGGGTATCTAAGCGAAGTAAAAGGACAAAAATGCCCTGAAGAAGATACATAATTTACATATATAACCTTGAGTAAACGAAGCTAATGGATGAAATTGGGTAAAATATGGCATTTATTCATTGCTTGTGATGAATTTGAAGGGGAAATATACATATATGAAAGTTCAATTATCTTTGATGCATTTTATCCTATTTTTCAAGTAACATTGGGGTAGCAGTTTCCTTTCTAGTCTATTAACAATGAGGGTGGAAAATTGTTCCCTTGTTTAGAGAAAGTATATTAAAAATGAAGCTGCAAATTTGTTCACTTACAGCTAAGAATAAAAAATATCCAAACCATGATCAATGTCCTTTTTCCTTGTTTTAGAAGGGGTTTCATTTCTACAATCGCAATTTGCTTCCAACTTTTTTACTATCTTCAAATGTTGAAAAATTTACAGCAACAAACAAAAAGAATAATAAAAACAATGTTTGCCTTGAGTCAACATATTACGATCATGTCAGATCAATGACTTAAGAAAACAACCTCCGATTTGCTATATTTGGTGGTTTCCTGTATTTTGATTGTCAATATTCATGACAATTATAGGAATCCAAGGTAATTCGACAATAGTTATTCTAAGACATTAAAGAAAACTAAAATTCCCATTATCCTGAATCAAGATAGCAATGTTTCCCACTAACCAAGAAAAGATTTCTATATAATGGATCAGCCTTTGCTTTTTTGTGTATTTTACTTAATTACAAAAAAAATTGCGCAAATGAAGTTTCTGGTATTGATATTGCACAATTGTGAACATAAGTAAAAAGTGAAATGAAAAAAAAAAAGGTAGTCTTACACAGACTCAGGAATAAGTTAAAAACCCATATTATTAAACTTTACTCCAAATTCTTCAATACAGAATTGAGTGTTAGAGACTTTGCATACTGAAAATTTAGCTTGAGAATACAAAAATATTTATCCTGTCTATCGAAAGGAATTTAACAGCTCTCTGCAAAATCTTTAAGGCACATCTTTAAGGCACATCTTTGGTCGATACTTGTGACAACTTGAAGATGATGCAGATCTATATTGGAAAAAATAATTGTAAACCCTCATACGTGGAATGACTCCACCAGTTATATATTTAGTCCGCCCTATCTCCCAAAAAAAAAGCACTAAGTCCTCCAGGAGGCTATGACTAGCTGCTTGTGTGCATATATGTATATAAAAACACTATGTATAATATTTGATGGTAAATTATGCAAAGGTTCTTCGAATTTAGGGACGGCATAAAAGGAAACAAAGATGGACTAAAAAAAAATTAATTGCAATTACAATCTATTTATACTATAGACTTGTTCTCAAATACTTCTAATTTTGTAAAAACTGATTTCGTAAAGTTGATTATTGAAAATTAGATTTCTCATAATGACTCACGTATTCTTTTTGGTCGTTAAAAGTGCCGTTCAAATAAATGCATCAGTGTTCTTAAAAAACCTAGAAAAGTTGATTTTGATTAGTTGATGATCAAATTGCCCTTATAAGCTGCATATCGGCAAATAGGTCAAGTATTACCTAGACTCAACCTAGATCCGTCTTATTTTTCTTGAGTTTCACCTAGGGCTATGGTCTAAATTTTATTTTAATTCTAGGTCTGGCCGTTAATAAATTTCATAAGTTTGGGAAGAATTTGGGGTCTGGATCAAGTGGATCCAATTCAGACCTTACTCATTGTTAGACATGTCAATGGATCAAGTATACCTAAATTGAATCCAAATCTATCATAATTTTTCTTAGGTTTGCTTTAATTTTTCAAATCTATTTTTTATCCATATCTAGACCATATGAAAAAATCATGGGTATGGATAGGATCCAATTTTGTATGATCCATTCTCGAATCCAATTTTGCAAGAGGTTTTTTGGTTTTTTGTTTTTGAGAAGGTTCAAACTATAAGTTCTAAATTCTAAGTACTTCCATGCGGTGGTGGCAGAGGGGAGGAGCAGGGCGGTCATTCATAGGATCCGTGGTTCTAATGGCGAATGGGTAGAGTCTGAGAAACTCATCAGTGGGGAGGCAATTTCCTTCTTCCAGCAGCTTTTCATAGCAGAGTCGTGTTCTTCCTCTTATGAGTTCTTAGACACTATCCCGAAGTTGGTGACGGACCAGGATACACCCGGCTTATGAAGCCCCCCACCATGGCTGAAGTCAAGAAGGTTGTTTTTTCGATGGATGGGGAGAGTACCGCTGGCCTAGATGGGTTTACAGGGAAGTTCTTCACGTTTGCTTGGGAAGTGGTTGCGGAGGACGTGTATAAGGCTGTCTTAAGTTTCTTCTGTGAGGCGGCGCTGCCACGAAGCATTACCGCCACTACCGCTGTTTTGATTCCTAAGGTTCAATGTCCCCAGGACTTCACACAATACCGTCCGATAAGCCTATGTAATTTTATCAATAAAGTGATTTCACGCATTCTTTCGGATCAGCTAGCTCAGATTTTACCCAGACTCGTCTCCGCCCAACAGAGTGGTTTTGTCAAAGGGCGACAGATCGCAGACAACTTTTTGCTGGCGCAGGAGTTGGTGTTCAATATCGGGAAGCCGTCCCGCGGAGGAAATGTTGTGATTAAGCTGGACATGATGAAAGCCTATGATAGGGTGTCATGGTGCTTTCTTTTGCAGGTGTTGTGGCGGGTTCGGATTTTCTGAGACATGGATCGATGCTGTTTGGCGGTTGGTTTCCAACGTTTGGTTCTCAGTACTGATCAATGGGGTGCCACAGGGGTTCTTCCGATCCACATGTGGGTTGAGGCAGGGCGACCCATTATCTCCAGCCTTGTTTGTCATTGGGGCTGAAGCCCTCTCTAGGGCTTTGAAGGCTTTGGTAAAGCAGCGCCAATTTCTCCCGCATAAGGTTCCGATTGGCTACCCGATTGTCACACATTTGTCTTTGGCCGACGACGTGGTCATTTTCACCAACTGGTTGAAGTCTTCTTTGTGTCTCTTAGTGAGCGTCCTAGAAGATTATTGTGTAGTCTCGGGTCAGAAGATTAATAAGCAAAAGAGCTGTTTTCTAGTGCATCCCCGGCTCTCCCGCACCGCTGCAGAATTATCAGGCATTTAACGGGATTTCAGAGGAGGGAGTTTCCGGTCAGATACCTGGGATGCCCGTTATTCACTGGTCGACGAAAGAAGGAGTACTTTGAGGAGATTTGCAAGTGCGTTGTCAATAGAATCTTATCTTGGAAGCAGCGAATTCTATCGCCGGGGGGAAGAGTAGTGCTACTCAAGCATGTTCTATCCTCTCTGCCGATTCACTTATTGGCGGCAGCGTCGCCTCCCAAGGGAGTCTTGTGGGAGATGGAGAGAGTTATGGCTGCGTTTCTGTGGGGTGTGTCAGAGTTTGGCCCGAGGTTTCATTGGATGAAATGGGTAGACCTGTGTCGGCCATATAGCGAAGGGGGGTTGGGCGTCCGGCGGCCAACTGAGGTTTTTCAAGCATTCTCCATGACGCTATGGTGGAGTTTCAGACAGGGTCGCTCTCTTTGGGCTTCCTTTCTTGGGGCCAAGTATTGTAGAGGTCGGCACCCTTGTCTGGTGGAGAAGAGGATAGGGAGTTCGTACACTTGGAGACGGATGTGTGCGGTCCAGGGTTTAGTGGAGGACAACATCGGTTGGATTGTTCGGTCAGGGACAATGGACTTATGTCCGGTTACTCTCACAAGTTCTGCAGCCGGAGTTGGTTCACTGGTGACGGCGATCACGCCTCTAACACTTCAGGGGGAGGATAGGATGGTGTGGATGTTAACCCCCAATGGGGAGTTCTCGGTTGCCTCAGTTCTGTCGCTTGTTCGCTCCCATTCTAATGGGTCTCTCGGCGCCGCTTGCATTTGGCACAAGTCCTTGCCAATAACAATCTCTTTTTTCATGCTTTGCCTACTTTCAGATAGGCTCCCCCTACTTGAGCAGTTACGACGCTTTGGAGTCCAGGGTCCTTCTCGATGCTGCTGCTACGCTGACCCCCAGGAGGAACGATTGAACCATGTGTTTTGCATAAGGGAAGCTGCTCGACAAGTGTGGAAGGCGTTCGAAATTCAGGAAGGGATGACTTCTCGTATCAGCTCGGCTCGCCATATGGCAATCGCGTGGTGGATACGCCCTGCTCCGAATCGGTATTTGGCTATCGCCTCTTGCCTTCTCTGATATGCTGGGAATTGTGGAGAGCAAGAACTAGTGCTTTAATGCAAGGGGGAGGTCAGATGAGGGAGTGGTGGTAGCCCGGACCTTGTCTCAGATTAGGGATCTATGGCACTTACAATTTCCTTCGCTATCATGGGCCCATGGCTCTTGGGGGAGCTTGCACGCGGACTTGGAAGTTCGGCCAAAACGGATGCTCATTTGGCTTGTAAAGTGGGTGGTCCCGACGGCAAGTTATAAGCTTAATACGGACGGGTGTTCGCTTGGCAATCCAAGGTTGAGTGGAGGGGGAGGGCTTTTGCGGGACTCCCAAGGGGGATTTCTCTTTGGCTTTTCCTGTTTCTTTGGTGTCACCACCAGCCTGCACGCCGAGTTACAGGCCTTGGTGTATGGGGTAAAACAGTGTGTAGTTCGGGGTTACATGGATTTGCACCTGGAGGTGAACTCCCTAACACTGGTTCAGATCATATCAGGGGATCATGCATGCCCCTGGCGTTTGCAGGTGGAATTGGACGATCTATTGCGGTTTCAGAGTTTGTTTCGGTTAATAACACATTGCTTTAGAGAGGCAAATAAACCATCGGACAGGCTGGCCAAGATGGGTGCGAACTGGGGAAGTGATGCTTTGTTTGACTCCTTTGTAAAGCTACCCCCTATGGCTCGCGGTGATATATGGATGGATAGGTTAGGCTTTCCTAGCTTTCGGAGAAGGATCTTGTAGCTTGCACTTTTTGATGTAATTGCTTGTGGTGTGATTGAATGAATAAAATAGATCTTGATTAAAAAAAAAAACTTACTGAAATGAACAAACAAGTTTAAACACTAGATTGTTTTACTTGTTTAGCTTCATTTATATCGCTACTTATATTAGCTATTTTTGAGGTTTTTTTTTTAATTTTGCTATACCTATATATATGAAAGGCTTTGCTATAAATGTTTGTGGAGGGTACTTTTAGGAGATTTTTCTGAATGTATTTTTGGGAATTTTTAGAATTTAAAATTTTTTGAGGTATTTTTTTAAAAAATTTATGCCACCTACAACTACCACCTACCGCAACCACACCCTACCTCCTCCTCTCTCCTCTCTCCTCTCTCTCCTCTCTCTCTCTTTCTCCTCCTCCTCCCTCTCCTTGTCCTTCCTCCTCTCCCTTCTCTCTACTCTCTCCCTTCCTCCCCTCCCTTAGATTCCCCTCGCTCTATCATGGCCAAATCTAGTCACGACCAAAAAGGTCACAACCACCAGGGGGATTTGAGAGGCGAAGGGAGGTGGTGGTGGTAGGGGAGGGGAGGGAAGGGGGAAGAAGAAGAAGAGGGAGGGAGGAGAGGGGAGGGGAAGGTGGTGGTGGTGCAATGGAGAGTGATTGGCTGTGGTAGTGCAATGGAGGGTGATGGATGTGGTGCCAATAGAGGGTGATGAAACAAGAAAGGTGGGAAATTTTTTTTGGATTATTTTTAGGTGTATTTGAGATATTGTATTTTTGGAGATGTTTTTGAAGTTATTGACTTGAAAGGCAAAATATAACTTTTCAAAAACACCTTAACCCAAACAGAGTACATGTATGTTCTTTTAGTCATTAGACACTCCCCCAAACTTTATCATTGTGCTTTGAATGATTGACTTCCTCCAAACTTTACCATTTGTTATAATTTTTATTTTTTTTAACTAGTGTATGTTCGATCATTCGACACATCTTACCCAAAAGGAAAAAAAAAAACTAAATTCCTGGTTTTGTCTATGTTCGAATTCTAGCAACAGGTTTGCTTTACTTGTCGATATATGAAACCCTACAATTAACTCCCAAAACTACCACATTACTTCCCATTAGTCCTTTGGTAAATGTGCTTTAAAGGTTCAGATTCATTTGGCCAATTTCAATAACGTCGAAAACTTTACGATAAAAAAGAAAAAAAGAAAAAAATTTCACGCTCTCATCTATGTCAATTTTCCTTCACTTTGATTTTATTTATAATTGACTGCGAATGCGAAAGTCAGCAACTCCAATCATCATTTGCCATCTACTCCACTTGGAATGTTTCAAGTTTAGTCAAAATTAGTATTAGTTTTATAACCCGTATATGTATATTATATTTACAAGACCAATAATTAGATACGCAAAAAGATAGCATCTGTAATTCGTCGCTTTCATTTATTTATTTGAACCTCCAAATGTGAATGATCTTGGCTTAATTTATTAGACTCCATCCATATAATTGACCAATTCTAACAACTGGATCATTCATTGTCCTATATGGTATATCATAAAATATAGATTACTATAAGCTCTATTTATAGGGTCTTTCTAGATTGTAAAAATCTTTATTTGTTGTTATCAGTCCCACTATCTAGCAAGCAAAAGAAATTCACAAAGAAGAAGAAGAAAGGCGTGGAAGGTTTTCACCTGACAATTAATTTATTGTATCCTAGTTGATTTACAGAATAAAAAATTAGAACTTGATCGGGATAAAAGTCTATTGGATTAATAGTGACATTATCAACTAGCACAATGTATGATAAAAATTTCCAGAGGTTGACGCGGTCATGCCGCAATGTATGCTTGCTTTTTCGTATTCTTAATTAGGGAATCTTTTCATCATGATGGACTACTTTTTTTACTCTTAACGTTTTGCACACAAGTCAAGTTTTGTGACGACCATCTATACCTCATCAAAAATTCCATTCTACAGAGTGCTTAATGATCAAATTGATCTATTATTAACGTAGGAGATTTGATCTAGTGACTAAGGTTGAAACCTTAGAAAATAGAGGTTTTGAATTCAAATTTTTCTCCTTCATTGATGTATTATTAACGTAGGAGATTTTGATCTACTGACTAAAGTGGAAACCTTAGAAAATAGAGATTTTGAAGTCAAAATCTTCTTCTTCCTTCCCGTTTTTTAAATCTTACCCCTTCCTTCTCAGAAAAAAAGGAGAAAAAAAAATTCATGTATTGTCGATTTCATTGAGAAAGAGAGAGACATCATAGTGGGTTTTGTTGAGTTTGATCCTTCCTGTTTTTTAAATCTTACCCCTTCCTTTCCGGAAAAAAAGGAGAAAAAAAATTCATGTATTGTCAATTTCACTGAGAAAGAAAGAGACATCATAGTGGGTTTTGTTGAGTTTGATCAACCAATGCCATAATGATGGGATGAAAAGTTGGAACTTGACTAGGGTTTTGCTTGGTTGGACATATAACTTCTTCATAAGTAGTTTTCCTTCTAGACCATATAACAAATGAGAATTGCTTTGCTTTCGTCTTTTATAAATACCCTTCTTTGCACAATTTTACGAAAAAATAGTATTTTTATAACCGCAGTTCTCAATCATTTCTTGTCGAAAGAAAGGAAAAAAAGACTAATTTTGTACACCATTAGACCCAAAAAACTTAGACAACTTCTCTAAAATACACTTGTGCCCCAACAAATGGAGCCATAAAAAAAGGAGAAAATTGATTGCAATATTGGAGAGGAGCCTTGAGGATCACCAAGTGGGGGAAAAAAAGGTATCTTAGATGCGTATACCTCTTGGAAGTCTTTCTAGGTTTGTTGGTAGACTGAAGAGAAAGCTGATGAGACTTGACTTGGTCTAAAAACAAACTTTATGGATTCATTGTCATCGGATCATGGCACAATTGGACTTCTTGCTTATCTAGAACCGGCTTTAATTGAATTGATGAAGACTGCTGTGGCATTGTAACGCCAAGAAAAAATAAATAAAGTAGAAAAATTGATACCAAAACAAAGAGAAATGTAGCGAAAGAACCTTTTTGGGGCATTATTATACCTCAGGGATAATTTCACAAACCTTCCTTGAGATTTGACTTAATATCACTTAGCACTATAGTTTTAAAATTCTCATTTACCTCCCCATGTCAGATTTTTTTTTTTTTTTTTTTTGTCTATACAGGGGTGTCCGGGTCAATCCTTACGGGGCCGACTAATCCCCATGTCAGATTGATAAGATAAGACGTCTCCATTATGGATGGTGAATTGACAATATTACTCTACTGAAAATCCTTAATATATTATCTGAAATTGCCAAAAAAAAAGAATTTGGAAAGCAAAAAAACGAGGAAAACGAATATCAAAATTGCAATTCAAATTGACTTTGCGCCATTGGCTGAGAACCTCATCACCTTCATTATATCATTGTAAATAGTTGCATCTTAAATAGCTAAATAGCTTGTTTGGATTCGTTTCTCTCTCCGATTTCCTGATTGTCGCCTTTCTATTGCAACCACAATATCGATTCTTTATAGTACCCTTTTGTTGGCAAATTATAAGAGTGCCCTTCTATGTTGGAACTTGCCATGATTTCTTCTCCCAATTCCTATTTTAAGACACCCCTTTTGTGCTAAACCTGTGTTCATTGTTTAATTGTCGAGCTGCCTTTATAATTCTAGAGTTGGAAAACTAATCATTTCAATGTGTACTGCGTTGTTGAACTATTGCAAGTTTTCAATCCCACAGTTAGAAGTAAAATGTTCTCTCTCCTCTGATATGAATTTTTTTAACGCTAATTGAACCCTCAAGCGCGGACAATCAATTAAGGGAGGTAAGCAAGATTTTTGAAACCACGGAGGTGCTAATTGATATTAACCCAAACCTCAAGGGAGGTTTGTGAGATTATCCATATACCTAATGTACTTGCAGACCATGGACAAATTGAGTGGAATCCTAAATTATCTTTTCCATTGTTAAAATGTTAGTTCTAATTCAGGAAACATATTAGGTGCTTTGACCAATTCATAGACGCACTCTCTCTTTAATCAATCAGGCAACCACCCGAACAGACTGTTGGAAATGTACAGAGTGTGAAGGTCAAGATTGTGATGGAGTTTGTCATTTTCTTGCTAAAATGTATAATTTGATTATTAATACCACTAAACTGTGAGCACATACAGGTGCACGCAGACAAACATGCCTTTCATGCTATTTTTCTTTCACAAAATACATTGCAGCTAAAACAAGAAAAAGATAAAAAAAAAAAAAAAAAAAAAAAAAAAAAAAAAAGAAGTCATCCAATTCTCTTTTGTGTCGTCAAGGGCTGAGACCTTTAAATTCTGATATTTTCATTAGTTTTGTTATTTAATTACCTTCCAAGCTCTACTAGGAGTCTTTACTGATCAGTCTTAACTCTTAAGTACTATGTTTAATTTGTCTTCAATAAAAAAAAAGTTAATATCTCAGTAATAAAAATCATGTTAAAACCCAGAAATTATGCTCTTGAACTTTATATCTAGAGATCAGAATTCTACTCTTCCATAATCAGTTTTCCAGGTTTAGCCACTTAAAAGTCGCCAGCACATGAGTTAGGCCTAATTCAGCCACCCGAACACTTTGGATGGAAATTAGCCCACTGAGGATAAAAATTCTTTCCAAAGAAACAAAACCAAACTTAGCGAGAAGCTATCACTTTCTACCGCAGATACCAAGCTTTTGGAACCAAAGACAAGAAGGCAAGGCTTAATCTTCAGGAAGGAACAGTATCAGCTAAAGGGTTCGAGATTGTGGAGAATAAGATGTACAGAGCATTTTGATTTCCAAAAAATATCCATCAAAAAATGTAATTTGAACATTGCTGCTTATTCGAAGAGCAGGCTTGAGCTGAAGCAGCAAAGTTACCATATCTGCAGCCAACAGAATAAAAGTGCCAAATATGAGAGAGCAGTGAAAAACAAGACCAGGTCACCTATTATCTGCATCGATGTATTTGCCAAAAAATGAAGTCACTTTCGTATGAACATGTTGGACCAGTTGGGTCACCATGCCAGTTCACAGCTACCAATCTAAGTCTATGTTATCAAGGAGATAATCTCGAATGGCTATAAGCAAAATCTTTGATAGACTGTTTCTAGCATGGGGTATCTGATTCTGCTAGCAATGAATATTTACAGACTTTGAGAACTTCTGTTGCATAGAGAATCTAGGATGATTGAATGGGGCTCAAACGGGAGCAGTTGTAGAGTTGGGCTTACACGGGAGCATCGATTTATAAGTGACTTTTGTCTTTCATCATCATGACAACGCACAATGTTTCCCGTGGGCGGGTCTAACAACATGAAATTTGCGTTCGAGTCGCACTGCTTTCTTGACAAATCAGTGATGATTTTCCATGAGATCTGCAAGAGTAATTTTCCCACAATTTCCCGTGTCTAGCCGTTCAAATTTTTTACATACCTGCAAGATATCCATCTCCGAAATTTTTCCCATCGCCTTGAGCTTGTATATTACAAACTCTGATTTGCTGCCGGATAATATAAAAGGAAAGAGAAATCAGGATAAAGATTATCATCGCTTCTATTGGCACAACTGGAAAAATATGCAAAAGGACAGCAGTCATTTGAATGCCATTAAAGCAGAATGCTTAAGACTAAAACCATAAGAAATTACGACGACCCTTTAATCACGAATCCAACTAGGATGTAGAATCTTACAAAAACAATGTTAAAACAACTCAAATATGCTCCAAGATATTAAAATCCTTTTTCTCTTTGTTATTCTTTTCAATCAGGTTTCTCCCCCATCAATCTTCCTCAGTAAAACTATTTTGACTCCGTATTATATAGGATGCCAATCCTTCCACCCATTAATCATTCTCCAAACTTGAATTGTGTAAACTAAGAAAAAGGGAGAGAAAATACTCTTCTTCATATTTTTGGACTACACAATATACAAATATATATACACAAGTGTAACCTAATTTAGATCCTAAAATCATGCTAATCTAAATCAATCTACTACCTAATTAATATATGATACTATAATCATATGATACTATAATCAAATCTTTCCTAATATTTACAATATCAAATCTTTCCATAATATCAGATCACATATCTTCAACAAATTGCAATGAACTACTACAATTGCCATGATCGTAGTTCTCTCCAGCATCGTGAGTATAAGATTACGATCTAGGAATTATTTAACTTTTGGCTCCACCAGCTCATCGACAAAGTATAGAGGTGGGTTCTCCCAGGGGTCAGAAAGATGACCTTCAACAAGTGGTCTAAATAACAAGTAGTGTGTTAAACTCAATCACTGTGCATCAAATTTAGTTGGCAGACAGAATTTGGTTTTTACAGCTAAATCAAAGGACTACAAGAAGAACCACAATCATACTCTTCATTGCTGTTAATCTACGCAAACACTTCCGCAATTGACACATTCTAAAAGTTTCATGGCATTAGGTTGCTTGCTAGTTCTTAATTTATCTATATTTTATATTTATCCAAGTCCAGTTGGCGGTTTCATTCACTAGCACTTATTCACCACTATAGTATGGATAATCACTTGAAAACTTTTGCCATGTATCTCTGTTATTCCCATCAACTGCATTAGTCTTTTGACTTCCCTTAAACACTGCAACTGCAACATTAGTTCCATGAGAATAAGAAAATAATTATTAAACATGACCAAGGAATTTTCCTTCATCTATCTCAAATGAGCAGAGCTGAGCTCTCCACAATTCTTGTCTAGGAGACATCATATTTCAGGGAAAAATCGCTTCTCAACTACCTTTTGAGATGCTTGAAGACTCTTGGCAATCTACTTTAGTTAGCTTTTGGATCCCTGCCAGCTAGCATGATTGGCACTTGAAAGTCAATTATTGCAAACTAAAAAACAGATTGTCCTTGATCTAAACCCAATTATTGCAAACTAAAAAACAAGGGGAGAGAATAATTAACTTTCACATTTTTATAATTATAAATTAATTTACCCTTGGAGTTCCAGGATGCTACCAAAAGATTTAACCAGAAACAGGGGCTTGTTTCAGCACGACCACAATGTCTGTTGAGGGTAAGTTAACAGGTGGCAAGTTCTACTCCAAGTTGAACAGGGATACTACTAAAATGCAGAAACAAAGACTTCAGAAGTCTAAATCTAGATTAGATTAATTTGGAAACCTTATCCTGGGAGCACACAAAATAAATACTCCCTCGGTCCCATTTTATTAGTCTTGATTTCTATTTTGGTTTGTCCCAAATTATTTGTCATGGTCTTAAAAGGGAAATAAAAAAAGACTAACCTCCCCATTTTATCCTTAATTCAATTTTCAAAAAGAGCATTAAAGCTATGTTCCAACATTAAATGCTCTAACAAACTAATGTAAAATTCAAAAACAACTAACAAAATTTGAATTTAAGTTAATGGGTAATCATGGAAAGAGTTATTTGATGGTTGGTCAAAGATTAAATTTCTTAAACTCTGTGCAAAATTGACCATGACAAGTAAAATGGGTCGGAGGGAGCACAAAACAAAACAGTGCTGGAACCCTGAGCTAACATGAAAGAAAATAGGAGAGTATCAATCCTAAAAATATATAATTAATGGTGTAGGCATTTACTGCTAATTGCACTTTTATGAATAACAAATCATCCTCTTACTTCAGATTTTTAAATCATGTTTCAAACTGTCCCATAAGCTTCACAAAAATCTGTTTGAATCAACAAACTCCAAAATCTTGAGCCTAATCAAATGTCACAGAAATTGTTAGAGCAAAACTGATTGAAATCAAATCCCTTACCAACAAAATTACCATGGAACAAGTTTGATAAAGACAGCATTTAATCCAAACTATTAGTCACTATACCAACACTGCATTTCAGTTCCCCCGTGTGCTATGTAGACTGAATATATCTATCATAATTAACTCATTCAGCCATCCCAAAAAAACAGACCCATATTCTGTATCCCCATTGTTTGAAATCAGTACAATAATGCCTAGAAAGTACAGAAGTTGGACTATATGCCTTCATTGTAGTCAGAAAAATAAACTAGGCAACAGTGTAACAGACTCAGATCACATGCTGTAGCATGACTTGTCCTAGAAATATTGCATTGTTCTAACACTTGTTTGGTAAACAAAGTACCCTAAAATTATTCTTAATTTTTCATACATTTGGAAACTTCTCCTTCTTTGCTTTAGATTAATTCTTATGGAGCTCATATTGTTTTCCCTCAATACCTGTTTCTGGATGCCAAAATGATGCAAATTTTACTACTTAAGGGGGGAAAAGCACAATGAAGAGGCTAAGGAACCCTAAAGAGTGATGTACAACATTTATGCTTAAGGGGGAAACATGTACAACAAAGAGGCTAAGGAACCCTAAGAGAATGTGCAACATATATACTTAACTGCCAATCCATTTTCAATTCTGTTAGTAAAATCTCCAGAAAAGAAACATGGCAACTGGATAGAAGAAAAGATCTTACCAACATTCTTTTCTACTAACTTCCAAATTTATAAGATACATGTTAACCTCCACAAATTCAGTAGAATTCTGCCACTCTAATTCATGTTTGACATGCATTGTAGCTTTTGTAATTTAAATGTTCAGTAGAAAAGGAACTTGGAATGTCTAATACCTGTCTTTACACCTGGATTTATCATGCTTCCTTTTTAAACGAGTCAGTACTATATCTTCCAATGTTATAAAAGACAAGTCTGTCCATTGCTCTTCTGTTAATTATATTTTTTCTTTTTAGCACTGATACAAATGAGTATGCAACACCAAAAAAGCTATCCTTGTCCATAAGAGACTGTCAATTTTGAAGTTAATTCAATGACTCCAGAATATATATGTCAAACTCATATGTAAAAGATATTCACACAGTAAACATGAATAGATATTCTTTAAAGAGATTCACACGTCATGCATGACAAGTCAAGCGAAAGTTTCTGCTTAAGGTGCAGAGAGGAAAATAGAAGCCAACATCTTCAATATCACACAATAAAGCCTATCCACTGCTCATTTGTTTTCCTCACATCTCCAAATATATTTTGGTATTGAAAACGTTCTGAATTTATTCCTCACGTAAAATTGCTCTTATTCATACATTCCACTTTTTTACAAGTAAAATTTACCTATTTCATTCAATTCATCATCACCAAATGCCAATAGATGTCGAAGTAAGATCCAGTCACTGGTAAGCCCAGACACCTAAGTTTTAGGGGAATAAGAGTATACACCCAAAATAGCTGTCTTGACCATGGGAATCCAATATAGTCAATAGCTAAGGATTTTGTTCACTCATTTTAGATCAACATTTAAAGTCTGATGTTCCCATGCCTTGTTCCTCTTTCTCTTCCTCTCCCTCCTCTAAAAACAAAACAAGAAAAAAGGGATAACTTGTTTCAATCCCATATTAGTGTCATCTTTTCTTCATTAAAAAGTCAAATTCTTGTAAGGTTTTTTTAATTTACTAAACACCTAAGAAAATAAGATTGTTTAAAGGTCTATGAAATTTACAATGGACGAGGGATTAACTAATAAAGTCAGATCACACTACTGAACTAACAAATTGAATCTACCATTCAAACAAAAAAAAAAAGTTATTTGGCTTGAACATATGAAAACTCAGAGAACCTCAGCAACTCATTAAATAAAGAAAACCATCAACATATCCATTTTATTCATTTAAAATAAGGTGCTAAATCTTTAAAGGTCTGCCATTTGATCCATATAAAGAGGAGACACCCAATACCTACTCAACATTTAGCACTCTTGCAGCTTAAAAGGAAGAGTCATTTATCACAAAATAAATCAGAGTAAAACACATAGGTTCCAGAGTCCGATAATCATAAAACTCAGTGGATAGATTGATGAATCAAAACAAAAAAAAAAATTCTTGCAGCAAAGACACAGATAACAAGCAACTTATCTGCCTTTCAGTGTGAATCTATACAAAGAATAGAAGATCTTCTATGCAGGTTTTTCACCACAAACTCAGAAATACTCGGAGCCAAAGACTTTTGTGCAGGTTGATCATAACTTATCTGCTAGCAAAACTATGGCCGCTAACTTCTTCAAACTTGTTAAATATCATGATGAATTAAACATCAGCAGTGATCCACAGACCAAACTTGGCTTATATATCAACAACTTTCACAATGACACAAATCGTTGTATGCAACATAAATTGGTCAATAAGATATTTAAATATTGAGAAAAGGCACATGATCTTACGTCACAAAGCCATTGTTATCAATATCAGCAGCAAGAAACTGTGCCACAGTCATATCCTGTCCAAGTACCCATTTTGCCATGCTTCTATGCCGCTTATCCACCCTTGCCTCAGCCAAGTAAAGAAATGCACGAGCCACAGCAAGTGTAGACACAAGCAACCAAATGGATGCAAAAATCCGACCAGGCAAGGAAGTAAATGCCCTATCCCCATATCCAACAGTAGTGACGGACATAACTGACAAATAGAAGGAATCTAACCAGCCAAGCCTCTCAACATAATGCATAACAGCAACTCCAATTCCAATACAAAGAATCACAACCCCCAAAGCTAATGCCACCTTCATTCGAATTCTCATCCTCCCCTTCTTAACATCAATTACAAACCGCCCGGGATCATGAGCTCCCCCATTCTTAAGTGTCCTCAACAGATAATTTTCTTGCAAATCAAGAACATAACTAACCATCCCAGTAAGCAAAATATCAACAAACCCAAAGCCCACAAGCACGAACATGATAGAGAACAGCTTAGTAGAAGCACTATCAGGGGTTATATCACCATATCCAATAGTACACATAGTAACAATGCAGAAGTACAAAGCATCAACAACAGGGTGTGTTTCAGTGGCCTTGAAATGATCCGTATTAAAAGCATAAATAACAACACCGAGAGACAAATATATGATCAATAGAACCACAGCTTGTCTTACAATTGACTGAGAACCGAACACGGGTGGCTTGGGAGTTGATGAATGATCAAAATCATTGATAACAGCCATAGCAGGGGCAGTCTTGGACCTGTGCAAATTCCCTTTGGTCCATGGAATATTGGGATCGGTCAACCAAGACTGCTGACTATTTTGCTGGTCAAGATTGCATTTTTCTCCAACAATATTGGATTTTAGGTCCTCAGACGAAGTTTTTCTTGGAGAATTGATGCTTAAAGCCAATGCATCAACAAGAGTTGAAGAAGAGGAGTCCATTAAAGGGGTGGAAGAGGATGAAGGAGATGTGCCAAAGATAAGCCTATCTTTGAATTCTGATGGAGTGAGACAACCATTGGGTGGTGGGATTGTGATTTCATCGTTTTCCGGTAAAGGGCACAGAGAAAGTGGGGGTGGTGGTGGAGGCTGAGGGGAATAGGGCTGTCTTCTGGTGTTGACATAAGGGAGGAGAGGCTCTTTCTCCATTTGGGTTCGCCGGAAAACCAGGTTTTGGATGGCCGGAATACCAGGAAACGGGTGGGTTTCGGTTTTTGTTTCATAAGGCGGCTAATGATTGAGGTGCGTGTTTTATCTTTTATGAATTAGGCTGAGATCAGTCTGAAATTTATATATTACCAAAATGGGAACAAATTACAAACAGAGCGGAAGAAGCTATTATGATTTGAGGAGATGAAGAACCAACTTTGTACATCACATATGAATATGATAGAGAGAACTATAGGGAATGTTTGTCTTGGCTGCTTCATTGTGGCAACTGGCAAGGCAGGAAACCCAAATTTAATTTGTTAAATTTGGAGTGGGGGCCACCTTTTGATGAAACTTTTGATATATTTTCTTTTAATGCTCCTTTTCTAGGAAAGCATGAGGCCTCGAAAGTGCTAGAATATTTGTACGAGTAATTTTGATAATGATCAGTATTTGGTTTGACATATTTTCAAGAATACGTCTTCTTCTTTGTGTTTTAAACACGAATTGAATATGGATATTTTTATAATATCATACAAAATGTCTCTCACACTGTACTAAAAGATTTTTCACGTCTCCTGCAATTGAAATACTAATTTTATGTCCCTCACAAAAGCAAGTTAGTCTAATTTGGCCAAAACCTCTAATTGCAATCTATTTTTTGGCTTTGAAATCAACACGTGATTAATTTTAAAGGAGCAAAAGAGTCATATCAGAGAGAGTAATTAGAAATTTTTTCAAAAAAACTACTTAGAAAAAATTACAAAATTACAAAATTCAAGGAGAAATATTGAGGTCTCCTGGGAAAGAGAAGGGATTCGAGTCACGGGGAAAGGAGAGGAAAAGGGCTAAGGATTAGAGGACAAGAATGGTGGAGGGTGAAGGGGGTTAGAAGCAAGACTTATTTGGAATAAAAGTCGAATTATAAAAATTGTAAATTGTAAATTTAGTTTGTCACTTTTCTTTCCTTCTATTTTGTCTTTTTCAGGAGATTTTGTAGTTTTTGAATTTGTCCTCTAGTAGATTGTTTGAAAAGGTTTTAAATTAGTAATTAAGATATGACATTTTTGCCCCTTTAAAATTGTTCACATATGGCTATTTCAGGAAAAAAAAAGTAGTGGAATTAGAGTTTCGAACCAAATTGAATAGATTTGTTTTTGTGAGTGATATAAAATCAGCATTTGAAATATAACGGACATGAAAGTTCTTTTGGCAACAAGTGAGAGACATTTTGTGTAATTTTCTTATAGTTGAATGGTCAAATTTATCTTAAAATTATTTAAAAGCACTAATCTCTATTGTGTGCTAAAAATATTTTGGATACTAAAAATTCTACTCTTAGATTTGTGAAACGAAATAGATCACAAAAACATCTCTAAAGTGCCTTTATTGCACAAAAATTGTAATTTTTTTTTTTTTGTAGAAATAGGTAATTTTGAAAGGGGCCTTAGTACAACTAAAAATCTAAAGTGTGGGATCTTTTTGTAGGGACCCCTTGACAAAATTTGTAAATTCTTTAGATTCATAAGAGAGAAATGATACTCTCATTGAATTTCAACATCCTAAAGGTGTAATGTCTGATTTATCTTTTTCCTCACTTAAATATAGTCACTTGCAAGCTAAATCACATGCCATAGAATTCTATTCAAACTGTTAGAGTTCAGGATGTACATCAAGATTCATCTAAAAATGTCACAATTTCTTTTATCTCAAATTTGTGGAAATTTACGAAGTTTGAAAAATTCCCATCCATAAAACCTTGTCTAAAATTCTTCCTCTTTTGCAAAACAACTTCTTCCTCCTCGAAAGGACACCCTGTCTCCTTTGCTATAGTATTCTTTTCCTATATAAATGTTTAAATTAAAGTCTCTTTTCGGTTTTCCTAATGAGTGTTTCGTCTCTCCTAAAATGTTTTAACAAGAGTTTCTTCTCTATTATATTCTTCTAGTGAAAATTCTTTCCTCCTCTCTTAGGATTTCTTTACAATAGTTTCTTTTTATTTCTTTTGGTTAGATATGAGAAATCTAACTTTTTAAATTTAGCAATTTTGAGACCTCTCTTGTCACATTTAAGCTTTCTTTTTGAATTTGAAACAGTTACACATCAGAGTGTGAAACTTGAAAAATATAAAATAATTATGATATCATGTTGATATCAGCGAGTTTTTCTGAACAGTCCGAAACGACCCGATCAGTTGACCTGTGATCCACTAATTTAGTCAAATCGCTTTTCGGTCCGAGTTTAATGACATTGTATCAGATATGAAGATCCGACTACTGAAACCCATTTTCTTGTTCAAGCGCCAAACGCACCTTTAGTGATAAGGCGCCAATAGTCGTTGGTGTCTGACTAGTAGAGAGAATCTACGAGTTGCCGTTTTCCAACTAAAAAAAAAGACTAGTGGCTGGCATCTGAGTCTGAATGGTTGGATAAAGGTCGTTTATTTTGCGTTTTGATTTGGTCACAGGTATTTCATTATGACCTCCTGCCCTTTTTGTACTTTCCTTACATCCGATTCCCATAAGTGCTGTCTACCGTCAATATTTTATTGCGAATGGTGACGGCGCCAGTTCTCCTGATTCCGCCCCACATTTTGCTTCATAAAGTACAAGGAAAAGAGAAATGTAACTGCTGGAATTTGGGGCCACCGGGTTTGGGTTTGGGCAAGTTGGGGTATTTTAATTTCCAGATTTGCGCATTAAGCGAAAGTTGTCGACACGTTTTTAACAAATGTTGTGCCAAACCGACGACATATGCGGGTAGTATTAATTTTTATTTATTGTAGTCCTAGGTAATGAAAATTCGTATCATATCGATATAATGCACGTTTTTAAGAAGATTTAGAAAAATCTTTGAATTTTGCATATTTAAAAGTATTCTGGATGATATTCGTACTATTCAACTAATCCCATAAATTAAGTAATGAATTTTTGGCGTATTATACTTCATGAATAATACTTCAACTTTTGAAACAGCTTATAATTTTGTGGAAGGATGGTAGCATATCTTCTGAGTTATATACAATTAGCAACAATGTATATCATGATTTTTTTTTATAAATTTATACATATAAAACAAATACGATCATAAAGTGTTAATCAATTTAATGTCTTATATTGATTTGTGATAATTGCTAAAACATATTTCTAAACTTTTAGTTCTGTAAATTTTAAAATGTATTCGCACTATTTAGGTATAGATATTATAGCAGCAACTTTTAGTCGTTCTTCTGAAAAAAAAAAATTCGTATAGTATGTGAACTGATAATACGCTGTGTTATGCACATACTTATTTTACTATGTTTTGAATTTGTAGTATAACTTTATGCTTCATTTTCGTGGATGCCTTCTGAGGTGTTATTTACGAAATTGTAACGATAATACTTTTATATGTACATGGATAAATGTGAGACAAAAAAAATTGATTAAAAACACGTTTAAAATTTATCACAAAGATGGCCTTGTTTGGCAACCAAGCTTTTTGCCAAGTTTATCTGCTACAAGTTTTTTAAAAACTTTAGCTATAGTAACCTCAAAAAACTTCTCAAAGTTTTTAAACTATACACTTCAAAAATTTTTTAAAAAACTTCTATAGTAAGCTACAGTAAAGTTTTAGACAAGCACCCGAAAAACTCACTTGCCAAATTAAAAACTTAGCCATTCAAACAAAGCCTAATTTTTCCTCTTATCCCCAAACTAGTATCGTTATATACTGAGTGGAAACTAGACAAGCAACTTTTCGTACTAGAAAAAACATGTAGATTCAACACCTAAAACTTATTCATATTTTACACTTTGATTTGATAATTTTCTATGTTACGCGATACGAGAAATTGTTAACATTTCACTTCATCATAGCCTAGCTTTGCATGCACATATATTTCTAAGATATAGAATTGTAAATTATTCAAATATAAGTTTTTTAATTCAAATATATAAGTTTTTAGTTCAAAGGTTGAGTTAAAAGCGAATTAATGATCATGAAAGTAGTAATTATGTCATTATTACGCGCCTTTAGAAAATTAGCATTTTTTCTTTGTAATTAATTATGGCATGCACACATATTAATTGTTACAATATGCACATTATTGCTGCTTTTATATATTTTCTAATAAAATAATTATTCTAATGTTGGACTTGCTAGCAAGTTGAATGATGAATTTGTCAAGTCTGGGATGATCCGAGTTGAACGCCAATGAATTATGGTGATAATGCGGTGTTGATGTTGATGCAAATCCAATTCTTGATTTGCCCATGGGACAATTTGCTTTGTCATTGTCAAAACACTAGAAAATTCAAGAATACTTGTGATCAGAAATTTTTCAAGAGTCACAAGTCCATTTCACAGGAAAAGATTTCTTGGATGGTTGTCCACTTCTTACATAGCATTATTGCACACAAAATATTTTTCGTGGCACACAGTTTACCTACATGGAAAAGTGACCTCTCTAATTAGTGATCAGCTTAATTTCATTATTAATGTACTAGCAAAATCAGCCGTGGAATGCGGGTGTAAAGTATAACGAGGATTATGCTCCTCTCCATTGATTGGAGAAGATTTTCTCTCCATCATACCTAAATAAACATAATTATAATATTATTTTTGAAAATAAAAACCATTGATATTATATTTCTCTAGTTGTTTAAAGAATATGCAAAAAATTGAAATTAAATTGAGTAAATTTTACATTTGGATCAAATTTTACAACTTTCATCATAATTTTGACCTATTTTGCAGTCTAGGGTTCCCACTCTTATTATATTTTGTTCTCTCCAAAAAAAAATCTCTCTCGCCTCGCTTCTCCTGCTTTCTTCTTATCATAATTCTCATTTTTTTTCCTGTTGGCCTGGCCTCGAGTCCATCAACGACATCTCAGGTAGGGGTGAGCAAATTCGGTTCGAACCGAATTCATAACCGATTTCAAATTCAATTCGGTAATTTGAAATCGGGTATTTGGTAATTCGGTACCAATTCGGTACATACCGAATTCTAATATGGTATGAAATAGGTAATGAGATTATGAATTTGGTAATAACCGATTTCGAATTCAAATTCGGTAATTGAAATCGGGTACCGCATTACTGCATTCGAATACCAAATTGGTATATAAAATTATATAATATATAGATAAATGCTATTTAGTATTAGTATATACTACTAATACTTTATTATATTATATAGGTAAATGCTATTAATAATAATTAGTATATGGTATTATCATCATATCATGTACTTATAATAATAATAATATATAATAATGTACAATATATTATTTTAGTTTTTGTTAATTGTTATATGACTATAATAATGCAAATATATAGTAATACATAACAATATAAGATAACTATAATACTTATTATTTTATACATGAGTAACATGACTAGAATTAGATAATAATTAATTCATTAATGTATAATACTAAATATTAAACAATAAACATAATTAGTAATTAGAATTTAGATATTGGTAATTTGATACATCATTCATGTTTGAATTATTGAATATTTGAATGCGTAATCTGTGACTTGCAAGTGTTAGTGTGCTCTAAATTTACATTACATATTTAACATAAAAATTTACATTATCTATTAACTAATCTTAAGGTTTTAAGTATAGATAAGACAACTAAGCAGTTAGCAGTGTAAGTGAATGCATATGAATTGCAAATCAATATATTAGTGTATTGAAGTTCACAATAACATATGTAAGTAAATACGTTTTATTTTGATTTGAAATAAATTATAAGTTTGTAACTAACATAACTTATCACTGATCATTGTAATTTGTAAGTTTGTAACTAATATTACTTATTATTAATCATTGTAAATTATAAATTCATAAATTATTACTAATCATTGTACAGTCTAAGGTTTATTCTAGTTTAAATTAATCACTTTTTATGTGTTCCTTAAATCATAGGCTAAGGATTGTAGGTATAAGTGATCAAATAAGTTAAAATTCATATTATCTGTAGACACCAAATTTTTGGTGTTTTATTATTTATTTATTTACTATTCGTTTTTTATTTGTTCTATTTTTATTTGTCACAATTAGTTTTATTTACTTTTAGTTTTAGTTATTTTAGCCATTTTAGTGTAGAATTTCTCAAAGAAAAAAGAGAAGTGTTCAAACAATATGTTTTAGTTGTTTTGGATTTAGTTTCATTATTTAAAAAATGAAGAAAAGAAAAGAAAAATGGAAAAATTGCAACTGTGATTGTTTATTACTTCTAGTTTGTTTCTTTTTGTTTGATGTTTCTTAAATTAGTGTTTTTCTTTATTTAAATATCATTTTTCATTTTTTTTGTATTAAATTATTATTTAAAAAAAAAAAAAAAGAAAAGAAGAAAAAGAAGACCGACATGCAGAAGGCTACGTTTTGCCGCAGCTTGCAAAAGATGATTGCAGGAGGTCCTTAAAGGAGAAATTTTGGCTACAAATGGCCAGGTGTCTAGGACACTTGGAGGGGGGAGATGAATCCAGGATGATAGCTAGGTTTTAGAAAGAACAGAAGAGGGACGGCTGAAAAAAAAAGAGAGGTTCTTTGGGGGCCGTAGGATGAAGGGTTGGAGGTTCCGGTATAAAAAGAAAAGAAAAGGCAGCCGCAAGGGGGATACAAGGAGCTAACGGAAAGGAAAACGGGAGCAAGAGGGGAGAGCAAGAAAGAAACCATAGGAGGGAATCACGGCTGGGCAAAAGCTTGGAGATTTCGGAGGGAGAGGGGCCGCTACTCAAGTTTGCTGCTGAAACCCATCAGAAAATAGCACCTGCAGTAGCAAGACTCCAGCTTTTAAAAAATGAGGGACGGCTGAAATGGAGGTCAGAGATAGAATCCAAGTGACAGTTGATGAAAAATGAGGTGAAGGCTGAAAGCGAAGCCTGATGAAGTGGGCGGCTAAAAATCTAAAAGGAAAACAGGAGCAAAGAAAGATTAGAGGGGAAGGGCTTCGGCCAAAGAAAAGAAAGAGAGCCACGGTTCAAGGGAGGAAAAGCTTTTACGGGCTGAGAGCTGGAGGAGAATCAGCAAGGTTGAGGGTGGAAAGGAACGGTCTTTGAACTGGAACAAAAAGAAGAGAGCTTCGGTAGTAGCGGCCGGAAGGAAAAGGGAAACACAGAGCAGCCGCAACCCCAGAGGATCTCATTGTCGACATTAACTGAAGTGGTGGCGCTGTCATTTCTGCTGCCACTCTCCTTCTACTGCCGTGCACTCCATAACCACCTCCCGCGAACCTCCCACCACCAGTCCACATTTGCTGTTGCTGCTGTCCGACGACCATCACCAGCACCACCACCACTCCGGGTTCAAGATAACTTCAGAAACTGAGAAGCACTGTAAGTTGTCTCCTTAAGATTCAGTTCCTTTCAAGCTTTTGAAGCATGTCTTCCGTGATTTTGCTTATGGCTACATTTCTGTTGGGGTACTCATTTTCTGGGCTGGGTTAAATATCTTTAAGGGGCTAGAATTGAAGTTTTTGACGGGTTTCATGGTTCTTAGTGGTGTTGCTTTGTTGCATTCTGTTTTGCTGCTATCCCTGATGGCCATCACTCCAGATTTGCTGATTTAAATCTTGCAATAAAAGAGTAGATTTTGGTTTGATGATTGAAGGAGGGGGGGGCTGGATCTTAGATTTGTTTGATTCAGGAGTTAATGATATGTTCGGTTAGAAATGGATCGATGCCTAATGCAGAAGAGAAAAAATCTGAAACAAAAGAAATGTTTTGTATGCTGTTAGCCCCTCTCTGCCCAGATTTTTTCTTCCCCTTGGCATGATATCTTGAGGATGAGTTTGTTATACTAAATGAGAGCTGGGAGATTAGATTTTTGTTGCTAGCCTTTTGTCTTGAAATGTTGCGCAAATCCCTGGAAATCAGAATTGCAGAAAACTGCGGCACTTCTCCTCTTTCTTTCCATTACCGTTTTGCTGTTTTCTTTCATACCTGGATGGTATTTACACATCAGCCTTCATGGTTGCAAGATGTTCTGATGCTTTGTTTGTTTCATGGTCCAAAATATTTGAATCACACTTAAACACTTGCTAAACATGAACCATTGAGGCTGCCGAACCATTTGAGCTTTATTCCAGAATTTTGTATGACATCTTCTTGAGTTTCCAGCTTGTTAGGATCATGGTGGTGGTATAGTTAATGGCTTGGTTTAGAGCTGTGATGTTGGGTTTTAAAAACATCTAAATCAAAGCTTTGATAAAAATCTGAATTGGTAAGAAAGATGCAGCAAGTTTCATCTTTGTTTGCTGCAGAATGCTTCTCACGGCTTTGCATAAATTAATTGCAGAAATTTGCAGCAAAGAGCCCTTCCCTATGGCCACTCTCTGTTTTTTTTTTTTTTTTTTTGTGTTTTGCGTGATTAGTTTTTGTGCATGATGATGGCCTTGAAGAAACAAATAAATGTTGAGTTTGAAGCTTTGTTTAAGATGTTTGGGTGGCTAATGAGAAGCATTGGCAGAAACATAGTAACCAGAAATGAAGAAGGCATGTTGCATTTTAGTTGCAGAAGTTTAAGTCATACGTAGCTGCATGTTTTGCATGAAAATATTTTCTGAAATTTGCACTTTGACCCCCCAAGTCTCCCCTTGTCCTACTATGACCCAATCAATTGAATAATCTCCTCAATTTGGTCCTTGGTAGTTTTAATTTTACAACTTCATTGCTTGTTTGTTTCAATTGTCTACCATGCTTCGCTTCAATTGCGCTTAATTCATGACTTTAGGGGCTTTATGGCCAAGTGAGCTGGTGTTTGCCTATTTTCTTTATTTTTCTTAAATAAAGTGGTGCCTTGACCTTTTTATTGTTTTGAAGCCATTTTACTTCATTTGATTCCAAACGGGGGGAGGTACAACTTCTTTTATCCCTTTTTGTCTCTCCTATGTGATCCAACGTGCTAAGTGTGAATTGCATGTCTACGTTGCTTTCCTTGCCTTTCTTTAATTCCTTTCATTTATTTCATTTACTTTTGCTTTATTTAAGTTATTCATTATGGGGTATGTGTACACCTCTTGGCTTGTAATAGATAGGGCCTGGCGAGCATTTTGTCCATTTTCCCTTCCCCTTTTGTTTTAGTTAGCAAATGTAATAGGTTCATTAGCTTGATTGCTTGCTTTTGTTGCTATGTGTTAATTTGCTTTATTAGGTTCTTGCATCTAGTCGAGCATGCTAATTGTTATGTGCTATGTGTTTATAGGTGTTTGGCATGTCTAATCGCTTTCCATAGCCATGAATGAATGTGATGGATGAATGTACGTCACCACACTAGTCCAATGCTAGTTGTGGCTCATTATTTCATTAGGAATTCATAGAAAGGGCTAGTCCAACGCTAGACCCAATAGGCCATCCCCTTTTGTTAGTGCATATTTGCATGTTCACTACATGTCATGCATTTTTCTTAGTTTTATCATTGGCATGCTCCTCGAACCCCTTTTTCCCCTCATTTTTAGGTTTTGCATCTCATACTAGTTATAGGGTCCATTTGCTTGAGAGTCCCCTTCTGATAAGGGAAACGAGCGAGTGTGGCTACTCGATAGCCTTAGCACGCTAGTTCCTCCTTCTAATCAAAGGGAAAATTAAGTCACAAAGTTAGGACTCCCCGTTCCCATCTTGATGCATTCCTATAGGATTCATGCATTTTTCATTCACGATCACATGCACTTACTTTATATTCTCTCTCTTTTTCTACATTCTCACTTCACACTACTTTTACACGTTTTCATTCAAATACTCACACTCTATACCATATCACTCGCACACATGCACTTTATATTATTTTCACATTATCATTCTTTACTCACCTTACCTTGTGAATACATTTGCACACCTCCACTTTTCTCACTTCACATAAACTTACATTTTCACATGACATGCACTCCATTCATTTTTACGTCATTTAGAATTACGTGTGACCTCTCCAAAGGCTCATTAGGGGGCTTCACAATTAATGTGATTGGCACCACTCAACCTTTGAAGAGAAATTTTCCCCATGTCCCCTTAGGTCTAGGTTTTTGCATTCATATAGTCATATCCAACACGCGATACATACCTTGGGTAGAAAAATTAGGAAAGGTAGGGCTAAATCACGCAACTAGCCTTGGCTAGGTCAAAGGGGTGCCTTGGATTTTTATCCTTGCCTTCCCCTTCGTCAAATGTGACTCCCGAACCTTTTTCGTTGGTTTACGTGGACTAGGAGTCGTTCAAAAGGGGTTTCTTTCTATCTTTCCTTTAGAAAATTTCTTTTTGGGTGACTTGGTACACCCTAAACTCTATACCAAGTGGCGACTCCATTTTTCATTAAAAACCCCCTTTTGAACTTTGTTTGGCCAAATCGTCGCATTCTCAAGTCCCATGGCCTTTTACTTTTCATTTACACACGTTCACATTTCACTACACACTTTCACACCGCAACACAACACGAATCAAAAAGTGGGGCGCGACAGTTGGCGACTCCACTGGGGACTTCTAAGTGGGTCCAAGCATTTGATTTGGCTATTCTTTTCCCTTTTCTGCCCTTTTTATGCATTGCATTTGGATATTAGGGTTGCATTTTCTATTTTAGGACTTTTCGCCTCGCGCACATACCAAACTACTCCCTCACTCACGTATGATTGGTTGTTTGGATGTATATTTACTTGCTTTATCTCGCGCTTTGCATTGCATTTGGGTAGGGGACATACCCTAGAGCCTCGCGTTGGTTCTTGATCCCTCCCCTCCAAACGAGCACTAGCATACGTGCATACGCTTTAAATTATTCACCCCTCTTTTATTTTTCTTTTAGTGGCTTGTCACGCCACTCCACCCTATTAGGATTTTAGGCGACTCACTTGGACTTGTGATCGCGACACGATGTGTGCGTAGCATGATCCGAGGAGTCACTCGATCTTCCATTTTAAGCTTTGAGTTCATAGCCTTTAGCTTTTGATTGAAGATTGAGGAGTTTTGATAGATTCACTCATGACATGTAGCCGTGACACGATGTGTGCGTAGCAATGTCTGGGGAATCGCTCGAGCCACCGACAAAGGACCTTGGGATTGATAACCCTTGGTTTCCAAGTCTGAAGGCTCGGGGACCTAAAACCTATCGAGTCTAGTTGCATTAGTGAACCAATACCTCATGCATCCATGGTAGTTTACCTAGGGTAGAGTCGGCCTTACCCTATTAGGGACACTATTCACGAGGGGAGGGGTCCAACCCCTTTCTCCTTTTTATTGCTTTATTTCTTTGTGTTGATTTCATTGCTACAATGTGTTATGTGTATTTATCTGGCTGAACTAACTTTTTCTTGGTTTTGTGTCCCCATTGCATTCACAAATCCTAGCAAATAAGAGGTCTGGCGTGACCTTCTTTTAGAACCTACCCCCGTAGATAGGTTATTGCACGTTTGAAGATTTTGGGATATTGCATTCATAGATTAATAATTGCATAGCATTCTAAGCCTACCTTGGCGTATAAAAGGTCCTTTTAGGTCATGATTTCATTTTAAATTGCATGTTTTACTGCTTTAATAAATGACATCATGCATAAACCATAGAAAGGGAATGCCACATAGGGAATCCCGTGTTTAGGAATAAGCCACCTTGTGTCTCGGATACTTAATCCAGTGAGACTTGCACGTTTACATTTTGTACCATCCAAAGGGGTAGTGCACAAGGTAAGGTGGGATCCGATCATTTTCATGGAGTGATCTTTGGAATATGAGCATCTAATAATCATTTTTTTGGCCATTTTATCAAAAATTGGTAAAAATCCCTTGCGTGAAGGACATTAATTTGAAGAAATTCACAAATGATTCCTCCTATTGAGACGATAAATAAATTGAGGCCAAAATTTGATTTTTAGAAGGTCATAGACTAATGCACCTCAATAATTTTGAAATAACCAATGGCCGGACAATTCAACCAATCCATTTTGCCAATTCATTCAATAAATCATCAATTCATTTGACCAACTTACCCTTTTTTAGGGTCACCTAGTCGATTTTGAATAAATCGTCAATTTATGTGACCAATTTACCCTTTTTAGGGTCATTCGGCCGATTTTTGAATAAATCACTAATTCAATTTCATTCATTTGGCCAATTTACCCATTTTTATGGCAACCGAGCCGATTTTGAATAAATCAAGTTTCGTTCAATCTATTTGATCAATTTACCCTTTTTAGGGTGATCTGATTAATTTTGGATAAATTGAATTTCATTCAATTCGTTTGACCTGTTTCCCTTTTTAGGGTAATCCGGTCGATTTTTAATAAATTGTCAATTTCATTTGACCAATTAGGGTTTCAATGTCGAATTTCAAAATGGAAAACCTAGTCGATTTTGAGAAAAACATCCATTGCATCCAGCCATTTGATCAGTCGGAGTTTTGACCCGTGCTTCACTGAGAAAAGTTGTCAAAACGAATTCCAATCTCTTCGATTGGAAGTTTGTCAAGGTCAAACCCGTGCGTTTTTGCAAGTTCTTGTATCGATCAAAAGTGCTCAATCCCTTCGGACGAGGTCCTCATTTTGACAAACGTCTCTTCTCATTCCAATGGGTCAAATTTTTCAAATTATTTTTCACTCCATAAGCTGATTGGATCCATCAGGTATTGTATAGTGCCTGCTCTGGAGGATTGCATTTTCATGTTAGGCCTACCCTTGGCACAAAAAGGGTTCCCCCATATGACATGCATACTGTTTTTGTAGTCTTGCCTACTAACTCTGGGTATTTTTCTTTTTTTCCCCCCTCCCCTGCATTCATAAAAATGTGTCAATAAGGTGAAAATATTTCCCTATATTGAATAACAATTTTTGATCCGATAAAGTTCAGAAAGTATTATTTGATTCTTGGGCAGATCCAACAATGGCAACATGAAAGATCCATCTGAAAGCTCTAGGCTAAGAGCTTCTAAGAGATTTCATAATTGCTTTCAAGGAAGATTCTGTATATTTGACTTGTTAATATATTTTTGTGCCAAAAGAAAAGGAGACAAAAGGGATATATATGTGGAGCTCTTTAGAAACTTTCTATTCTCATTTGTATCATAATTGAACGAGAAATTTTGTTTCAAACTTTTTCAGCAATAAAATTTTTGGACAATTATTGTTTTGTGTATATTCATGTACATTTCATTCTTTATTGAGCTCATTAAGAGATTTCATGGTGAATTTTAAGAAATAAGCTCAAATTGAGATTTTTCAACCTTTGGCCTGAAAACTCACAAATGTCTACACCAGATTGGTGATCCGAGCTACACAATAAGAGTGCTCAAAAATTGAAAGAGGTCATTCAGAAGGCCCATGAGATACCTTTTCTCCTGCACTTAATCCCAAAATAAAATCAGTCACATTGATTGATAAATTGCAAATTCGGGCAACTTTTGCTTGAAAATGTTCGCGG
The DNA here is from genome assembly GCF_003713205.1 of Coffea eugenioides. NCBI lineage: Eukaryota > Viridiplantae > Streptophyta > Magnoliopsida > Gentianales > Rubiaceae > Coffea > Coffea eugenioides. The sequence continues at coordinate 36,704,928 of NC_040043.1, forward strand.
TGTCTAATCCGATTCAATCACATCTAAGTGAAAGCAAAAATGTGCATTATTCTTGTTTATTTTGAAAATTTGGAGTGATACTTTGAGCATTCTTTTCTCTACCTATACACATTTTATCATTTGCTCTCCCATTTGAGCCTTTAAAAGAATAATTTCGTTTCAAATAAGGGCTTTAATGATCACTACCCTACATTGGGAAGATTTTCAAAAGAGAATGTATTCTTAACAAGCAATTTCTTTACTTGGTTGTCATGAGGCGTAAGAATGATACTTTGGCCATCGTTTCTATAACCTAAACACTATTTATCCCTTGCATCCTCATTTGAGCTAAAATTGGTGGTTCTTTTCGAGTGCACATATGATCGCACCCCACATTGGGGAGGGAGATTGGAGAATTTTCCAAAAAGGGGAAAAGCAAAATGCTAGGATAAAGAGGGAACCACGAATTGGGGGGAATTTGATTCTACCTGGATTCCAATTTTGAAAAAAGAAAAGGAAGAGATTTTGTCCGCACGGACCGCCTATGTTTCACAGATATGGATGAACAAGGGTCTTCCTCAGTCAGTTAATTCAGATACATGCCAGAAATTTCCCATTAATGAAAGTTTCTTTTCAGAGTTATTGTAGGGGACGGAATAAAAAGTCAGGCCCTCTTCTTTTCCAATCAAACATTCTACCTCTAGTTATCCCTTTTGAGCCTTCAGAACAAATTATTTCGTTTGGCAACCCCTGAGAATCGCAAACCCCACACTGGGGCAAGTTTGAGTTGAAAAAGGAAAATTTCAAGAAGTGAAAAGTGAAAAGCCACAAAAACAAAAGAAGAAAAGAGAACCTCAGTTCAAAAATAAACTGGGGCAAATTTTGTGAAAATTTCAAAGAATGGCAAAAAGCCGGAAAGTCAAAAAAAGAAAGAAAATGAAAGTGAAAAGCCTCAATTGAGCATAAATTGGGGCAAATTCTGATTTAACCCTAAAATAGGGTTGACGCAACAATGCGATCTCAGATTTTTCAAACCGCTTTTGGAATCCGCTTTCAAGCCTTAACTTTTCTAAGCACCCCACCTGACCCCACTACAAAAGCCGAAAGCCCTGACTTCTGTTCTTTGCAATGGCCCTATCAAGAAAATTTTTGATGCCGGAAAATTTTAGCTGTATTCTGAATTGATTAGGTGTGAGGTTGACACTGCTCTACATGTGAAACCCCGCAAGGGTATTTCTGGAAAAGGGGGAAAAGAAAAGAAGAAACGAGCGAAATGAATAAGAAAGATGCAAAAAGATTTGATGCTGTTGGGTGATGATAAAAAGTCAAACAAAGTCCAAGAATTTGGAGTCCAGATGAGGGCAATGTTGAAAAATGCGATCTTCGGTGCAATGTCCTTTGAAAATTATTTCTTTAGCTATCGTTTTCAAGCCAAATTACAAGCTAATAAAGTCCATCGTTGACTTATTCCTTCATGACAATCCAAAGTGAGGATTATGCTCATAAAAATTCATCGATCACTCATGATCATAAGGGTATAACCAGATTTCACATGTTTAGCTATCATTTCTACCCAAAATTTTGCAAACCCATGAAGCTTATACGTTGACTAAGTTTTCTTAAGAAATAAGGGTGACAAACTCTTTGCTTTCGCTAAGATGTGGTATTGAAGGGATTACATACCATCTGAGCACATGAATAAGACAAATCTTGACCTCCCATTTCCAAATCAGAAATAACGCCCATTACCTAAAGCTTCGATGCTAAGGTAAGGAAGAAATCTCTTGTAATTTGGCATTATTTTGAGAAATTCATCATGGAATTTTCTTTGTGGTTTTAAGCAAGACGTTCAGTTTCTTACTTTGTTCAGATAAATGGAGGGGCATTCAAACCAATTTTTGCATTCAAATGGGCCCATACTGGGGCAAAATTTTTATTTGCAAAATTTCGCAAAACAAGCCCACACTGGGGCAAATTTTTTATAGCTTGTTTGAGGAATTCATCAAAAGGGTCAAGCAAGACTTTCAAATCAATCACGCTGCCCTTTTCATGAAAATTTAAATGCATGTAAGCTCCTGTGCAGGTATTCACAGTTGAAGTCGACGAAAAGCTTCTGAGTTGTGGAAGGCCGATGCCGAAGAAAGAGAAGAAGGAGGGAAAAATGGCCCGACACTGGGGCAAATTATTTTGGAAAAATTCTCTCGGGAAAAAAAGGAAAAAGAGGGAAAAAGCAGGAAAAAGGAAAAAAAAAAGGAAAAATCAAAGATCACGTTGGGCCTGGATTTCGTGCCGCCAACATTCCAAAGATCAAGTTGGGCCAGAGTTTCGTGCCGCCAACATTTCAAAAATCACGTTGGGCCTGGACTTTATGCCGCCAACATTCCAAAAATCAAGTTAGGCCTGAGTTTCGTGCCGCCAATCTCACAAATGTCACATTGGGCCTGGATTTAGTGCCGCCAACTTCGCTTTTCACGTTGGAACTGGGTTTTATCCCGCCAATCTCGGCAGAACTGGGTCTTATCCCACTGACCATTCACAAACTTCACAAAAATCACGTTGGAGCCGGGTTTTATCCCGCCAACCTCGGCAGGCTCGGGTTTGATCCCACTGTCCGATTGTCAAGACATTTTCAATGCCACTGGAGCAGAGGTTAGTCCCGCCAGTGTGCATGTCATTTACATAGCCACTGGAGCAGAGGTTAGTCCCGCCAGTGTACATTTCATTTACAGCCACTGGAGCAGAGGTTAGTCCCGCCAGTGTGCATTTCATTCACAGCCACTGGAGCTTGAGGTTAGTCCCGCCAGTGCATTTCATTTTTCACAGCCACTGGAGCGTGAGCGAGTACCGAGGTGAGCTGCCCGTTGTTTGTCACTAGTGAGCTTTTATTAATTGTATTTGCCGCCACTAGCCGTTGGGTTTGTCCCACTAGTGGTCTTTCCCACTATTGCGCCTTTCATTTATTCGCCGCTAGCCGTTGGGTTTGTCCCACTAGTGAGCCTTTTAATTGCATTCGCCGCTAGCCGTTGGGTTCGTCCCACTAGTGTGCCTTTCATTTGCATTCGCCACTAGCCGTTGGGTTTGTCCCACTAGTGTGCCTTTCATTTGCATCGCCGCTAGCCGTTGGGTTTGTCCCACTAGTGTGCCTTTCAATTGCATTCGCCGCTAGCCGTTGGGTTTGTCCCACTAGTGTGCCTTTCATTTGCATTCGCCGCTAGCCGTTGGGTTTGTCCCACTAGTGTGTCTTTCATTTGTCATTGCCATTAGCCGTGGGTCTGTCCCACTAGTGTGCACCATGATTTCAGATTTTATTCGGGCCAGTCCCATGATTTTCATTTTATTCGGGCCAGTCCCATGATTTTCATTTTATTCGGGTCAGTCCCATGATTTTTAATTTTATTCGGGCCAGTCCCATGATTTAAATTCTTGCTCGGGTCAGTCCCGTTTAAATTCTGTTCGGGTCAGTCCCGTTTAAATTTCTGTTCGGGTCAGTCCGCTGTTCGGGTCAGTCCCGTTCGTCAGTCCCGTTTTAAATTCTGTTCGGGTCAGTCCCGGTTCGGGTCAGTCCCTTGTTCGGGTCAGTCCCGTTTAAATTTCTGTTCGGGTCAGTCCCGTCAGTCCCGTTTAAATTCCTGTTCGGGTCAGTCCCGTTTAAAATTCTGTTCGGGTCAGTCCCGTTTTAAATTTCTGTTCGGGTCAGTCCCGTTTAAATTTCTGTTCGGGTCAGTCCCATTTAAATTCCTGTTCGGGTCAGTCCCGTTTAAATTCCTGTCTCGGGTCAGTCCCCATCGTTTGAGTAATTCACAGCCAAATAACACAGGTAAGTATTTGGTGTCTACTTCTTTGTCTCAAGTTTTTTCAAAACTCAGACAAAGAGGGGCAAACTGTAGACACCAAATTTTTGGTGTTTTATTATTTATTTATTTACTATTCGTTTTTTATTTGTTCTATTTTTATTTGTCACAATTAGTTTTATTTACTTTTAGTTTTAGTTATTTTAGCCATTTTAGTGTAGAATTTCTCAAAGAAAAAAGAGAAGTGTTCAAACAATATGTTTTAGTTGTTTTGGATTTAGTTTCATTATTTAAAAAATGAAGAAAAGAAAAGAAAAATGGAAAAATTGCAACTGTGATTGTTTATTACTTCTAGTTTGTTTCTTTTTGTTTGATGTTTCTTAAATTAGTGTTTTTCTTTATTTAAATATCATTTTTCATTTTTTTTGTATTAAATTATTATTTAAAAAAAAAAAAAAAGAAAAGAAGAAAAAGAAGACCGACATGCAGAAGGCTACGTTTTGCCGCAGCTTGCAAAAGATGATTGCAGGAGGTCCTTAAAGGAGAAATTTTGGCTACAAATGGCCAGGTGTCTAGGACACTTGGAGGGGGGAGATGAATCCAGGATGATAGCTAGGTTTTAGAAAGAACAGAAGAGGGACGGCTGAAAAAAAAAGAGAGGTTCTTTGGGGGCCGTAGGATGAAGGGTTGGAGGTTCCGGTATAAAAAGAAAAGAAAAGGCAGCCGCAAGGGGGATACAAGGAGCTAACGGAAAGGAAAACGGGAGCAAGAGGGGAGAGCAAGAAAGAAACCATAGGAGGGAATCACGGCTGGGCAAAAGCTTGGAGATTTCGGAGGGAGAGGGGCCGCTACTCAAGTTTGCTGCTGAAACCCATCAGAAAATAGCACCTGCAGTAGCAAGACTCCAGCTTTTAAAAAATGAGGGACGGCTGAAATGGAGGTCAGAGATAGAATCCAAGTGACAGTTGATGAAAAATGAGGTGAAGGCTGAAAGCGAAGCCTGATGAAGTGGGCGGCTAAAAATCTAAAAGGAAAACAGGAGCAAAGAAAGATTAGAGGGGAAGGGCTTCGGCCAAAGAAAAGAAAGAGAGCCACGGTTCAAGGGAGGAAAAGCTTTTACGGGCTGAGAGCTGGAGGAGAATCAGCAAGGTTGAGGGTGGAAAGGAACGGTCTTTGAACTGGAACAAAAAGAAGAGAGCTTCGGTAGTAGCGGCCGGAAGGAAAAGGGAAACACAGAGCAGCCGCAACCCCAGAGGATCTCATTGTCGACATTAACTGAAGTGGTGGCGCTGTCATTTCTGCTGCCACTCTCCTTCTACTGCCGTGCACTCCATAACCACCTCCCGCGAACCTCCCACCACCAGTCCACATTTGCTGTTGCTGCTGTCCGACGACCATCACCAGCACCACCACCACTCCGGGTTCAAGATAACTTCAGAAACTGAGAAGCACTGTAAGTTGTCTCCTTAAGATTCAGTTCCTTTCAAGCTTTTGAAGCATGTCTTCCGTGATTTTGCTTATGGCTACATTTCTGTTGGGGTACTCATTTTCTGGGCTGGGTTAAATATCTTTAAGGGGCTAGAATTGAAGTTTTTGACGGGTTTCATGGTTCTTAGTGGTGTTGCTTTGTTGCATTCTGTTTTGCTGCTATCCCTGATGGCCATCACTCCAGATTTGCTGATTTAAATCTTGCAATAAAAGAGTAGATTTTGGTTTGATGATTGAAGGAGGGGGGGGCTGGATCTTAGATTTGTTTGATTCAGGAGTTAATGATATGTTCGGTTAGAAATGGATCGATGCCTAATGCAGAAGAGAAAAAATCTGAAACAAAAGAAATGTTTTGTATGCTGTTAGCCCCTCTCTGCCCAGATTTTTTCTTCCCCTTGGCATGATATCTTGAGGATGAGTTTGTTATACTAAATGAGAGCTGGGAGATTAGATTTTTGTTGCTAGCCTTTTGTCTTGAAATGTTGCGCAAATCCCTGGAAATCAGAATTGCAGAAAACTGCGGCACTTCTCCTCTTTCTTTCCATTACCGTTTTGCTGTTTTCTTTCATACCTGGATGGTATTTACACATCAGCCTTCATGGTTGCAAGATGTTCTGATGCTTTGTTTGTTTCATGGTCCAAAATATTTGAATCACACTTAAACACTTGCTAAACATGAACCATTGAGGCTGCCGAACCATTTGAGCTTTATTCCAGAATTTTGTATGACATCTTCTTGAGTTTCCAGCTTGTTAGGATCATGGTGGTGGTATAGTTAATGGCTTGGTTTAGAGCTGTGATGTTGGGTTTTAAAAACATCTAAATCAAAGCTTTGATAAAAATCTGAATTGGTAAGAAAGATGCAGCAAGTTTCATCTTTGTTTGCTGCAGAATGCTTCTCACGGCTTTGCATAAATTAATTGCAGAAATTTGCAGCAAAGAGCCCTTCCCTATGGCCACTCTCTGTTTTTTTTTTTTTTTTTTTGTGTTTTGCGTGATTAGTTTTTGTGCATGATGATGGCCTTGAAGAAACAAATAAATGTTGAGTTTGAAGCTTTGTTTAAGATGTTTGGGTGGCTAATGAGAAGCATTGGCAGAAACATAGTAACCAGAAATGAAGAAGGCATGTTGCATTTTAGTTGCAGAAGTTTAAGTCATACGTAGCTGCATGTTTTGCATGAAAATATTTTCTGAAATTTGCACTTTGACCCCCCAAGTCTCCCCTTGTCCTACTATGACCCAATCAATTGAATAATCTCCTCAATTTGATCCTTGGTAGTTTTAATTTTACAACTTCATTGCTTGTTTGTTTCAATTGTCTACCATGCTTCGCTTCAATTGCGCTTAATTCATGACTTTAGGGGCTTTATGGCCAAGTGAGCTGGTGTTTGCCTATTTTCTTTATTTTTCTTAAATAAAGTGGTGCCTTGACCTTTTTATTGTTTTGAAGCCATTTTACTTCATTTGATTCCAAACGGGGGGAGGTACAACTTCTTTTATCCCTTTTTGTCTCTCCTATGTGATCCAACGTGCTAAGTGTGAATTGCATGTCTACGTTGCTTTCCTTGCCTTTCTTTAATTCCTTTCATTTATTTCATTTACTTTTGCTTTATTTAAGTTATTCATTATGGGGTATGTGTACACCTCTTGGCTTGTAATAGATAGGGCCTGGCGAGCATTTTGTCCATTTTCCCTTCCCCTTTTGTTTTAGTTAGCAAATGTAATAGGTTCATTAGCTTGATTGCTTGCTTTTGTTGCTATGTGTTAATTTGCTTTATTAGGTTCTTGCATCTAGTCGAGCATGCTAATTGTTATGTGCTATGTGTTTATAGGTGTTTGGCATGTCTAATCGCTTTCCATAGCCATGAATGAATGTGATGGATGAATGTACGTCACCACACTAGTCCAATGCTAGTTGTGGCTCATTATTTCATTAGGAATTCATAGAAAGGGCTAGTCCAACGCTAGACCCAATAGGCCATCCCCTTTTGTTAGTGCATATTTGCATGTTCACTACATGTCATGCATTTTTCTTAGTTTTATCATTGGCATGCTCCTCGAACCCCTTTTTCCCCTCATTTTTAGGTTTTGCATCTCATACTAGTTATAGGGTCCATTTGCTTGAGAGTCCCCTTCTGATAAGGGAAACGAGCGAGTGTGGCTACTCGATAGCCTTAGCACGCTAGTTCCCCCTTCTAATCAAAGGGAAAATTAAGTCACAAAGTTAGGACTCCCCGTTCCCATCTTGATGCATTCCTATAGGATTCATGCATTTTTCATTCACGATCACATGCACTTACTTTATATTCTCTCTCTTTTTCTACATTCTCACTTCACACTACTTTTACACGTTTTCATTCAAATACTCACACTCTATACCATATCACTCGCACACATGCACTTTATATTATTTTCACATTATCATTCTTTACTCACCTTACCTTGTGAATACATTTGCACACCTCCACTTTTCTCACTTCACATAAACTTACATTTTCACATGACATGCACTCCATTCATTTTTACGTCATTTAGAATTACGTGTGACCTCTCCAAAGGCTCATTAGGGGGCTTCACAATTAATGTGATTGGCACCACTCAACCTTTGAAGAGAAATTTTCCCCATGTCCCCTTAGGTCTAGGTTTTTGCATTCATATAGTCATATCCAACACGCGATACATACCTTGGGTAGAAAAATTAGGAAAGGTAGGGCTAAATCACGCAACTAGCCTTGGCTAGGTCAAAGGGGTGCCTTGGATTTTTATCCTTGCCTTCCCCTTCGTCAAATGTGACTCCCGAACCTTTTTCGTTGGTTTACGTGGACTAGGAGTCGTTCAAAAGGGGTTTCTTTCTATCTTTCCTTTAGAAAATTTCTTTTTGGGTGACTTGGTACACCCTAAACTCTATACCAAGTGGCGACTCCATTTTTCATTAAAAACCCCCTTTTGAACTTTGTTTGGCCAAATCGTCGCATTCTCAAGTCCCATGGCCTTTTACTTTTCATTTACACACGTTCACATTTCACTACACACTTTCACACCGCAACACAACACGAATCAAAAAGTGGGGCGCGACAGTTGGCGACTCCACTGGGGACTTCTAAGTGGGTCCAAGCATTTGATTTGGCTATTCTTTTCCCTTTTCTGCCCTTTTTATGCATTGCATTTGGATATTAGGGTTGCATTTTCTATTTTAGGACTTTTCGCCTCGCGCACATACCAAACTACTCCCTCACTCACGTATGATTGGTTGTTTGGATGTATATTTACTTGCTTTATCTCGCGCTTTGCATTGCATTTGGGTAGGGGACATACCCTAGAGCCTCGCGTTGGTTCTTGATCCCTCCCCTCCAAACGAGCACTAGCATACGTGCATACGCTTTAAATTATTCACCCCTCTTTTATTTTTCTTTTAGTGGCTTGTCACGCCACTCCACCCTATTAGGATTTTAGGCGACTCACTTGGACTTGTGATCGCGACACGATGTGTGCGTAGCATGATCCGAGGAGTCACTCGATCTTCCATTTTAAGCTTTGAGTTCATAGCCTTTAGCTTTTGATTGAAGATTGAGGAGTTTTGATAGATTCACTCATGACATGTAGCCGTGACACGATGTGTGCGTAGCAATGTCTGGGGAATCGCTCGAGCCACCGACAAAGGACCTTGGGATTGATAACCCTTGGTTTCCAAGTCTGAAGGCTCGGGGACCTAAAACCTATCGAGTCTAGTTGCATTAGTGAACCAATACCTCATGCATCCATGGTAGTTTACCTAGGGTAGAGTCGGCCTTACCCTATTAGGGACACTATTCACGAGGGGAGGGGTCCAACCCCTTTCTCCTTTTTATTGCTTTATTTCTTTGTGTTGATTTCATTGCTACAATGTGTTATGTGTATTTATCTGGCTGAACTAACTTTTTCTTGGTTTTGTGTCCCCATTGCATTCACAAATCCTAGCAAATAAGAGGTCTGGCGTGACCTTCTTTTAGAACCTACCCCCGTAGATAGGTTATTGCACGTTTGAAGATTTTGGGATATTGCATTCATAGATTAATAATTGCATAGCATTCTAAGCCTACCTTGGCGTATAAAAGGTCCTTTTAGGTCATGATTTCATTTTAAATTGCATGTTTTACTGCTTTAATAAATGACATCATGCATAAACCATAGAAAGGGAATGCCACATAGGGAATCCCGTGTTTAGGAATAAGCCACCTTGTGTCTCGGATACTTAATCCAGTGAGACTTGCACGTTTACATTTTGTACCATCCAAAGGGGTAGTGCACAAGGTAAGGTGGGATCCGATCATTTTCATGGAGTGATCTTTGGAATATGAGCATCTAATAATCATTTTTTTGGCCATTTTATCAAAAATTGGTAAAAATCCCTTGCGTGAAGGACATTAATTTGAAGAAATTCACAAATGATTCCTCCTATTGAGACGATAAATAAATTGAGGCCAAAATTTGATTTTTAGAAGGTCATAGACTAATGCACCTCAATAATTTTGAAATAACCAATGGCCGGACAATTCAACCAATCCATTTTGCCAATTCATTCAATAAATCATCAATTCATTTGACCAACTTACCCTTTTTTAGGGTCACCTAGTCGATTTTGAATAAATCGTCAATTTATGTGACCAATTTACCCTTTTTAGGGTCATTCGGCCGATTTTTGAATAAATCACTAATTCAATTTCATTCATTTGGCCAATTTACCCATTTTTATGGCAACCGAGCCGATTTTGAATAAATCAAGTTTCGTTCAATCTATTTGATCAATTTACCCTTTTTAGGGTGATCTGATTAATTTTGGATAAATTGAATTTCATTCAATTCGTTTGACCTGTTTCCCTTTTTAGGGTAATCCGGTCGATTTTTAATAAATTGTCAATTTCATTTGACCAATTAGGGTTTCAATGTCGAATTTCAAAATGGAAAACCTAGTCGATTTTGAGAAAAACATCCATTGCATCCAGCCATTTGATCAGTCGGAGTTTTGACCCGTGCTTCACTGAGAAAAGTTGTCAAAACGAATTCCAATCTCTTCGATTGGAAGTTTGTCAAGGTCAAACCCGTGCGTTTTTGCAAGTTCTTGTATCGATCAAAAGTGCTCAATCCCTTCGGACGAGGTCCTCATTTTGACAAACGTCTCTTCTCATTCCAATGGGTCAAATTTTTCAAATTATTTTTCACTCCATAAGCTGATTGGATCCATCAGGTATTGTATAGTGCCTGCTCTGGAGGATTGCATTTTCATGTTAGGCCTACCCTTGGCACAAAAAGGGTTCCCCCATATGACATGCATACTGTTTTTGTAGTCTTGCCTACTAACTCTGGGTATTTTTCTTTTTTTCCCCCCTCCCCTGCATTCATAAAAATGTGTCAATAAGGTGAAAATATTTCCCTATATTGAATAACAATTTTTGATCCGATAAAGTTCAGAAAGTATTATTTGATTCTTGGGCAGATCCAACAATGGCAACATGAAAGATCCATCTGAAAGCTCTAGGCTAAGAGCTTCTAAGAGATTTCATAATTGCTTTCAAGGAAGATTCTGTATATTTGACTTGTTAATATATTTTTGTGCCAAAAGAAAAGGAGACAAAAGGGATATATATGTGGAGCTCTTTAGAAACTTTCTATTCTCATTTGTATCATAATTGAACGAGAAATTTTGTTTCAAACTTTTTCAGCAATAAAATTTTTGGACAATTATTGTTTTGTGTATATTCATGTACATTTCATTCTTTATTGAGCTCATTAAGAGATTTCATGGTGAATTTTAAGAAATAAGCTCAAATTGAGATTTTTCAACCTTTGGCCTGAAAACTCACAAATGTCTACACCAGATTGGTGATCCGAGCTACACAATAAGAGTGCTCAAAAATTGAAAGAGGTCATTCAGAAGGCCCATGAGATACCTTTTCTCCTGCACTTAATCCCAAAATAAAATCAGTCACATTGATTGATAAATTGCAAATTCGGGCAACTTTTGCTTGAAAATGTTCGCGGTGTCTAATCCGATTCAATCACATCTAAGTGAAAGCAAAAATGTGCATTATTCTTGTTTATTTTGAAAATTTGGAGTGATACTTTGAGCATTCTTTTCTCTACCTATACACATTTTATCATTTGCTCTCCCATTTGAGCCTTTAAAAGAATAATTTCGTTTCAAATAAGGGCTTTAATGATCACTACCCTACATTGGGAAGATTTTCAAAAGAGAATGTATTCTTAACAAGCAATTTCTTTACTTGGTTGTCATGAGGCGTAAGAATGATACTTTGGCCATCGTTTCTATAACCTAAACACTATTTATCCCTTGCATCCTCATTTGAGCTAAAATTGGTGGTTCTTTTCGAGTGCACATATGATCGCACCCCACATTGGGGAGGGAGATTGGAGAATTTTCCAAAAAGGGGAAAAGCAAAATGCTAGGATAAAGAGGGAACCACGAATTGGGGGGAATTTGATTCTACCTGGATTCCAATTTTGAAAAAAGAAAAGGAAGAGATTTTGTCCGCACGGACCGCCTATGTTTCACAGATATGGATGAACAAGGGTCTTCCTCAGTCAGTTAATTCAGATACATGCCAGAAATTTCCCATTAATGAAAGTTTCTTTTCAGAGTTATTGTAGGGGACGGAATAAAAAGTCAGGCCCTCTTCTTTTCCAATCAAACATTCTACCTCTAGTTATCCCTTTTGAGCCTTCAGAACAAATTATTTCGTTTGGCAACCCCTGAGAATCGCAAACCCCACACTGGGGCAAGTTTGAGTTGAAAAAGGAAAATTTCAAGAAGTGAAAAGTGAAAAGCCACAAAAACAAAAGAAGAAAAGAGAACCTCAGTTCAAAAATAAACTGGGGCAAATTTTGTGAAAATTTCAAAGAATGGCAAAAAGCCGGAAAGTCAAAAAAAGAAAGAAAATGAAAGTGAAAAGCCTCAATTGAGCATAAATTGGGGCAAATTCTGATTTAACCCTAAAATAGGGTTGACGCAACAATGCGATCTCAGATTTTTCAAACCGCTTTTGGAATCCGCTTTCAAGCCTTAACTTTTCTAAGCACCCCACCTGACCCCACTACAAAAGCCGAAAGCCCTGACTTCTGTTCTTTGCAATGGCCCTATCAAGAAAATTTTTGATGCCGGAAAATTTTAGCTGTATTCTGAATTGATTAGGTGTGAGGTTGACACTGCTCTACATGTGAAACCCCGCAAGGGTATTTCTGGAAAAGGGGGAAAAGAAAAGAAGAAACGAGCGAAATGAATAAGAAAGATGCAAAAAGATTTGATGCTGTTGGGTGATGATAAAAAGTCAAACAAAGTCCAAGAATTTGGAGTCCAGATGAGGGCAATGTTGAAAAATGCGATCTTCGGTGCAATGTCCTTTGAAAATTATTTCTTTAGCTATCGTTTTCAAGCCAAATTACAAGCTAATAAAGTCCATCGTTGACTTATTCCTTCATGACAATCCAAAGTGAGGATTATGCTCATAAAAATTCATCGATCACTCATGATCATAAGGGTATAACCAGATTTCACATGTTTAGCTATCATTTCTACCCAAAATTTTGCAAACCCATGAAGCTTATACGTTGACTAAGTTTTCTTAAGAAATAAGGGTGACAAACTCTTTGCTTTCGCTAAGATGTGGTATTGAAGGGATTACATACCATCTGAGCACATGAATAAGACAAATCTTGACCTCCCATTTCCAAATCAGAAATAACGCCCATTACCTAAAGCTTCGATGCTAAGGTAAGGAAGAAATCTCTTGTAATTTGGCATTATTTTGAGAAATTCATCATGGAATTTTCTTTGTGGTTTTAAGCAAGACGTTCAGTTTCTTACTTTGTTCAGATAAATGGAGGGGCATTCAAACCAATTTTTGCATTCAAATGGGCCCATACTGGGGCAAAATTTTTATTTGCAAAATTTCGCAAAACAAGCCCACACTGGGGCAAATTTTTTATAGCTTGTTTGAGGAATTCATCAAAAGGGTCAAGCAAGACTTTCAAATCAATCACGCTGCCCTTTTCATGAAAATTTAAATGCATGTAAGCTCCTGTGCAGGTATTCACAGTTGAAGTCGACGAAAAGCTTCTGAGTTGTGGAAGGCCGATGCCGAAGAAAGAGAAGAAGGAGGGAAAAATGGCCCGACACTGGGGCAAATTATTTTGGAAAAATTCTCTCGGGAAAAAAAGGAAAAAGAGGGAAAAAGCAGGAAAAAGGAAAAAAAAAAGGAAAAATCAAAGATCACGTTGGGCCTGGATTTCGTGCCGCCAACATTCCAAAGATCAAGTTGGGCCAGAGTTTCGTGCCGCCAACATTTCAAAAATCACGTTGGGCCTGGACTTTATGCCGCCAACATTCCAAAAATCAAGTTAGGCCTGAGTTTCGTGCCGCCAATCTCACAAATGTCACATTGGGCCTGGATTTAGTGCCGCCAACTTCGCTTTTCACGTTGGAACTGGGTTTTATCCCGCCAACCTCGGCAGAACTGGGTCTTATCCCACTGACCATTCACAAACTTCACAAAAATCACGTTGGAGCCGGGTTTTATCCCGCCAACCTCGGCAGGCTCGGGTTTGATCCCACTGTCCGATTGTCAAGACATTTTCAATGCCACTGGAGCAGAGGTTAGTCCCGCCAGTGTGCATGTCATTTACATAGCCACTGGAGCAGAGGTTAGTCCCGCCAGTGTGCATTTCATTCACAGCCACTGGAGCTTGAGGTTAGTCCCGCCAGTGAGCATTTCATTTTTCACAGCCACTGGAGCGTGAGGTGAGTCCCGCCAGTGAGCATTTTATTTTGTACCGCCACTAGCCGTTGGGTCAGTCCCACTAGTGCGCCTTTCATTTTATCCCGCCGCTAGCCGTTGGGTTTGTCCCACTAGTGAGCCTTTTAATTGCATTCGCCGCTAGCCGTTGGGTTCGTCCCACTAGTGTGCCTTTCAATTGCATTTCCACTAGCCGTTGGGTTTGTCCCACTAGTGTGCCTTTCATTTGCATTCGCCACTAGCCGTTGGGTTTGTCCCACTAGTGTGCCTTTCATTTGCATTCGCCGCTAGCCGTTGGGTTTGTCCCACTAGTGTGCCTTTCATTTGCATCCGCCGCTAGCCGTTGGGTTTGTCCCACTAGTGTGCCTTTCATTTGCATTCGCCGCTAGCCGTTGGGTTTGTCCCACTCTAGTGAGTCTTTCATTTGCTTCGGCCGTAGCCGTTGGGTTTGTCCCACTAGTGTGCCTTTTAATTGCATCCGCCGCTAGCCGTTGGGTTTGTCCCACTAGTGTGCCTTTCAATTGCATTCGCCGCTAGCCGTTGGGTTTGTCCCACTAGTGTGCCTTTCATTTGCATTCGCCGCTAGCCGTTGGGTTTGTCCCACTAGTGTGTCTTTCATTTGTCATTGCCATTAGCCGTGGGTCTGTCCCACTAGTGTGCACCATGATTTCAGATTTTATTCGGGCCAGTCCCATGATTTTCATTTTATTCGGGCCAGTCCCATGATTTTCATTTTATTCGGGTCAGTCCCATGATTTTTAATTTTATTCGGGCCAGTCCCATGATTTAAATTCTTGCTCGGGTCAGTCCCGTTTAAATTCTGTTCGGGTCAGTCCCGTTTAAATTCTGTTCGGGTCAGTCCCGTTTAATTCCTGTTCGGGTCAGTCCCGTTAAATTTCTGTTCGGGTCAGTCCCGTTTAAATTCCTGTTCGGGTCAGTCCCGTTTAAATTTCTGTTCGGGTCAGTCCCGTTTAATTCCTGTTCGGGTCAGTCCGTTTATTCTTGTTCGGGTCAGTCCTTAAAAATTTCTGTCGGGTCCAGTCCGTTTTAAATTTCTGTTCGGAGTCAGTCCAGTTTAAAATTCCCCTGTCGGGTCAAGTCCCGTTTAAATTCTTTGTTCGGGTCAGTCCCGTTTTAAATTTCTGTTCGGGTCAGTCCCGTTTAAATTTCTGTTCGGGTCAGTCCCATTTAAATTCCTGTTCGGGTCAGTCCCGTTTAAATTCCTGTCTCGGGTCAGTCCCCATCGTTTGAGTAATTCACAGCCAAATAACACAGGTAAGTATTTGGTGTCTACTTCTTTGTCTCAAGTTTTTTCAAAACTCAGACAAAGAGGGGCAAACTGTAGACACCAAATTTTTGGTGTTTTATTATTTATTTATTTACTATTCGTTTTTTATTTGTTCTATTTTTATTTGTCACAATTAGTTTTATTTACTTTTAGTTTTAGTTATTTTAGCCATTTTAGTGTAGAATTTCTCAAAGAAAAAAGAGAAGTGTTCAAACAATATGTTTTAGTTGTTTTGGATTTAGTTTCATTATTTAAAAAATGAAGAAAAGAAAAGAAAAATGGAAAAATTGCAACTGTGATTGTTTATTACTTCTAGTTTGTTTCTTTTTGTTTGATGTTTCTTAAATTAGTGTTTTTCTTTATTTAAATATCATTTTTCATTTTTTTTGTATTAAATTATTATTTAAAAAAAAAAAAAAAGAAAAGAAGAAAAAGAAGACCGACATGCAGAAGGCTACGTTTTGCCGCAGCTTGCAAAAGATGATTGCAGGAGGTCCTTAAAGGAGAAATTTTGGCTACAAATGGCCAGGTGTCTAGGACACTTGGAGGGGGGAGATGAATCCAGGATGATAGCTAGGTTTTAGAAAGAACAGAAGAGGGACGGCTGAAAAAAAAAGAGAGGTTCTTTGGGGGCCGTAGGATGAAGGGTTGGAGGTTCCGGTATAAAAAGAAAAGAAAAGGCAGCCGCAAGGGGGATACAAGGAGCTAACGGAAAGGAAAACGGGAGCAAGAGGGGAGAGCAAGAAAGAAACCATAGGAGGGAATCACGGCTGGGCAAAAGCTTGGAGATTTCGGAGGGAGAGGGGCCGCTACTCAAGTTTGCTGCTGAAACCCATCAGAAAATAGCACCTGCAGTAGCAAGACTCCAGCTTTTAAAAAATGAGGGACGGCTGAAATGGAGGTCAGAGATAGAATCCAAGTGACAGTTGATGAAAAATGAGGTGAAGGCTGAAAGCGAAGCCTGATGAAGTGGGCGGCTAAAAATCTAAAAGGAAAACAGGAGCAAAGAAAGATTAGAGGGGAAGGGCTTCGGCCAAAGAAAAGAAAGAGAGCCACGGTTCAAGGGAGGAAAAGCTTTTACGGGCTGAGAGCTGGAGGAGAATCAGCAAGGTTGAGGGTGGAAAGGAACGGTCTTTGAACTGGAACAAAAAGAAGAGAGCTTCGGTAGTAGCGGCCGGAAGGAAAAGGGAAACACAGAGCAGCCGCAACCCCAGAGGATCTCATTGTCGACATTAACTGAAGTGGTGGCGCTGTCATTTCTGCTGCCACTCTCCTTCTACTGCCGTGCACTCCATAACCACCTCCCGCGAACCTCCCACCACCAGTCCACATTTGCTGTTGCTGCTGTCCGACGACCATCACCAGCACCACCACCACTCCGGGTTCAAGATAACTTCAGAAACTGAGAAGCACTGTAAGTTGTCTCCTTAAGATTCAGTTCCTTTCAAGCTTTTGAAGCATGTCTTCCGTGATTTTGCTTATGGCTACATTTCTGTTGGGGTACTCATTTTCTGGGCTGGGTTAAATATCTTTAAGGGGCTAGAATTGAAGTTTTTGACGGGTTTCATGGTTCTTAGTGGTGTTGCTTTGTTGCATTCTGTTTTGCTGCTATCCCTGATGGCCATCACTCCAGATTTGCTGATTTAAATCTTGCAATAAAAGAGTAGATTTTGGTTTGATGATTGAAGGAGGGGGGGGCTGGATCTTAGATTTGTTTGATTCAGGAGTTAATGATATGTTCGGTTAGAAATGGATCGATGCCTAATGCAGAAGAGAAAAAATCTGAAACAAAAGAAATGTTTTGTATGCTGTTAGCCCCTCTCTGCCCAGATTTTTTCTTCCCCTTGGCATGATATCTTGAGGATGAGTTTGTTATACTAAATGAGAGCTGGGAGATTAGATTTTTGTTGCTAGCCTTTTGTCTTGAAATGTTGCGCAAATCCCTGGAAATCAGAATTGCAGAAAACTGCGGCACTTCTCCTCTTTCTTTCCATTACCGTTTTGCTGTTTTCTTTCATACCTGGATGGTATTTACACATCAGCCTTCATGGTTGCAAGATGTTCTGATGCTTTGTTTGTTTCATGGTCCAAAATATTTGAATCACACTTAAACACTTGCTAAACATGAACCATTGAGGCTGCCGAACCATTTGAGCTTTATTCCAGAATTTTGTATGACATCTTCTTGAGTTTCCAGCTTGTTAGGATCATGGTGGTGGTATAGTTAATGGCTTGGTTTAGAGCTGTGATGTTGGGTTTTAAAAACATCTAAATCAAAGCTTTGATAAAAATCTGAATTGGTAAGAAAGATGCAGCAAGTTTCATCTTTGTTTGCTGCAGAATGCTTCTCACGGCTTTGCATAAATTAATTGCAGAAATTTGCAGCAAAGAGCCCTTCCCTATGGCCACTCTCTGTTTTTTTTTTTTTTTTTTTGTGTTTTGCGTGATTAGTTTTTGTGCATGATGATGGCCTTGAAGAAACAAATAAATGTTGAGTTTGAAGCTTTGTTTAAGATGTTTGGGTGGCTAATGAGAAGCATTGGCAGAAACATAGTAACCAGAAATGAAGAAGGCATGTTGCATTTTAGTTGCAGAAGTTTAAGTCATACGTAGCTGCATGTTTTGCATGAAAATATTTTCTGAAATTTGCACTTTGACCCCCCAAGTCTCCCCTTGTCCTACTATGACCCAATCAATTGAATAATCTCCTCAATTTGGTCCTTGGTAGTTTTAATTTTACAACTTCATTGCTTGTTTGTTTCAATTGTCTACCATGCTTCGCTTCAATTGCGCTTAATTCATGACTTTAGGGGCTTTATGGCCAAGTGAGCTGGTGTTTGCCTATTTTCTTTATTTTTCTTAAATAAAGTGGTGCCTTGACCTTTTTATTGTTTTGAAGCCATTTTACTTCATTTGATTCCAAACGGGGGGAGGTACAACTTCTTTTATCCCTTTTTGTCTCTCCTATGTGATCCAACGTGCTAAGTGTGAATTGCATGTCTACGTTGCTTTCCTTGCCTTTCTTTAATTCCTTTCATTTATTTCATTTACTTTTGCTTTATTTAAGTTATTCATTATGGGGTATGTGTACACCTCTTGGCTTGTAATAGATAGGGCCTGGCGAGCATTTTGTCCA
The DNA here is from genome assembly GCF_003713205.1 of Coffea eugenioides. Classification (NCBI taxonomy): domain Eukaryota; kingdom Viridiplantae; phylum Streptophyta; class Magnoliopsida; order Gentianales; family Rubiaceae; genus Coffea; species Coffea eugenioides. Next base: position 36,723,396 of record NC_040043.1, read on the forward strand.
TTTTCCCTTCCCCTTTTGTTTTAGTTAGCAAATGTAATAGGTTCATTAGCTTGATTGCTTGCTTTTGTTGCTATGTGTTAATTTGCTTTATTAGGTTCTTGCATCTAGTCGAGCATGCTAATTGTTATGTGCTATGTGTTTATAGGTGTTTGGCATGTCTAATCGCTTTCCATAGCCATGAATGAATGTGATGGATGAATGTACGTCACCACACTAGTCCAATGCTAGTTGTGGCTCATTATTTCATTAGGAATTCATAGAAAGGGCTAGTCCAACGCTAGACCCAATAGGCCATCCCCTTTTGTTAGTGCATATTTGCATGTTCACTACATGTCATACATTTTTCTTAGTTTTATCATTGGCATGCTCCTCGAACCCTTTTTCCCCTCATTTTTAGGTTTTGCATCTCATACTAGTTATAGAGTCTATTTGCTTGAGAGTCCCCTTCTGATAAGGGAAACGAGCGAGTGTGGCTACTCGATAGCCTTAGCACGCTAGTTCCCCCTTCTAATCAAAGGGAAAATTAAGTCACAAAGTTAGGACTCCCCGTTCCCATCTTGATGCATTCCTATAGGATTCATGCATTTTTCATTCACGATCACATGCACTTACTTTATATTCTCTCTCTTTTTCTACATTCTCACTTCACACTACTTTTACACGTTTTCATTCAAATACTCACACTCTATACCATATCACTCGCACACATGCACTTTATATTATTTTCACATTATCATTCTTTACTCACCTTACCTTGTGAATACATTTGCACACCTCCACTTTTCTCACTTCACATAAACTTACATTTTCACATGACATGCACTCCATTCATTTTTACGTCATTTAGAATTACGTGTGACCTCTCCAAAGGCTCATTAGGGGGCTTCACAATTAATGTGATTGGCACCACTCAACCTTTGAAGAGAAATTTTCCCCATGTCCCCTTAGGTCTAGGTTTTTGCATTCATATAGTCATATCCAACACGCGATACATACCTTGGGTAGAAAAATTAGGAAAGGTAGGGCTAAATCACGCAACTAGCCTTGGCTAGGTCAAAGGGGTGCCTTGGATTTTTATCCTTGCCTTCCCCTTCGTCAAATGTGACTCCCGAACCTTTTTCGTTGGTTTACGTGGACTAGGAGTCGTTCAAAAGGGGTTTCTTTCTATCTTTCCTTTAGAAAATTTCTTTTTGGGTGACTTGGTACACCCTAAACTCTATACCAAGTGGCGACTCCATTTTTCATTAAAAACCCCCTTTTGAACTTTGTTTGGCCAAATCGTCGCATTCTCAAGTCCCATGGCCATTTACTTTTCATTTACACACGTTCACATTTCACTACACACTTTCACACCGCAACACAACACGAATCAAAAAGTGGGGCGCGACATTATCTATTTACTAATCTTAAGACTTTAAATATAGACAAGACAACTAAACAGTGCAAGTGAATGCATGTGAGTTGCAAATCAAGTAAATAAGTTTTATTTCGATTTGAAATAAATTATAAGTTTGTAACTAATATAACTTATCACTAATCATTGTAATTTGTAAATTTGTAACTAATATTACTTATTATTAATCATTGTAAATTATAAATTCATTGTAACTACTAACTAATATTACTTATTATCAATCATTGTAAATTATAAATTCATAAATTATCACCAATCATTGTATAGTCTAAGGTTTATTCTAGTTTAAATTAATCACTTTTTATGTGTTTCTTAAATCATAGACCAAGGATTTTAGGTATAAGTGATCAAATAAATGCCAATTAAACCACAAAATGATTAGAACATAAGGAATGTGTTAAATTATGAATAAATTTGGGGATCAAATTAGTAATAATTTTTAAATCATTGAGGAGCATAATAAATGTATTATAATTTAGGAGCCCCAATTTGTAAATTAAAAATTACAAAATCACTTCCTTTGGGAAAAGTCGGATTTCATTTTCAGCTGACAATTTCAACAACCATTGCAATATTGCATAGTGCCTTCACCTCCGGCTTTCACAGTACTAACACTCCCTAGTCCCAAGTCCCAAATCCCAAATCGAAGCTGCTCTCTGCCTCTCCGGCCTCCGCCAGTCCGCCGCACTCTACGTCTCCTATCGGCTGTCTCCATCTCAATCCTCATTCGACCTCATTTCTCACTTCATCAGTTCATCACTGCCGTGCTGGTTTATCGCTGCCGAGTGTCGAAGACGAAGCACCAATCACTGCTCATCTCTGGCTCGCTTAGGTAAGTGCTCCTCTCTGGCAGTAAAATGGCCAAGATCGACGAAATCTGAGCTTCCAATTGCAAACTCTAACTGTTGTAGTAGTTTAGATTAGATGGGAAGTTTTAGCAGCCAAAAATTGGTAATCTTACTAGTGGTTAAAGAGAGAAGAGCATTGATATTTGGTCACTTAAAAGTGCAGAGTTATTCTTAACTTGGATGCCTTCCTTTGCAATGGAAATATATATTCCTTGCTTGGCATCTTCACTTTAAGTTTCTGGCTTGGGATTTTCCCTTTAACTTTCTTGTTGGGGCCTTCATCTTTATTCCATTAAGGGCTGACAATTATATTTGCTGTTTACTTAACATATATTTCATTCGTTAATCCTTGAAAGATGAACTTAATTTGTTAAAGAGAGAATACTGGATTGATTACAGATGAATTCGGGAAAAGCAGCGTTGCAAACTTAATTTGCTTCAGGGTATTTTTTTTTTTTTAAATAATAGATGAATTCGGTCTAACCGAATTCATTACCGTTTTAGAATTTGAAATCGGTTACCGAATGAATTCGGTTATCCCCAATTCGAAATTGAAAACGGTTTAGATTTCTATAGGTGCAATAACCGAATTCATCGAATTCAGTGCACCGAATTGCCGCATTTGCACCGAATGCTCACCCCTGTCGTGCGGCCTATGGCCAACCGCCTAGCCATGAGGGGCACCGTCGTGCATTTTTCTTGCCGTCGGTGTGGCCGTCGTGCCCATTCCTTAGCCAATGCAAGGCAACGGCTGTCCTGCCCATGCCATGGCCAACGCAAGGCAATGGCCGTCGTACGGCCTAAGGCCCACCGCCTAGCCATGAGGGGGACCGTCGTGCGTTTTTCTTGCCGTCGGTGTGGCATCGTGCCCATGCCTTGGCCAATGCAAGGCAACGGCCGTCGTTAAATTGAGTAAATTTTACATTTGGATCAAATTTTACAACTTTCATCATAATTTTGACCTATTTTGCAGTCTAGGGTTCCCACTCTTATTATATTTTGTTCTCTCCAAAAAAAAATCTCTCTCGCCTCGCTTCTCCTGCTTTCTTCTTATCATAATTCTCATTTTTTTTCCTGTTGGCCTGGCCTCGAGTCCATCAACGACATCTCAGGTATGAGTTTGATCCAATCTCACCTTCTTCTTCATTTATCTATCGCTGTTTTTATGTTCATTCCTGCTCGTTGGTTGAAGAAAGATTGGAATTTTCTTTTATTGGTTTGGAATATGTTTTAGTATTTGGATTGTTTTTGGGTTTCTTGACACGGGTTTTGTGAATTAGAATGTGGGTTGCTTTTATTTTTTCGGTTTAAAATTTTTTTTTTTTTTGGGAAATTAATGTTGCTATGCATTTTTTGTAGCTGGGTGATGGTTTAGTTGAGAAAGTTCTAATTTTTTGAGTTTTGTATTTTTTTAAATTTGGTAGGGGCTTATGTGTATGCTGGTGGTATTGAATGGCGATTGAGAAGAATAACTTTAAGGTTTCGAGATTTGATTCAGAGTTTTCGCAGCTGAATTAACCCCAAAAAGTATCAAGGCCAAGTGGTATCAACAAAGCCAGTCTCTCTATCTTCAGCAGCCAAAAACCTCTCCGCCTTCGCCTCCCTGGAAGAGGAGAACGGAGCTTCCGATGCCGTCCGCGTGTATCTGAAACGCGCTTCTGATGCCTTCAACAACTTGGTTCAATTCCACAAGGAGCTAAAAGCGCCCCATTCGAATCGCAAACGTAAGGCATCTCAACCTCTTGTTGTTGATACAAAGATTGAAACTTTAGCCACCGTTGACAAAAACCCAGATGAAGAAAAGATCAAGAATGTGAAAAGTAAGGGCAAGCGGAAGAAAAATCGCGAATTAGAGGTAAATGATGAAGAACCGTTAAAGATTGAGAAGGATAAAGGAAGGATTGATGAAGTTAACGCCGTGAAAAGGTCGGAAAAGAAGGAAAAACATAAGAAAAATCGCGAATTTGAGCCTAGCACTGAAGGCTTGTTGAAGATTGGCCAAGAAGCAGATAGGCTTGACAAAGTTAAGGTACAGAGAAGTTCGGACAAGAACAGAAAAGATAAGAGAGCTGGCCAATCGGAGTTAAGGAATGAGGAGAGAGAACAAATTGAGCACAGCCCTGATGGGGTTGGGGAGGAAAGGAAAAAGAAGAAACATGACAAGATTGTGAGAGGTGAAGATACAGAGGAAAGAGATGAGGGTAGGAATAAGGCTAAGCAAGAGATTGTGGAAGTTGAAAGGAACATTATTGATGGAGTTGAAGGTGAAAGTGTGAAGAGGAAGGATAAGAAGAAGAAAAAGAAGGATGAGGGTGAGGAGGATGGAGAAAATGTTGGCAAAAAAGGAAAGAAAAATAGCCAATCGGAGGTGAGGAGTGAGCAGAGAGAACAGATTGAGCGAAGCCCTGACAGTGGGGTTGGGGAGGAAAGGAAAAAGAAGAAACAGGAGAAGATTGGGAGAGGTGAAGATAGAGAGGAAATAGATAAGGTTAAGAATAATACTAAGCAAGAGATTGTGGAAATTGAAAGAGACATGGATGGAGTTGAAGGTGTCACGGAGTAAGGATAAGAAGAAGAGAGAAAAAAAAGAATGAGGGTGGAGATGATGGAGAAAATGTTAGGCACGAAAAAGGGTTAAGAAGAGGAAGAGCAGGAGGTTGATGGTGGACGAGAGAGTTGATTCTGCACGAGCAGAGTGAAAGAGAGAGGAAAAAGAGGAAAACTGAAGGGTTTGATGGAATTTATGACGATGTATTGGTATTACTCTCTCATTTTCTTCTTCTTGTGATTCATTGACATGAGGGGAAATTTTGACCTGTGCCTACAATTTTCATGGTCGAGATTTTTGCAGCACTGACTTTATTCGTAATACCTGTTCTTCATGTAATAGTAGAAAATTTTTAAGTTATTGGCAAACTAGAAGAGGCAATGTGCATTGTCAGGTTAATATGATATATTTGAGTAAGTAACAGACACAAAGGACTTAAGTCGTGGCTATATTGTGTTGATTGTCACTGAAAATTTAGTTCAATAAGAGATCTCATTTTGGCTTTTGTCTGGTGCTGGATAACAGTAAATAAACAATAATCAGAGCAAAAGCATAGCATAGCAGAGCGCTGAGCATTGCTATTGTGGAGTTAGATATCTTGTTGAGTTCTCAACGAGAAAGTTGCGTCTTTCAACGTGGGGAATCTTAGATTATTTACCCGTTTCTTTCCATATTTTCTTATATTGTGATTGAGATCTTGAAAGAATCAAGACAACATTGTTTTTCTGCAGATTGTCCTATTATATATTTGGAACTATTAGACAATTATGAGGTCGTTCAAATCAACATCAGGCATCATATGTGTGTTGAATGGTAAACATGGACTTTCCGCGTTTTTGAGAAAGCGAGAGTCCGCTAAACTCTTATGAAAGTCTACTATTCTATAATCCTCAATCTTTTCTGTTTAAGAGGAGAAAAATGGGCCAAAGAACATGCACAGCAATCCGCAAGGTTAATGCTCGCTCAGAAAATTTTCTGTCCAGTTCCTTCAACATTGACGTCGTCTTGAGAAATTACGATCATTTTTGCACATTTGTAGCACAACATACTGGTCTCACCACGAAAACAAGTTTAGGACAGGATTGGGTCCAACCCATAATTCAGCTCCACCTGCTGCACTCTGCAAGCAATGTAAAATTAAAGAAATTTAAGAAAAGGGGAACAAAAAGAGACACATGTCTGAGGCTGGTAGAGAATACACAAGGCTCAATTCAGAATATCACGTGGCACAAAGTTTCCTTTCATAGAGGTTCGGAAACTATCAGCAACAATGAAACTACATAAATAAGTTAGAAGGTGAGAAAGAAGTACCATCAAGTCAAAAGAGAAACACATACTTAACAACACCAGATAGTAAGAGTCAGGGTTCCAAACGAACCAAGCTGCTTGCATAGAGCTTTAAAAGAAACCTTAATTGGATAAAATTTTCTTAGCTCAGGCTTGAGGTGCTCATGTAATAATTTGCATTGAACTCAAATTCGATAGTAATAGCAAAAATCAAGGATGTACGAATCAAGCTTGTATTTGAATCAATAAGCGAACAACATGCACTCTATTTCCAAGTTACAAACTTGTTTTGCTCTTTCCTTTTGCACTCCTCATTGTTGTCATGTTGTAGCTTAGTACCGCCATTGACTACAATTAAAGTATTTAGTATAAAGTCAACCTAGATTCTTACTCAAAAGTCAACATTTTTCATCATTATACCACCTAAACACTTCCCTGGCAGATACTATTCTCCCCCTCAAATTCATTACCATCATAACAGTAACTGCTAAGTTCTCTAAGTTTAACAAGCTCAGTCAAATATCATAAAAACTCAGCAGACCATAGCTGAATATCTGTGGCATTCATCTTTATGATTTTCTACCACCCAGAAGATAAGCCACATGCATTAAGGGTTAAAGACAAACTGATTAAACCCAAAAAAAAAAAAAAATCAATTCAAATGACAGCCAATTGCCAAGCATGTACCTTTGCCTCACTTTAAGCATCCCAGTGCCTAACTGCATTGGTATTCCCATAATGATGCATTCACTTACTCCTTCAATCTTATCATCCCGTCCATTTACAGAAGCATTGAAAAGGTGATCTGCTGTCTTCTCAAAAGAAGCCAGCATTAGCACACTATCTTTCATTTTCTGAACACCATGTCTTGTAATACCAAGAACTTCGCCCTGGCATCAATGCGATAGTACATAAAATTAGCATCTGATGGTAAATGCCACACTTAGCGTTGGAACATGAATATGTCCATGATGCAAGTCTGAAACGATCACTATAGACTTATGAAGAAGGAACTACCTTAAATGTCATCAGATCTGCCAGAAGCATCATATGACGTATGTCTATAGTCATTCCATGACTAGACATGGTATGCTTAATTTCATCAATTATCGAACTTCTTGCAGCTTCAATTCCAAGCGTCTGCTGCACTTCCATGATGTGATTGCTTTTGGTTTCATAGCCATTTACTCCTTCAGTGCCCATTACACCTAGGAGACCTGTCCTGCAAGAAGCAGATATGCATAACTTGTGAATACAGCTTGAAAATTTTGAATATCATATCCATCAATAGTAGTTTGACAATTTTCCATGTCAAGTAGAAACCAATCACCACAAAGACCATCAATTGAAGTAATTAATTACACCATTGTCATTGATATCTGATAGGATAAATGAAGTTGCTTCTTCTGCTTTGTCATTTGAAAGTACCCGTACAAATTCTCTGCTTATAGTAATACAATTGAAAAGCTACGCATATTACTACACAACAATATTATAACTAGAAGAAAATATTTATTTCAACCAGAAAGGCACAGAAGGATGACATATTTGATAAACAAGAGGACCATCATTTACTTCAATACCAAAACTTTCTGCAAAAGATCACCATAACAGAACTTACCCTTCTGCAAACAAGAGGTACTTGGGACCTCCTCCAGAATCCTTCTTCTCTTCACTATTAATTACGACACGTTCAATAGTGGTGATTCCCTGTCATTTCCAAAGATAATGGACAAACTTAGAGTGACACAAGTTTCAACATTCCATAGTGCAAGAAAAATACCCTTGCACTTTCTTACATTATATGACGACTTTCAAAACTAGATGTCTTGTCTTACTGTGACAACCACTGAAGGAAGCTTGTTCTTGAGTGTGTGGAGCTCAAAGTGAAGTTTACTTCTGTCAGTCTGGGGAACTACTTCCAGCTTTCTGGAATTCAAGACCTTAACATGCTGCAGAAACCGTACATTTTTTTTTTGAGCAAATATATGAGAAAGTAGATGATCTAAATGAGAAAATGATAGTACACCTGATCCTTCAGTTTGATCCTTGGTGTCTGCAGAATCGATTCTTTCACTCTATAAGCATCTGTACAAAGCCGAGATGCTTGTATTATTTCCATATCAAGTGTAATTACTATGGATGCTAACCTTGCCGACATGACAATCTTTATACTTTTGGCTACCTACACGTTAAAGAGAAAGTCAGAATGATACAAACAGAATAAAGCCATATCTTAGACAATCTTTTGGATACAAGCAGAATAAACAATCTTTTGGATACAAACAGCATGATATCTTAGCTGCAGATTAAAGCCATATGCCATTTTTTTCAAAAAAAAAAAAACACAGAGAGAGAAGATTGGAATAGGTTCTTTAGGAGAGATGATTTAAAAGCCTTAAATATGGCCATTTCGTCAAGACTGTGTCACCCCATGTCTACATTAAAATGCTGTCACTATTACAAATAAAACACCAATGCATCCCTTATTACACGCTTGGTAGATCACTAAGTTGAAGGTAGTCAGAAACAGCTGACCTGCCCTAAAAGTGTTTTCTCTATACGAGCTTTTGCAAGGCTAGCCTCCTTTGCATTGTCCTCATGCTCCAGTTTTGCAGAAATGATTGGAGTACTAATCCTTTTAGCTGCATTTATAATTTCTTTTATACGTGGGACTCCAAGTGTAACATCTAAGGCAGAGTTAAGGTAACATATGAAACACCTGTAAGACGAATATCACACCAAAAATTATACTAAGCAACTAGTGAGGATACTCATGCTTGCAACTCCAGCAAAGTGAAAAGTTTTTAGCGTCATCTGTGTGCCTGGTTCTCCAATACTCTGAGCTCCAATTGCACCAATTGCAGTTCCAGCTTCTACCCTTTTGGTATGATAACGTGAGATGCAGACTCTTAAAAACACCTAACACATTAACAAAATACAAGTCCTGTTACATTATGAAAACTTGTTTAACTTCTGGAAACTACATGCCTAATGAGAACAACTTAGACACAAGCTCACAACCTTTCATAACATGCTCAATAGTTTGTGAACAATGAGATCTGAAAATTTTTTGCTCAAGAAAAGAAAACGTGAATAAAAATCTAAACTTCAGAATGCTTTATTACACACACAAAAAAAAAGGCAGAAACAAACATTAGACGTCTACCAGGTATATACCGAAACTAGAAAACAGTAATCTTACAAGCTAAGAAGATTTTTGTGGCGTTAATATATATACATGCTTTGTTCACTAGAACAAGCAAATGCAAGAGAACATGAATCATAATTTACCCAATCAGAAGAAACAAGAATTTATCCACATAATGTCAAATTTTTAGAACAATTAGTGACAGTTCATACAAAATTCTGTGTATGATGGGACCAAAAATAAATCAAGCAATTGAAATGATCATCAACATCCCAAGATCACCCAAACAGAGACAGCCCTTTCGTGAACTTGATGGTAATTCACTAAGAGAAACTTCCAGTTTTGAAGCCAAAACACATGTCCTGGCTGTAGCAAGTGACCTAATAATGATAGCATCATGATGATATCAATTAATGATTATTGCAACAATAAAAAATTTAGAAAAATAATGAACACATTGAAAGGTTAATAATGCAAGCAGGACGGCCAGCAAGAATGCACAGAAATGTATTCAGGTAGTTGAATTGTAAGATGTATATCAGAAAAGAACATTTAGTATCAGGTTTCACCTCCAGCTGCCTAGAAGTAAAGCCGGATATATTTGAAGAGATATTTTCGAAAGAGCTGTTATGGTCTTCTTCCTGTTGATCTTCCTGGGCTTTCAAACTTTCAATTGTTTTTTCCAAGTTTTGAACACATTTGACTTTAAGGAACTTGGACAAAGAGTCTCTGAAAGCCTCTGAGCACCCGCCTTCGGGAGTCGTATCACGTTCTGAGAGCCTTTCATCAGTCTTTTTGCAGATATCCGATGGGGACAAGCTCTTCTGATCACCGGCAGGACAGGTGGCCTGTCAATGGAAATAAACGAGTATAAGAGGATCTGGTTTTACTTTCATGGCACCAGGTATAAGAGATCTCAAGATGTGAATACACAACCTTCACTTTCATAAGTAATCTGTCAAAGTTCAGAGGATGTCCACTCTTCTCTTCCATTTGTGAGGGATCCATGCCATCATCACCATAAACAAATTGAACTATACAAGAACTAGCATTTCGGACAGTGTTGTCATATTGAATTGAAAGGTCCTCCAAAGCTTTCATGAGTCTACGAGACATGTATCCAGTATCAGCAGTTTTAACCTATAATAATATAAAATTGAAGCCCAAGCATCATAATTTTGCAGACTACAAGATTTTGAAGGATCACATTAGTTGAAGAATTTTGCCAAATTATCATATTGTATTCAAAGAAAATCCCAAAGTCAACAGTTTAATCAGTGACAAGATATGACATCGTAGAACATCTCAGAACTGCAAAAACGGATAAGAGTTCTAAAGTGAGAAGAGTAAGGAAACATGTAAGCAAGTCAAACGTTCAAAACCCTATGATATTAACTTCATGTGCCTTCAAGATTGTCCAGAGGAAGCCCACAACCTTTTCTAGATTTTCAACAATTATCCTGAAACAACGTACATAAAATTTAACTTCGACAGATTTTCTAGAAATCTGATTGTGAATCTGCAGTCCATTTCACACCGAAAATAGAAGATGTAGCAGTAGACATTTATACACTAATTCCCCAAAACAAACTAACCAAAAGACACTAAATCAAAGTATAAACACTCAGCAATTATCTTTTTTTCTAAGCACGATAAAGAGTTATCAAACTGTTTTAGAACACAAAACAAAGAGTACCATGCTTTTGAGTGCCACAAATAGTTCTGAAAAACTTTATCATTTACTTGAGTAAGTGAAAAGGATGTAAATAAGCAGAAAAGATAGAAAATAGTACTTTTTGCTTATGGAAGAAAAGGAAAGGAATTAACAATCCAACTGAGATCATGGAAAGAATAAATTTCAAAAAGTTATGTGGCTGAAAAACTCAGAACAACCAGAATTGAGGATGCAGTATTAGACAATAAGATGAAGGGAAAATCTCAGGCTGCACTAACAGGAATATAAACGCATTGCAAATAAAGCTTCTGTGTACAGCACAAAAACCTCTGGAACAAAACCTTGGCAGGAAAGAAAGACAACCAGAAGGTCTTCAGGAAAAAGACAAAAAAAAAAATATATATATGTATATATATATAGTACTAGCAGATCAATACTAACCACTACAACATTGCTAAGTCAATACTTTTGCAAGTTCAATACATAATTAAATGGAAAAGAAAAAATGAAACAAGGAAATCGCAATCAAGGACCCAAAAAATAAACAAACACATAAATAAAGAAAACGTGTAAACCTTTGTAATTTAACAAGGCAACTGTGTAAAGGGAAAAAAAAAAGATCATACATACCGCTGTATCCACAAGGCCTTCCCTTCCTCCCATTGTGTGAAAAAAGAATTCTGTAGCACTTAAACCACTATAAAATGAATTTGCCACAAACCCTCTCGCCTGAAAGAAATATTAGATGAACTTAAGTATTAGATTCAAAGTGGAACACCAAATGAGAAAATGTAAGAATAGAATAAAAATGCATCTTTTCAAGTAATCAATGGTAGCAACTCATCAAGACATCTTTAGGATAACACCCAACATGCAAATTTTAGATTTTGATGATCAATTAACAAAACATTAATGAGAAGCATAAAATCTCAAGAGATAAATAGACAACTATGATGAGTTTTATCCGACACTTATAATTATTCCACATGATGACAATTCTTTTGACTGTTGATCGTGTTAGGAAAGGACACAAGATAAACCCAGAATGAACAAGACTGAAACATAGTCTGCAGATCAGCAGCTCAAACAACAATAGGACAGGTAATGGAGACTATGCAATAATTAAAAAAGGCACGAAAAGAATTACATAGTATTATTTATCCAAGTCTCACTCCACATTGTAACATGCACAATCCAACATAACTGGTTAAACAAAGTGCAATTGACTTGTGGACAATTTTATATTGGCTATCAATAAAATTTAAAGCTTTAAATACTTGTGGCAATCACCAGAAAAGACATTTCATTTATCTTAAGACAGACACAAATTTCAATCGGCTCAAAAGTTACATATCGCCAAAAGAAAATGCCCAGGATAAAAAAGCCAGAAAGCTACCACAGGAACCAACCAATCATTTCAACAAAAAAGACGTGATCCCAATCTTTACCCCAATGAAATCTATGGCCCTAATCCTATTCAAAATTCTACAATATATGAAAGAACTCTCAAGACTTCATAACCTAAGCTGCAAAATGATATGATATCATTTGTAAACTAAAAATGATATCACCACTCCTCCCGCAGATTCTAAAGTATTAAACCATATGCTGATACACATAATAAATGATACATGAAAGATTCTTAATCACAAGGTAAGAGAAATTAAGTTAAGTTGCAGAACGTATTTCAGATTTCTAAACACTAAATCAATTTTTCCCCCCTCAAATGCATACCCCTTTCTCTTCCCACTACATGATATTCCCCGTTAAATCCACAGAGTCATCCATCCATGACTCCACCTTCAATCCCTTCTTCTTTTTCCCCTCTTCCTAGTCCAAGACTTCTGCTGACAGATGAACTTTGGTGCAGACCAGAAAAATTTATTTCATATCCGGATGAAATAAATGAACAAACCTTCGGGATCTTTGACTTTCTGGGAAAATGAGGAAGGCTACGATCAATGAAACCATTTGGAGCCCGACGACCCCCGACAGATTGTTGTCCAACACATGCAACCATCTGACTGATATTTATAGGAGATCCCTTTGAACCACATTGTGACATAATTAGAGGACTATTCCTCCACTGCAGACACGTCAAACATTCCTACAAAAAGTTTCAAATCATTAAAAAGGCTTGATCATTATATGGAGAAACAATACATAAAATCTAAAGGGGAAATAAGAAGTCACAAAAGGCAATACATTAGAAAAATATAAATCTATCACAGATAATCATAGTGACTTCAACCTGTGTGAGATCCATAACCAAGTCAGTAGAACAGTACAAAAATAAGAAAGAGCTGCAGCAGAAGAGAGACTAATATCCTTTGACAAGACACAGAACCACATTTTATCATTGATCTCTAGCCAGATTCCTTTCTGATCCCCTAATGTTCTTCCATCATGTAGTCTAACTTATGTAATGTTCTGACTTGTCCAGTCATTTCCTTCATTTAACCTTTTACACAGACAGCTATTGCAGATAATGGCTCTTTCCCCAAAGGCAAACAAGACAGAAACAGTACATATGCATGTGCACATATTCAATGCAGAAAGAAAGATATTTGGTGACGACTTAAAGTTTGATATTTTCTATCAGTTTGTCCAACTCTGCCAATTTAAGTTACTACTCAGATGACCCAGCCAATGATAAATTCTAGAATAGTAATTAAAAATAAGGAGCTGATAATGGCATAAAGAAGTTTGTGTTGAAATGCACAAGGTAATCATGGACAACTGGCAATTAAATCCTCCTCAACATTGGGGGAAGAAAACGGATGCCTTCACTTCACTTCTATTTGTGCCTTGTTGGTCTTAGCTAGTCAGTCTGTAAGTTATAAGATGTCTCTGGAGGGTTAAGTTAGAGGAAAGTAAAGAAGACCAGTAAGAGAGGTTTGCTGCCAATGGCAAAAGCTGGACAATCTATGCCACCCATAAAGCAGGATAAGGTCAGGGACAAGGTCACAGGCTGGCAAAAGAACGAGGAATCACTTGGTATATCTTCCCTGACCCATTCTTAGTTGTTCACTGGTACTTTCAGATCAGAGATATGCAAGCAGTGCTACAACAGGGTAAAAACAGGAAGTACCTTGGCAGCAATATCTCGAATGTCATTTAGAACTTTTGTTATTTTAGCTTCAAGTGTCAGTGCAGCATCATGACCTGGCTGCAGCTCAAGCGCACCCTTGTTATACTTCTCTATTAATTCATCACACATTGCATATCCTGTGGAAATTTTTTCATCCCTTGCAGTAATTAGACGATCAGGTGGTTGCACATCATCAATGCCGATAGAAAATCCATGATTCCCTATCCATCTTGCACTGCAAATGACATTTTAAATGAAAAATGAATATAATACTCATTGCGTAGAGCTACTTTGAATCTGTGACAGAAATTTAAGTCCTGAGAAAGTGTCCAGATAAAGAAGCAAATATAATAGACTTCAAGAGCAATTGTATCACACGATAAGCTGTCAGCCTCACATGAAAGACACTAAAATCCATCTTAACAACCCAAAATAGCATTGTTCATCAATTAGCATAGCAATGAATACAAGTACAAAAGGTAAATTAAAATCCAGCATATCGAACCATAAAGCACTCAACATATATGGGCAAAACAAAGTACAGGAATTGCAAAATAATTTTCCAAAGAACCTAAAAGATCAGTAAGTGGGCAATAGCTATCCTTAAGCAGTAGACAAGATGAAAAGACTCTAAAGTTCTGTTAGAATAGGCAGATCGAAATTTATGCGAGGATTTAAAAGAAATGGACTTGAAATCCAGCGTGCTCAAATTCGTATTCCACAAAGAACCTAAAATTAATGTCCAAACTCGGTATGATAAATAACTTCAGTTTCAGGTTCAAGTAATTCAATCAAATTAGATATTGCCTTCTTTTTTTATTTTTGGGGTTGGGGTTGGTTTTGGGGCTTGGGCGTGTAAAAGAGTGGCTAAAATATTGCTGATGGTGGTTGACTAGGGAAGTAAAGAAAAGACTGGCCTTCATTGGACAACATGATTTTGAATTCCAAGAGCCAGTCGCGCAAGATGTATGAAAAGATCTCTGAACATCCCCCCAAAAGAAAGACAAGAATATTAAGGATGTTTAACTTCCAAGTTAAAAAAAAAAAAACTGCCACCAAGAGATCATAAAGAGGGTTAAAAGTGAACAGATACATAGAAAAATATGAAGCCCGTCTAGAGTAGGGGGTTAAGTAAATTTAAGATAGAGATACATTCAGCAGTTATGGAGCTCCAGTATGCCCATCGTCGATGCAATATTTAGTTACAGATCTCATTTTGTTCTGGAGAAGCACAAGGAGCTTGGTTCAAAGCACTTTTTAAGTGGTAGATTTTCATTAGATCATGAGGCTAAAGATGGAAGTTATCCTGATCAGGTACTGTGCAGGAAGGTATCCTGATCACTTGTATCCAATAGAATTTGAAAATAACAAGACACGATTTATAGTTACTACAAAATTTTGCAGAGGTCAGGTAAGCCTGACCATAGAAAAACTATATGGATAAGAGTCCGGGCAACTGACAAGTTTACTAGGAATCCATTGCTCAACACCTGGAAATTTAATAGTAAACCATATACAACAATCAATAGTTGAAAAGCATTGGATTATACAATCTTCTTAATAAATGAGCTTATAAATATTAAACTCTCTGAATTTTGTTTTTCAACAAAAACTGCAACTACCTATTATATTACTTGTAAGATATGGCAGAGAGTATACAGAGGAATATATGAAAAATTACAGGAGGTTTGCTTCTTAACAATTACATTATCAAAACAAAGTTCAAATTACATACATCAATAATTTAAAACAAATACCAAAATGAGTGGTTGGAAAGTATATGACACACTAATGTGTCTGTTCAATGAGAAACCTTATTAACAGACAATGTTGAGACACGAGGAAAAGGTTGGTTGCCAGTCAAAAGCCACTACTAACATACCTCAACTTTGCTAAGCGATTCATACATACTGAAGCAGCATGTGATTTATAGTCCCTTAGGAGGACCGAATAAAGACCATCCTTGTTCCCATTCCCTGTTCCAATCACAAACATAAGTACTTCTTGTTCTGAGCTTTACATTTTAAGGCATCCAAAGCTACCAATAAACACAAAAAACAGCATATTGCAGAAATTAGAACTTAAATCTTTTGCAGCACACAAATGCTGAGCTACAGTGTGCTTAAATACACTCAAGTTTCTTATCCTAATGAATTAAATTATTCTAGTGCGCTCTTTCTAAAGCCAAAAACATGAGGCAAAAGATGGATATACTAGCACAAATTGCATATACGGGACAAACAAATAATGTGATGCCACCCTCAGATAGCATATAAAGTTGTGATGCCACACTCTAAGTAGAATTTCTTTCTTTCTTTCTATCTTTGTTTTTAGATTATTACGTTAAGGAACATGAGAAGGTTAACAGACACTTTACACAGTAAAGTAACTTTTTTTTGACCTCTATCAGTATGAAAATAGAATGCAAGTTTAATTATTGCAATCTGATAGGAGCTAACTGAAATGTCATAAATCTCGGGAGAGGTGGTTAAATCATCCCTATTTTTTTCATTAACATATTAGACTATCTATTTGAGGATTAGAATCTATTCAGAAACTACTTGCTTTAGGATGGAATATCAAATGAAAACTGAGCTAAAATGAACATGATGCCCATTAAAGCCAGCTCTAAAAATCACATTTCATACTTTTTTGGTGAAAGTATGGGTTTTCTCGCTCACAGTATGAAAAGTTATAACAAACAGAAGAACATGCATAAACTTGATAAGGATTCCATTTTGTGTTTCAATCTTCTACATTCATATTTTTTGTGGAACTTTTCTTAAAAACATGATAAAGTAATAGTTCTCCAAAAAAAGCTTCATGACAACTTAATACATTTCAAGACAAAAAGATGACTTTCAGAATCATCCCTTCAAAAAGAAGGCATCAACCTTAAAACAATAAACCCAATCTTAGCCTTCAACTCTTCCACAACATGATATCAGCTCAAAAAAATCCAATAAAAGACCACAGATTAAATTAGAGGAACTTTTGTAAAATCTAAAGGCAGGTCTCATGATCACAAATTCATGCATAGGTCAAAGTTTGTGGGTCATTTAGTATGCAAAGCTGAAAATGCATCTCAACATAAAAGCCTGAATCTGAGGCAAAAAGTGGTATACTTTGACTCTGCAACATACTCTAATTAGGCTAAATAAGAAAACTTGGCAATTAACTTACAGGTTGCTCCTCATAAAACAAGTGCAAGAGAGAGAAAACATTAACAGCAGAAGCAACCCAAAATTCATAAAGTAGGCACGCATTATATTTTTGGAGTAAAGGAAAGAATCTCACCTAATGTAGCTTTTCCCAATTGTCCACTGATCAGCTCACTATTACGGAAGCAAACAAATCCATCATTCGGGCACATGGTTTCTTTCGGCTTTTGGTAATTCTTTTCAGCAACAGTTAGATTCACATAGACTTTCATTTTTGCAAATGGACGCAGTAGTACAGTGAACAATTGTTTACCGGTCCAAAGTTCAACTGGCTGCACAGGCAAAAATCATATATACAGTAACAGCACCAAGTGCAAGTAACAATACAACACCGTCCCCCCCCCCACACCAAAAACAACAAAAAAAAAAGGGATAAAGAACCAACACTATAATTTCCCAAATCCTCCTACTTTCCAAACAGGGCACCTTATAATTTGAACAAGAAACTACAAGAACTAGCATGGTACCCACTTGACAGGGAAAAACTAGGCCTCCAACTTGGAACTGAATATAAGAAGATCAACTACATTCTCTACCACTTTAGGGTTACTATTAGGCCATGATCATTTTTCAACCTAAAAGGTCTAAAGTAGTTAAGAATATTAACTTCATGCACATTATAGGCAATTCATGAAATATGACTTAGTAAAAGAAAAAATGGTGTATTAAGAAACTTAAAGGTAAAAGGATCTGCTATTCCATCCAAAAGAATAAGAGGTGAATATATAGGTCAAAATAATAATAAAAAAGACATTATCAATCAAGTAGCAATTAGAGAATATAATTACATCAGTTTAACTAACCTTAAGTAGTGCAGGAGTTGGCAAATCAATCTGATCCATCCCATCCCCCATGTATGAACACATAAGTGAAAAAGAAGCACGATCATAAAATGTGTCCTTCCTTGTAATGAGAAATGAAGATGTCAAAAAGTCCTGTGTGGAAGCAACCAAAATCTCTCCATTTTTTGGAGTGCATAAATTGTTTTGCACCTGCAGAATTGTCAATAACATTTCAAAGAGAAAAGAAAATCACATACAAAACAAAACGCTGAAAATGCAGCGATGAAATTCTACTAGCAATCGCGAGAAAAGATGTTCTAAAACTTGGTGCTAAATTAAATCTATAAATAAGGCATGAATAACTACTTACTCCCATCAACATTAGCGCCTCTGTGCGAGCCTCCTCTGTTTGAGGCACATGCATATTCATCTCATCACCATCAAAATCAGCATTATATGGGTTACAGACGGACTCATTAAATCTCAATGTTCGCCATGGCATTATTCTTGCCTGCCAATAAAAAAGGACAAATAAATTAAAAACTAAATAAGGACACTCTAATGCTTCAGTATTTATACTGCAGTAATTACCCTGTGACACATGATGGACATTCTATGCAGACTCGGTTGTCTGTTAAAGAGAATAACATCTCCATCTTCTAGATGACGATCAACTATGTAACCAAATTTCAATTCATCAGCATGACGCTTTCTAGAACTAAACTTCAATGATCTGCAGCATAATGGACAACAACATTTGTGAAATAAGGAAACATAAGACCTAGCCAACAAACAAAAAGGCCCCAACATACACACTCCTTACATCTCGGTACCATCTGGCTGCCTGATGTATTTTGCTCCAGGATACTTTTTAGGCCCATTTCGCACGCATTGCCTCAACTTCTCTATATTATGATAGGACACTCGCTCAGGATACGTTAAAATCTGAGCCATCAATATAGGAACCGCAACCTGGAAAAGAAAGCCTGTTAGATGAAATCAATCAAAAGGGACACAAACTGGTGTGGCTCTCACGCTGTAAGAAGGGCTAAATTACTTTTACCTTAATCACCTAGACAGGATATTCTCATGGTGTAAACCATCATCTTAAGTCAGAAACGAGTTAACTCAAACAACATACCTCCGTGATTTTCAAATTTGGGTCAGGAGATATAACAGTTCTTCCTGTATACTCAACACGTTTTCCTGATAGATTTCCACGAAATCTTCCTTGCTTCCCTTTCAGACGCTGGACAAAACCACTTAAAGGTTTGGTAGCTGGTGCAGATAAGGGAACTCCACGTACATCACTATTTATATATTGTGCAACCTCCACTTGCAGATCAATCCAACCATTCTAAACCAGGTGAAGAACAAATCACTAGAAGTGCATTAGAAGATATACTCAAAGACAGAAGTGATGTTACATTTGCAATGGCACAATACAATTAATTTTGTGACGTATTCCTGGACATTGAAAAAGAGAAGCAATGGAAGACCAAGAAACAATTTCATTTAGATTTATCCAAAAATACCACTATCACAGGAATGTAGAACACGATTCCCAGGAAATTTTGTAAATTCAAGTCTATATAAACAGTTCCATAACATGCAGTTAAATATTTACCCGACAAACCAAGAATTAGTTGCAGATGAAGAGATATCAAAGGGGCTTTAGAAGATGTAGGAGTGAAATCTTGCTATAATTCTCTATTTCAGGTATTCAGGGTGACCTTCTTAATAGATGAAATATTACTATTATGTCAATGCCAATTAAATCAATGATACTAGCTGCAAATTTTAACTTTTTGGCATTTTCAGTTTTTTCAGAAGGTATGATGGGCTTTGCTGGGAAGGAACTTGTTACACCATCGGACAGGGAAAGCAAGAAGCTGTGGTGTTGGTATAACCATGGGAATGAATGCAAACCACACAAAACAGGATAAAAGGCCCATAAATCTCTCCAAATGCATGGTAATACAAAATGATGAAATCCACAGATAGCATAGCACCCCCACATAACCAATAGGCATTGGAGATTTCAGTGAGATACACCCAATGCATTCAACTACAGTCAAGGGCATGCAGCAAAATGTTGACATCCCGAACAATAGTATCCACAATACAAGAATATAAATTAGCATATGATGGATTGGGTCAATGTAATCACTGAAACATGATAACATCCCCACGAAACATGCTTTGCCAAACACGAGGACAAATGAGCAATCAGATTTTCCAGTTGGGAGCAAAGAAAAGCATGTATAGTCTTTGTTTTCTTATGTTTCCTTTCGTTGATAGGGTTGGAGCAGTGCCTGTCATCTCATTGTGCAATTTTTCTTAATTTGAAGCACTTTTCTTTTCAAATTACACAACAATAAGAGAATCAATCAGAGTCAAAGATGATACTGCAGCCAGTCCTCTTTCTTTTCATCCTATTTTATGTAAGGAAAAAAAAGTTATTTGTGTTTACATTTCTAACAATCATTAGCATGCAGATTCAGAATTAAGAAAGACACAATAAAAACTCAAAAAGAAAAGTAAGCATAGAGAATAGTTATCAAAGATGTGTGACACAAATCTAGCAGACAAATAATTACAAAATGGATATGGAAGTAAATAACAAACCAAAGTCAGAGAATATAGAACTTGGGAAACAAAAATCATACCAAGCTTTTGGATGGAAGGCTTGTGTCTGATATTTCTTGACGAAGACTAGCATTAGCTTGGATAATGCGTTTTAGTCTCTCTGTAGTGTCATTCTCGTTACTGCACATATTAGTGTTGTACAATGTCAATGTGCAGGCATTTAGCAGGATCCAAAAGATTTTTAATCCTCTTTTTCCGAAGAACCATAAATACATCTCCCAGAATATTATATAGAATTTTCCTCAAACATGCCAGCCATAAAATTTAATTGCATAAATTCTTCCACAACACTCCAAACTATGTGGCTCGAGCAGGAAAAAGAAAAATTCAATGCATCACTCTAGCTAGGTTTTTATGCCAGCTCAACTATCAAAGTTCAATTTTTCAACATTTGGTTTGTATACCAAGCCAAGATTCCTTGAAGCTTTCCAAGATCGATACTCCATGTTAGCATCCATATAGTACCAATTTTTTCATAATGCAACTAAGCTGATATAATAAACCTAGAACATAAGCCCAGAATATAAAGCTACATTATATACACTTAGTTAATTTAATAATTATGATTGACGACGCCTATGTTAATCAGTGACTTAAGTGAACTTAAAATCCCCGAGTGAGCAGGCCTCAGGTCTTAAAAAAAAAACATACATCAGTACAAGGCAATAGAGAAATTCCAGTATAACAATTTCTTTCCATTGCATTGCTTCTCCTTGCATGCCTTGCCCTCCACTCCTGTCTTAGACACAGATCCATAAAGGATTTGAGTCGATGAGGATTGTTCTAATACCTTTTCATTCCAAATTTAAGTTATAAAACTATAAAATCACAAGTTACCCTAATTCAGCTGTGAAACTAAAATTTCAAGAGGATTAACAATAATTCGAAACCTATTGAGTATGATTCAATTTGGTTTCCGTTAAACATCTTGCAATATGATCCACTCAAGAGGGTTTCACTAATATTTAGTACATAAACAAGCATATCAACAGTTCAGTTGACCACATAAACCTATCACTCAAGTACCAGTTAACATTCTTCCTATCTATTCAAGGAAGAAATGCCACCAAAAAAAAAAAGCAAAACTGAAACCAGTACGTTTTGCTCCTGAAAAGAAATCTATTCATTCCCTCCCAATTGATTGGACAACAGGTGCAATGACAAAAAATAGCACATGTGTTTCTGACATTACCTCTGCATACCACCATCCACAAAAACTGATGGACGAATAGCTATTGGAGGCACAGGAATGGTTGAAATCATGAGTTTCTCAGGTCTATCATTTAGATACAGCAACTCGCAGTCCTGTAGAGAAGAGTCAAGATGGAAATCAAAGGAAACACAATTGCATAAATGTGAGCCAAACTCAGATAAGTAATCTGTAGATGATCTAAGCTACAGAGCAGATAAATTTTGTATCACAGAAGAGATAATACCTCATCCAGCATTCTCTTGAGAAGGGAATAAACCACTTTAGGGTCAATTTCATCGGGAACACTAAAATTGGATGTGTTAGACTCTTTCGTGTGTGAAATTGCAGAACCATATTCATTTAAGAAACTGTCATTGACTTTTGTCCTTTCATGCATGATGCCTAACATCTTAGTATTCTTTTTCACCATACCTGCAATGAAACCACGTTGAGAAGATGTCAGTAAATTTACAGCACTGAAACAGGTAAAACTCCAACTGCCCACAAACTTGTAACCTAATTTCTCTAAGCCTTTTCCAAGGGACACACTTTTCCAGCATGTTGGAAGTACGAAATTAGAAACATAGCTGCACTTAATAAAAAGAATAATATATATATTATTGAAGGACAAAGGTTTCAGCTCAGGATGCAAATGCTCTTCATAAATGGAAACAAAGAATATTCTTAATTTAAAGATAATAAACTTAATTTGGTTATTCAGGGAAAAAATATGCCTGTAATTAGTAAGTTTATCTCAATCAAATAAAAATGAAATCTCTCTCCAAACACTGAAACATGATCAAGAAAAGCTCAGGAATAAGCTTCTTAATGTAACAGCAACATGGAAAAGTTGAACAAAATTCACGGTACAGACCTCCCCCTCCCTAGTTTTTGATAAGTTGAACGGACCTTGCCCTCAAGTAATTTGTATAAATTACCCATTCGATTGTGACATGATAAACTTCCCCTCTTGATTGTCTTTACAAGTGTAATGACCAACTAAATTAAACTGCAGGGATGTTGGCTAACTTCGAAACACTTTGTGGAGGTCCTATGACGAGTGTGGCAGGAGGAGGGGACCAGCAGGGACAAACTGAAAACAATTTTATAATGTATAGTTGTGTACAAAGATGTCCCCTCTTTGTCTCATTATCACACTACGCCCGCAAAAATAACCTACCAAAGCTTTACAACTGCTCCACTATCAAAACAAATTTCAGCCCTACTTTTGCAAAAATAAGTTGCTCTGTGACTTGAGGAAATTCAACCAGAGTACCAAAAAGAATATGAACTACAACTTTTGCCTTTTTGGTTTTTCATTCTTATCAGTGACCGTAACAGCAACTCACCCACCAAAAATAAGCTCTCACCAGGACGTTTAGCATCCCCAATCATCTCTCTTCAGAGGTCTCATTCTGCATCCACACCCAAATGAAGTTCCTAAGAATCGAAGCTTAAAGCAGAATCATGTTCAGGGATTGTGGATATTACTTCTTGTCTCATTGATCTTGTGAATACAAATATCCACACACTATATTCTCATGCTTGACTTATTATTTATGTCTTACATTTTCAAAGCTTTAACCAAAAGGGATGACTTTAAGAAGATAAAAGCAAAACACTTGGCTCACATTCATATCACTAAAACAGAGAAATATACACTGCAAACATGTATCTCCACTTATATATGCACATACACATGAAATTTCCTCATATATATACACATACATATGAAAACATACACTGCAGGAAAGGGACTCATACTGCTTCTTAAACAAATAGCCCCCAATAACATGCCTAAACCTCTCATTCATGCAGTAAGTACATCCTGAAGTTTTACAAACCCTTATCCAGAAAATGTATTAAGGTGAATGAGCAAACAGATTTTTTATTTTTAAGAGTAACCTTACATTATCTTCACAACCCAAAGTAATACAAAATTTGATGTGAAAGTACACAGCAAAAAAGCATTTATTTATTTTAACTTTGCATGCCCACTACTTTATCTTTTTTTTTCCTATTTTCTCTCTTTTCTATACACTTACTTTGTATCATTTTCTTCCCTTTCCCTATTCCCACCTTGCTTTTGGAGTACTAAAGGGAAATTAGTGGTAGTTTTAGGACTATACATTGCTAAACAAACACCATATCTAAACTTGATTGAATCGTTAACCAAACACCATATTGGACTTAATTGACTATAATATTGAAAGAAAGTACAAGCACAAACCATTTACATAGCCGCATCTAGAACAAGTAGCTGCTTTTCTGCTACTTGCTAGGGCATTACACCTCTTCACTACCATTTTTTGTAGCTCGCTCTTCCTCAAGGGCTCCATTTTGGGATTTCTCATCTTCTTTAGAAAGTTAAGGCGTTCTTTCTCCCCGAGAAGCACATGTGAACATTGCTGTTTGAAGAAGAGAAAATCATCCAAAACTAGAAAGCATAGTAGGAGAAAAATAAATGAATAAGCTCAAAATTTAACTCTGATAAAGCATTCAACACGCCCAGCACCATTCACCAAAATATGTGTGTGTGAGAGAGAGAGGAGGCAACTAAGAAATGACAACGTGGGAAAAATTATTCATCTCATGTGCTTTGACTCCCAGTAATGGAAGGAAACTTCCGAAAGAAACTTTATCTCAAAAATTCAGATGAAATTTTCATTAGAAGAACTTACCAAATACCATATCACTAGCTACAATCCCAACAGAAAAATGAGAGAAGGCCATTTTAACCTCTTAACATTCCAAGATGATAGTCTTAAACTATTCAGAGCTGCTTCTACAGATGACTCCCATTAGCAAATTTAGCATTTCCCACGTGCAGAAGTAGTCGCTTCTAGAAACAGCACCTCTTTGCATGTTCTGAGTGCAAGGAGAAGGGGATTTTTTTTTTTTTGGGCACATGAGGACACAAGTGGCAAATAGAAGGCAGATTGGTAAAAGAATTTTTTTTTCAGACAAAAGAATGTCATCCTAGCACTCCCATAATTATTCAAGTCAGTCCTACGTACAAAATGATGAACCAACAGCAAATAAGAAGTATACTTTGCATCAACTTGAATCCAGAAGAGAGAGAGAGAGAGATTTGCAGGTCAAAGTAAACACTATGCACAAACATATAAGTAGAACTATAAGCATCTACCTTGCAAATGCACTTCAAGATGTCGAGGACAGTAATCAAGTATCCAACATTGTAAACTGGAAGAGCAAGAGTCAAATATCCATAGTGCCCTGGACATTCCCTAAAGTTCCCATGGCATGTTTCACAAATTCCATTCTTGTTTGCGGGGCCCTGGACCAAACAGCACCTTTCAGAAGATTTCTAAAATCAATTCCAGAAACTCAAAAATGTAACCAATAAATTAATACACTTCTGAACTATAAATAAATTGGAAACAACAGCAGTACCTACATTCAAAAACAACATTGATTTAGCTTGTTAGAAAATTAGAAAGTCACTGGAAGTGATCCCCTTATCAATAGACTATTACAAGTAATTTACTGAACAAAGCAATTCCTATCGCATAATTTGACAGATTAAACAAACTCTAGCCGCACAAAAGAGACCTAAAAGATAACTGATGCATCATCAGTTCCCCAGAAAATGCTATTTATTCGAACTCCCCTTCTCTTCTTCTTTTAAATGTGAAATAACAACAGCAGATACATTTTCTTCTCCATCAGATAGAAAATATGGAAAATGAATCACGGCTATCAGTTCATCGTACGCAAAAATAGTTCACCACTGTTAAAAGAAACAATGAACGTTAAATAAGATACCATATGAGGGTCTAATAAGCCATTCTCCCAAGGCTTTTTCGCAGAATCATAATATACACCGCGGTATACTTGTACTTCAGCTGCTTTCAGAATCTCGGATTCTCCGAATGTAGAAAACTGAATACTTTCTCTGTTCACAAATTTCCACAAAAAAAACAGTAAAGAAATTATCAAACACGTTGGAATTTCACTTATTTAAGATTTAACCCAAAAAAAAAAACAGAGCAATAGCAGTAGAGATCAGTTACATTTTGCGGGGGCCGACATCTTCAATGTAGGGCTGTTTTGTGAATTGAATCGGAGCTTGCGCTATCCTCGTCATTTTTCCTAATGTTTGCTAATTTACGCAGAAAAACTGAGGTTTAAGAATTAGGCGGGAGGGTTTTAGAGTTTCTCAGCGGGTGCAGAACTGATAAATAAGGCTTAGTTTGGGAGTAGACGAAGGAAGAGAAGAGAAGAGAAAAGATAACTTAGAAAAGAAAGAAAAGAAGAGAAAAGAAGAGAAAAGATGAATATTTCGTTTGGGAGTTCAATGAAAGAAAAGAAAAGAAAAGAAACATCTTTCCCTTGTTTGAGAGTTGGAGAGATACGGAAAGAAAGAATTTTCTCAGAATGTAACTTTACGTATTTGCCCTTTCATTTTTTATTTTTTTTGGGATGCAAAACCGAAGAAATCTCTTATTACCCTTGAATACATTCTGCTTGTCCTTTGGAGCTATCACAATTTAACTCAATTATCCTTGCAATATCTAAAATCATAAATTTGAGGAGGAGTTTCTCATGATTTAGGCTGCTGAATGGCAGAAACAACTTCACCAATGCTCTTGAACCTTCGCCTTTCTTTCAGAAGCAGTTTTGCAAAGGTGAGAGCTTGCTGTTCACAATTCGCACGTTTCTCTGGCTCAGCTATTCATTCGAAGTCTTCAACGTGAGCCACCCCAACAATTAGTCTAGAAGAATTAACAAACATTACACAAAAGTTTACATGGCCACACTTTGACAAATATTGACATCAGCCAAACACTCTGTATTCATCATTATACAATATTTTGAAGCTTACACAGACAAATAAACAAACAGAATGTATGCATTTAAATTTCATATTCATGTATCACCACTGAAACTTACATTTACCATAACCATGCAAGATATAATCACAAATCAATAATATAAAAATCAAGATTTCTCGTGGACAAGAATTTTATGACAGAAAATGAACAAAAAAATTTAGAATATAAACAATAACAATCTACACAAAAAATCCTTTTTTCATAATTCTTGAGAAGATTGAACAAAGAAAGAAAGAAAGAAGAGATTGAGTTAAAGAAATACCTTTTGTATTGAATTGTCGGTGTTGAACGGAAGAAAGCCAGGTGAATCTAGTTGCAAGGATTGAAATTTGAAAGTAAGAGCTGAGAAAGCCTTGCACCGGTGGTTTACAAATGAACTTTAGGATATAATGGGTATAATTAGGGGTGGGCGTGGGTCGGGTACCCGCCCCATTCACCATTTAGCTGACCCGACCCGCACATTGCGGGTCAACCATTTTTTGACCCTTACCCGCCCCGTATATCAGCGGGTACCCTATAATCGGGTATCCGCTGAGATAGGGTCGGGTCAACGGGTACCCGTCCCGCCCCGCCCCATTTATTATTTAATTTTTTAAAAAATAATTTATACCAATTTAATTTTATATTTTACACATTCATCTAAGATTTAAGAAATTTTTTTTTCTAAAAAAAGGTTTCCCACCAAGAAACAAGCATGTGAAGAAAATATAAGATAAAGGAAAAAAATTAAAAGAATTCGAAATCAATAAAAGTTTGAAATTAAGTAGCACATTTTTTAATATATATGTTCCACATTAATTAAACTTTTTTCTATAAAATATAAGATCATGGCCTCTACAAATGAATCTTGTAAATAAACTATAGTCTCTCATATTTGTAATACAATTTATTCAATAAAATTACTTATTTAGTTCTTATTATTTTATAGTGTGTGTATAAAAATAAAAATAAAATAACAAATATATATGCGGGGCGGATCGGGTACCCGCGGGTTTTTAATTATGTGATCCTAACCCGCCCCGCATCTTAGCGGGTACTCGACCCTCTTTTGACCCGATCAAATAATAAAAATCGGATATCCTAATTTTCGGATTGGATCGGATCGGATATGACGGGTTTTCGGGTTAGCGGATAATTTTGCCCACCCCTAGGTATAATGAATTTTTGTATCAACTTTTAAAGGACAAAATTGTCATATTAGAAATGTCTTTTGGCGCCCAAGTTGTTTCCGTCCTTTTCTTCCCACTTTTGGGCGGAAAAATTTTCACCAGTTGGAGGGACTCTTATCCGTTCTTTCCTTTTTTCTTCTGTCCATCTTAGAACTCCCAAATGAATGAAACGGTATGGGTTTCTCTCAGAATCATTTCTTTTCTGTCCTTTTCTTTCTATCCAAATGAAGCCTAAAGCTGGCAGAGGCAGCATATAAAGTTAATAGCTGAACTAAAAATTTGTGCAAATGGTTGACCTAGTTTTCAAGACGATGTGCTGGTGGAGTGAGAACGTTGCGGGTTCGATTAGCTCTGTTTTCCTCCGTCGAAGGCGGTTGCGGGATCGAGTCTAACAAACGGAATTGCCTTAAATATATTATTCTTATTTTCCTCACCCCCCTTTTAAGCAAATAGAAAGATAAAAGGACTTTGTACCACAAATAGCTAATGGATTTTCTAAATTTTTGTGTTCATTTTAATCTTTGATATTGAAATTTTATGGAAGTTTAATATGTAAGGAGTTTAGATGCCTTCTAACCCTCCAAAGAGTAAATCTAATGCTCGCTTTCTTTAGAGAAAATAACAGGAATATTAAGAGGAGAAAAAAATAAGAATTCAAGATGAAAATTGAGGAGGAAGTTTTCTAATAGTAGCTTTCTTTAGATAAAATAATAAGAATTTCAAGATGAAAAGAGATGAGGAAGCTATCAATGTAAGATTTTGAGTAAATGGAAAACATGAAACAAGATAAATGTGTAATTTAAAGTAAATATACACAAGCATACACCTTTGTATTTTTTTAAAACTTTGTGTAAGTAAGATATACAACTTTATTTTCAAAACTTCTCATTCATAATCTCTTCTATCTTATCATTCAACCAAACATTCCCTTCATACGTTGTATATTCAGTCCATTCATAACTACAAAATTAACGTTTGTTACATTAAGAATAGGAGAAAAGTAATAACATTTTTTAAGATACATGTTATCTATTATTTTGTAAGAAAGTTGAAAACAGTTTTATATTTATTATTGAGAAGAATGACCAATTGACATGATATAATTGAAAATTTTCCCTTTCTCCCCCTTTGGTTTGTGTTTTAATTTTTCTCCATTTTGTAAGGGTGAAGTTTAGAAGATAATTCAACATAAATTTATATTTTATTCTGTATCTTATAATATGTGATGCTAACATGAAATTAAGCAAGATATCAGTATTACTTGTTATTACTCAAGTGTATTCCATCAAGAGAATCCTAAATCAATTGTTATATGTAAATATGTATCATATTCATGTTTGTACGTATGACAACGTATACTTTTTTTTTTTTTGAGGAAGACCGAAGATCTCGTGTACATTTCAATGGTCTTATCAAACTTGTACATGCTATTGACTCCTAAGTTTCCTATTTCCTATTTTTGCAGCGGGAAATTTATTTTAACGTGTTACATTTTCATTCAGAAAAATTTTTGCCCTACTTTAGCAGTTCTTGTTTTATTGGGTCTAATCCGTTTGAGATTCCGGTCTTGGCTGAGGGTCTGAGAAACCAAATGTCATTGTCTTCGACCCCGTTTGACTTCACCTCCGAAAACCTAGCGATGGCAATTTTTGACACGACACATGAATTTAACGCGAAATTAATGGATTTTAATTGAGGTCTCGCGGGTTCGAATCAAAATCAGGTCAAACCCGATGAATCCTGAAAAGAAAACGAGTCGAATTCGAATCAACCCGTAGGTGATCCGATAATCCGTTTATGAATTAAAAATAATTTGATAAACATAAAAATTATTTTATCTAACTAAACTAAGTTATTCTTTTTTTTCAAAGACATTAATCACTTAATCTTAAATGAATTTATTTAACCTGTGTGAAGTTGAAATTATTACATTTGAATAAATATTGTATTATATTATTTTTTACTTTTATATTATTTTTATTTATTTTATATTTGATTTGAAATTATTTATTTAAAATTTTATTACTTGATTATGTAATTAATCTTGTGTGAAATTGGTTTTATAAAAAAATACAGTGATAAATTAATAAATTAAAATTAAATTTTGAATCATTTCATATCGACTCGCTAATCCAATCCAAAATTTTCGAGTTCGAGTCAGCGGGATTTTCTGTTATATCCAAGTCTCAACCCGACCTGCCAACCCGATTTGAACTGATCGCCACCCCGACGAAAACCCCTTAAACCCTAAATCGCAGCTGAATTAACCCCAAAAAGTATCAAAATAGTCAAATTCCAATGAAGACTGTCACAGGCCAAGTGGTATCAACAAAGCCAGTCTCTCTATCTTCAGCAGCCAAAAACCTCTCCGCCTTTGCCTCCCTGGAAGAGGAGAACGGAGCTTCCGATGCCGTCCGCGTGTATCTGAAACGCGCTTCTGATGCCTTCAACAACTTGGTTCAATTCCACAAGGAGCTAAAAGCGCCCCATTCGAATCGCAAACGTAAGGCATCTCAACCTCTTGTTGTTGATACAAAGATTGAAACTTTAGCCACCGTTGACAAAAACCCAGATGAAGAAAAGATCAAGAATGTGAAAAGTAAGGGCAAGCGGAAGAAAAATCGCGAATTAGAGGTAAATGATGAAGAACCGTTAAAGATTGAGAAGGATAAAGGAAGGATTGATGAAGTTAACGCCGTGAAAAGGTCGGAAAAGAAGGAAAAACATAAGAAAAATCGCGAATTTGAGCCTAGCACTGAAGGCTTGTTGAAGATTGGCCAAGAAGCAGATAGGCTTGACAAAGTTAAGGTACAGAGAAGTTCGGACAAGAACAGAAAAGATAAGAGAGCTGGCCAATCGGAGTTAAGGAATGAGGAGAGAGAACAAATTGAGCACAGCCCTGATGGGGTTGGGGAGGAAAGGAAAAAGAAGAAACATGACAAGATTGTGAGAGGTGAAGATACAGAGGAAAGAGATGAGGGTAGGAATAAGGCTAAGCAAGAGATTGTGGAAGTTGAAAGGAACATTATTGATGGAGTTGAAGGTGAAAGTGTGAAGAGGAAGGATAAGAAGAAGAAAAAGAAGGATGAGGGTGAGGAGGATGGAGAAAATGTTGGCAAAAAAGGAAAGAAAAATAGCCAATCGGAGGTGAGGAGTGAGCAGAGAGAACAGATTGAGCGAAGCCCTGACAGTGGGGTTGGGGAGGAAAGGAAAAAGAAGAAACAGGAGAAGATTGGGAGAGGTGAAGATAGAGAGGAAATAGATAAGGTTAAGAATAATACTAAGCAAGAGATTGTGGAAATTGAAAGAGACATGGATGGAGTTGAAGGTGTCAAGAGAGAGATACGGGAGAAACTTGGTCTGCAAAAATGTAGTTCTTTCATCTTTTTAGTGTAGGTTAGTTTAGCTAGTATAGTTCATCCTACTTGTTTATTAGCTAGGCAAAGATGAAGATGGAGATGAAGAAAGTAAGGGAAGAGCTTATGTGACAAGGGTTACCTTTCTTTCCAACTCTTTATCTTTTGTTTTTGATTCTAAGTTTTGTTAATATACAAGTTCTGGATTTTGTATTTAATATGTGTTTCTAAAATTTATGCCTTGGGTTTGGTTGAACTTTCTATGATTTTTAGTGTTTATTATTTGGTTATTTGATTGCTATGATTTGAGCAAGTTATTTAGCATTTTGGCTCTTTAAATCATGATTAATCGGGTACCATTAGTTGTGATTATCTAAGATGTTGTTTCTGTAATGAAAATTGAGATATAACACTGGTTCAAGAAGTGTTAAGCATAGGGAGTACACTCACGAAAGTAGAGGTGCACCTATGTGGTTTTAAGTAATTCATTTCATGTAATTTCACTGAAAAAATGAACTTGTAACTAATTTCATAACTATGAGAATAGGTATGGATTAGTTATGAGTATAGTTGATTCACTACGAAAGTAGTTTTTGTGAGGGTCTCAAAATTTCATTAATTTCTGAAAATTAAAATAAATATTATTTAAACTTTGAAAATTATTAAATAATATGAATTTATATTTAAAAATGTGTATTTATATTATTAATGATGTTGTCACTTATATAAATGTTATATTTTTATTTACATGAATTTTCAAAATTTATTTGACGGTTCGCGTTCGGCTAAACATTAAGTTGGATTTTCGTACTCCCATACGCAATATAGCTCTAAGTTGAACTGTATGATATGTAGAGGTTATAAAAATGTATAATTCAGTTGAGAAAATGCTAGATGAGGAATTTCTACTAGTAGATAAGAATTTCGCGCTTAAACGCGATTCAAATTCGAATTTGTCACCATTAATGGCATGCCCAAAAAGTCTTCAAACCTATACCTCTAGCTTACCTTCATTTTCAACCCATCTTATCACCAACTACCAGCCGTTTCTCTTCTCTTCAAGCTCGTTCCTCTGGTGCAAGAAGAAGCAGAGACCGCTGCCATTCCAAGCTTCTAACAGCCTTCCATCCTCAGCCATTCACACCCCAATCTTCAAGCTTCCATTTCCGGCTTCCACCTCCATTCTTGGCTGCTGTCTCGACCAAGCAAGGAGGAGGAAGATCGCTGCTGCTGCTGCCGGCGTTGCGTCGGACCAGGGGAGAAGGAGAAACCAGCTGCCATTTTTCTTTCCTCCAACCACAGAACCTTCCAAGCTGACTCAAAAACCCCAGTCCCAAGCTTCTTTTCACCTTAACGTTTGCTGCTGGGTTGCTGCTGTGGGTGGTTAGACCGAGAGGGAAACAGAGTGCAAGGGGTGCCGACTGACCTCAGTGATTCTAGGAGCGAACTTGGGGAACTAGGCACTTCATTTAGCTAGTAAACAACCACCAAAGGTAACCCAAAAACTTCCGCTTCACCCCCTTAGCCAAAATTTCAGATTTGTTGCAGCTTTTAGTTCTTGAAGTTTTAGCTTGTCTTGGTGAAACATGTTGGGTTGCTGATCCTCTAAGCTAATGATTGATGAAGCTAGAGGTGTTTTATGTGCTATATGTATGTTTTGAGGTGGTTAAATGTTGGGAAAATTTTTTTAGAATGAAGCTGGGGTGCTGCCGAGAGAAGGGAAAATTTTCCAGATTTGTACCTGTTGATGTTTTGCAAATTTCGCTTAGGTAATGAACTGGATTGTTTGTTTGGGGGCTAGACTAGTTAGTGGTGATTGTTAGGGACTTAAAGTATGAATTATAAGTTGGAAATGGTTGATCAAAAAGAAGAGAAAAATTCTGCTCTGCAACCGAACCAGCAGGCCTGTTTTTCTTCCAACTTTGCCCAGATTCTTGAACTGGATTTTGTGAAGTTATTGAGCTATTTAAATCATGTATATGTTCACCTATATGTGTAGAGTAGTTTTGGTGAAAATGCAGCTTTGGTACAATGGGAAATTTCATTGAAAAATCAAAGAGAAAAATGCCTTTGAGCTGTCCCAAAAATTCTGGAAATTTCCAGATTTTTGGGCGAATTTGGGGTTTGGTTTTGACAAGTTTTTGAACCATTTGAGCTGTAAACATGTTAACCTATATGTGAAGTATTGTTTGGGTAAAAATGTAGCCTTTAAGTAGTTGAAAAATTTTGGACAAATTGAAGAGAAAAGGGACTACTTGTACCGAATGCACTTGGAAATTTGTCCAGCTTTGCATGAGACATGTTGAATAATCTTCACGTTAACATGAACCCAATTTGACTTGTGTTTAGTTAAGGGGTGTGTATAGCTCCATTTGGGGACAAAATCTTGTAGAGTTTATGTTCAAAAGTGGGCCAAAATTTTATTCTTCACGAGGCTACCAAAACAGAAATTTTGTTTGAAATTAGAAATGATTTTGACGTTTGGATTTCATTTTGATTAAATGTGGACTAAATTGTCCCGAAAATGTTTTCTAGCATTAACCTTTGTTACTAGGTCCACTTCGAGTCAATAACCTTGAATTTTATTAAACCAAATGCCCTATTTCGAGAAATATGCCAAATCTGGAAATTTTCTTGAAAACTCAAGTTTTTGCTTTCATAAAAATCCTTGAACCAAGTTGGTCAATGGAATTTGGCAAACTTAAGGAGTTTCTATTTTATAGAAATTCCAACGACTAGTTTTACTTGGTTTATATGATTTCCTCTTAAAGGAATTTCCCAAGATATTTTTGGGGAAAATTAGAGGGGAAAATTCTTCTAAATAGTTAAATGTGATTCTTCTCAACTTGTGACACCAAAGTGGTGTTAATTGCTTATATGACTCTAGAACTTGGTTATTGGAATATTTGACGAATTTAGCAAGTTTTTGGTTTTAAAGAAACCTTAAAATTTAATTTCACTCGAAATTGTGGATTTCACTTTGAGAAAACAATTAATGCTAGGTTGGGATTTTTGAGTGAAATTAAATGCTAGTTGACTCGAGTTAAATTCGCCAACTCAAAAGTGGAAATTTATGTGAATTATTTGTATGATTTTAGGAGTTGGTGAAGAGCACAATCTCGATCAAAGTTTGGAATTCTAGACACTTCACTTGAGGTGAGTGTCTCTTGCGTGAATCGTGTTTAACTGCTAGTTGAACTACTTGTTAAAAGTACTTGCTAGAGATATCATGAAATGTTATATGCTATGTGATTGCGTGAAATATCACAAGTACAAGTGTTGCAATGTCGATTGGAGCGTGGTCTCGTCGACTAAATAAACCAAACGGATGCACGTACCACGCTCTATTAGAGTGGGAGGTACCTCTCTGCCGTCTTGGTAAAAGTGCTTGCAAAATTCGTGTTGGAGTCGGGTCCGAAAATAAGGGGGAAGTCGTTGCTAGGAGACAAGTAGAGTAGGAAATATTCTACATGGAGGTTAGGTAGTGAAAGTTGACGGAGTGTCAACTACTAAAAATTTCCTGATCAAGCGCGTGGACTTTGGCTCCTGAGAGCCCCGTATCCTTTTCTTGTCATGTTACTTCGATTTCCTAAATTGTTAATTGCTTACTTGTCCATTTGTACTTGTTAAATTGCCCTATGTGAATTGCATGTTTCGAGGCACCACTGAGCTATTGGCTCATCCCTTCCAATTTGTTTTCCTTGACAGGTTCTGAGTTGCATGAAGTCTTGGAGAACTAGAAAAGAAATGTTATATTTTGAATGCCCACTTTTGTATATGTACTTTGGGAAAACTTTAGTATCTTTTGGATGACTTTTGTGTCTTTGGGAAAATGTGAATCCTGTGGTGCTTCTGTGCCCTGGATTAGGAATTTTAAATTGTAAATTAAGTTGAATTTAAGTATTTTAAGTTAGACATTTTCTTTGATGCTTGAAATTGTACTTTTGGACAGAGTAAGTTGAATGGTACGGTTTGTTTAAGTACTTGGCTTATGCGAGAAGTAAAGTTTATTTACGAATTATATTTGATGATGTTAGATGATTGAGTGAGTGAGTCCCGGCGAGAGTTGGGCAGGCGACTCGCCGAACCCTCTGGTTCGCCTTAGGGGGAGGTGGGGCCGCCACAGTTTTCACATGTTTAAGGAAATTACACCATAACTAGCCTAGATAGTAGTATTCAATGATTCAATTATAGCACTTGCATGAGTAGTTAGGGATACCACAACCTAAGGAGCTTTCATTTGTTATTTTGTATAATTTCAGTAGGTTTAATTTGTTATAATTCATTGATAGTCTAAATAATAGAGAAGCTTTAGTAGTACCGATAATTGCAATCTTCCTTGTGGGATCGACCATTAATACCCTATACTCGCTCACGATTCGTATACTTGCGATAAATCGCGTGTGGGGTATTTCGGAGTTTATAAATGTAAAACTTGATTAGGATGAGTTAATGTTATATGTATACCCTGCGCACATCAAGTTTTTTGGCGCCGTTGCCGGGGAAGATTTGGCAATATCGGTGTGAAGAGCTACTTTATTAATTTAGACAATTTCACTTGTTTTTGTTGGTTAAGTGTCTTGTTTGTTTTGAGTCTTGTTGTGTCTTTTATGTTTAGTGTTTTGTTTTTGTATATTTAAAGTCATCTATTCTTCTTGACTAAACTTGTTTTTGAGCTATTTTGAGAGCATGTTTAGGGGATCAAGGAAAGTAGAAAACAGGGGAGGACAATGCTTGAGAAGTGGAAGATTGACAATGGATGGTTACCAAGTGCAAAGCTCCTTCAACAGAGGTAACCAAGAATTTACTGAATGTATGTCTTTTGAAGATGGTTTAAGGTGCTTAAAGGAAAAATTTGATGTAATTAAGTTACAAGTTCAAATGGAC
This sequence comes from Coffea eugenioides, assembly GCF_003713205.1. NCBI lineage: Eukaryota > Viridiplantae > Streptophyta > Magnoliopsida > Gentianales > Rubiaceae > Coffea > Coffea eugenioides. The sequence goes on from NC_040043.1 coordinate 36,759,522, forward strand.
ACCATGATGCAGGAAATTGAGCAAGTGAGGAATGTTAATGCTTTTAATTCTAATCATGTGATTTGTGACTTGTGTGGAGGTTATCATGCTACTTATACTTGTATGCAAGTACAAAATGTGGATTATTATGATGAATTAGAATATTACAATTCTTGTTTTGATCAATATAGTGCTAATTGGAGCAATTCCCCTGCTTATGGTTAGGATAATCAACGTACGTATAGTGAGTCTCCTTATTTTTATGATTACCAATCTGAATGTGTCCAATATGAGTCTAAACCATCTTGAGAGTTGGCAATAGAAAGGTTAGCTAATGCACCTCTACCTTGGGAATTAGAGAATGAACCATTAACTAATGATTCTAATGCATCTTGGGAGCTAGCTGTAGAAAATTTTTCTAATCAATTTGATTCAGTAATAGAAAAGCTAGCAAATGCAACTTCCGACCGTTTTGATAGGATTGAGAAAAGAATAGATGAATTAACTTCTCACTTTGGTGGAATACATGAGCAATTGAATGCATTGCGTGAAGTTATTTCCTCTAATAATTTGCAAAAAGACCCTAGCATGAATGGTGGGAATGTTGTATGTGAAAATGGATTGCATTTTGATCAAAATGATGATTCTAACTTGTATTTCAATGAAGAAATGTCCATTTCACATAATAATATCTTTGGAGCTAACTTTGAATCTCAAGAGATGAGTTTTAATGACTCATTTTTCATCACTCTTGAGGAGTGTATAAAAAGTACAGGTTTTAAAGGTATTCCTACCCAAGATACTCTCATGACATTTCCTTTGGTGAATTCTCAAGTGGTGCATATTCAAGATAATATCTATGAAACACTTGGCATAGGTAAGTCACTTTCATTTCTCACATTCTTAGATCATGTGACTTTTGCTATAAAATCACCATTTAATGATCTACCAAGGTCTAAAATGGTGGATTATTCGTTAACTAAACTTCCTTGATAATGAGGTGATATAGTCAAGTTAATGACTATAAAGAAGCACTTGTTGGGAGGCAACCCAACGATTTCTCATTTTTAGTAAGTTTAAGTTGTTCGATTAATGTTTTTGTATGTTTTGTAGGTGGCAATGGCAAGAGTTCATGCAAATGATCTCAATTGCAAAGGTGTTTATATTGAGACAAAAAGGGAGTTTTCATGTTCAATAGCTGCATTTCATGCATTTTATGTTTAAGTTATATTCATGCATGATCATGCTAAATTTGAATTTTATTCAAAGAACATGAAGTAGGTTGAATGTGGAAGGTTGGCCAAGCAAATTTGGAGGAAAAACTGCAGAAAACAGCTTTTTCTGCAGCAAATCCGGCCATAAATTGGCCGGATTGAAGGCTGGATAGTCAGGGGAGAAAGAAAATTTTTTTCGGACATTCTGGCCAGAATCGGGCCGAAAATCCGGCCAAAACTGGTAGGATTGTAAAACAAGAAAAAAAACTTACTGTAGCAATCCGGCCAAGAATCCGGCTTGAAATCCGGCCAGAAACTGGCCGGATATGCAACAGCAAAAAAAAAAAAAGATCTGACCAAAATCCCTCCAGCAATCCCTCCTCGAATCGCTCCAATTTCTGGCCGGATTGTGAACAGTAACTAGCGCAAGATAAATCCGTTTCACGGATTTCTCACAATTTTTCTCCTTTTTCTTCAACCCAACTCACACACTAACACCTAAAACACACACTACTAACTAAAATACCACTTTTTCACCATTTAATCTTCAAATAACCCTCACCAAATCACTTCCTCCCATCTTTTAGAGTGAATTTCATAGTTCATATTCTTTCAAAAACAACTCTAAAGTAGTTTCAATCTTACCATTAGTTAGGGTTCTACCTTCTTGAAATCACTCAATTGAGGTCAAATTGGAGTAAGTTTCTTGAGGGTTTTCACATCATATTCATCACTTAACATCACCAAACCAATTTGACGTAACAATTCTTCACCTAACTTTGTTATTTGAGTTTTGCCATGATTGAATATTTTCTATTTTTAGGCAATTTTTATATGTGAAGTTAGGTGTATTTATTTGAGATTATTGCTGCTATTGGTGATTGTTAGTGATAAATATATTTTGTGATTTGCATTTATTGTATTTATTTGGTGAATTCTTGCTAGTTTTATGCTTAATTTGGCTTGGTAACAAAGTTGCATATTAAGTAGCCAATATAGCATTTTAATTAGCTTAGTGGGAGTTTTTGATATTCATGTGAGTAATTTAGATTACCTAATGAATGAAAAGGTGCTTGATTGAATGATTTCTTGAATTCTTAGGTAATTCTAAAAGAAGAGATGAATTGAAGATGGCCTTAATTGATGAAATTCATAAATGCACTTACAATTTTTGTAGTTCAATAGTTTTTAGTATTTCATGAATTCTCACGAAGGTCATTTATATTTTGATTTGGTGTGTTTGCCTCCATTATGAGATTATTTGTGTACTTGAGGGGATTTGATCATTGATGACAAAATGTATAAATGGAACTTATTTTGTTCATGATTGTGGATTTTTTGTGTGAAATTAGCTTCCCTTTGCTTTGGATACTAATGCATATATTTGATTAGCAAAGATTAGCTTATTTCATGTTTTTATCCCATGAACATTGTATGGTTCCAGATGCTTGATCATTTTTCCTTTTTCCTTGACTTGCATGTTTTTGTTGATTGCAACCTTTTATTTTTAAGAAATTTATTTGTTTTGATTTTGTCTTTTTTAGGGTGCAATAAGTGAACTCTCCATTCTTCCTCAAATACAGCTGGAAATTCATCACATTGACATGGATTTGGATCGCGCAAGTCATAAGGGGAGTATTTTCTTTTACTCTTTATTTATTTTCCTTTTCTCACATTGAGGACAATGTGAAGTTTAAGTGTGGGGGAGGGAAATATTTGAACTTGCATTCTAATGCTATGTGATGATATTTTGTGGATTTAAATGCTTAGAAATATTGGAATTGTGTTTGAATTATTTGCCATGTGGATAATTTGCCTGAAATTGGGTTTGTTGGCAGGGAGTTTTCATCCACTTATAAGGAGAAACTCTGTAAAATTTTTTCCAATAATTCACTATAGCCCAAAAGGTCTTCAAATTTTTGCATTTTCATTCAAAAAGAGCTAATTTGTTCCAACTTTAAGTGTTTAATTCTTCCAATTGTTGAAACTTTATGTGTATTTTGGAAGGTTTAGTCCTCATTTAACTTGAAAATGGTTATTATGCAATTAGGATTTTTGCATTTTAAAAAGTATATTGGGTAAAGTGAGGAAAATTATGCCTATAATTTTACATGTTTAATGAGATTTCTTCTCTTTACTTAATTTTATAAGTAAGTGATTGATGTAGTTGATAAAAGGTTATACTCCTCCTTTGATTATTCTTATATATTTTCTAAGAGGGAATATCTATTTATTGTTCTTTATTTCTAAAAAAGAAGAAAAAAAAGAAGAAAAGAAAGTAAAAATTATTCTACTCCAATGATTTTTATATCGAGTAACCGGGGGTTGGCATCTACAAATGTCGATTTTCGCGTAAAAAGGTACTTGAATTAAGAGTATGCATAGCAACTTGAATAGGTGAAATGTTGAGTAACCGGGAATCTTCACCTAAAAGTGTCGATTTTCGTGTAAAAAAGACATTCTCACCATTTAAGTAAAATTACTATGAATAAATCCCTCTTAGTTGTAAAATTTTGAGAAAATGATGATTATAGGAGGAGGAATGTTATAAATTGACTATGTGATTTGCTTATTTGTGAAATTAGGTTGGGGTAAGAGATTAAGTTTAACTTGTTGAATTAAGATATAATGATCTTTCCTTTACTTGATATTATGAGTATTTAGTGTAATTTGAACAATTGTATAATGATTGTTTTCCAAGTCTTGAGGAATTAAATTTGACAAAAGTGCATATATTGTTTCACCTCTTGAATTATTGTAGTTGATTATGTGTGGATTGCTTGAGGACAAGCAATGATTTAAGTGTGGGGGAGTTTGATAAGTGATTAATTCTCGTAATAATTGTATGACATTTTATATTATTTTTAGTCACTTTGAGTATATTATTGGAAGAAAATGAATCATTTTGGCTATAATTGGTGAAAAATGCTTTTAAGTAGTTAAATGAGGTTTTTATCACTTTTTATTTGGATTTTGTGTATTTTGACAGTTTTGACACATTTTCGTATTTCGTCTATAACTTGAACTACAGTATCGGATTGAGATGATTTTTAAACCAATTTGAAAATAAGAGATAGATCTACAACTTTGGTGAAGACATCTGAATCCAGTTTGAAGGTTTTCTAGGTCAAAAAGCTGAAGTACAGTGGTTAATTTTCTATGGTTGAAGCTGAAACAGGGCAGTGAACAGCAAGGGTATTTCGATCATTTCTCAACCTACACAAATTCAAATGAGGTGATTCTTGATGCATTGGAAAGCTAACTCAAAGATCTACAAGTTTCATGTTTTGGTCAAGAGCTAAATCAGCTTTTATCATCAAGAAAAATGCAGTTGAAATTGAGTCAAAATCAGAGCAGAGCTGGAAATTGAACAGAAAGTAACCAAAAGGTCACTGTAGCAATCCGGCCGGATTGTGGTCAGAGAAGGCTGCTCTTTACGCGAAAACTCAATTTCACCTCCACTAAGTCACATGCAATGCCAGACATATGAGAAACATTTCCAGCTGTAAAAGGGAGGTGTAAACCTCAATTCTTGACTAGCTTTCATCATAAAATAGCCAAGACTTGCAAGATTGAGGGGATCCAAGAAGAGAGAGATACGAGAGAAACTTGGTCTGCAAAAATGTAGTTCTTTCATCTTCTTAGTGTAGGTTAGTTTAGCTAGTATAGTTCATCCTACTTGTTTATTAGCTAGGCAAAGATGAAGATGGAGATAAAGAAGGTAAGGGAAGAGCTCATGTGACAAGGGTTACCTTTCTTTCCAACTCTTTATCTTTTGTTTTTGATTCTAAGTTTAGTTAATATACAAGTTCTAGATTTTGTATTTAATATGTGTTTCTAAAGTTTATGCCTTGGGTTTGGTTGAACTTTCTATAATTTTTAGTGTTTATTATTTAGTTATTTGATTGCTATAATTTGAGCAAGTTATTTAGCATTTTGGCTCTTTAAATCATGATTAATCTGGTACCATTAGTTGTGATTATCTAAGGTGTTGTTTCTGCAATGAAAATTGAGATTTACCACTAGTTCAAGAAGTGCTAAACATAGGGAGTACACTCACGAAAATAGTGGTGCACCTATGTGGTTTTAAGTAATTCATTTCATGTAATTTCACTGAAGAAATGAACTTGTAGCTAATTTCATAACCATGAGAATATGTATGGATTAGTTATGAGTATAGTTGGTTCACTACGAAAGTAGGTTTCACATGTAACTAGCCTAGATAGTAATATTCAATGATCCAATTATAGCACTTGCATGAGTAGTTAGGGATACCACAACCTAAGGAGTTTTCATTTGTTATTTTGTATAATTTCAGTAGGTTTAATTTGTTATAATTCATTGATAGTCTAAATAATAGAGAAGCTTTAGTAGTACCGATAATTGCAATCTTCCTTGTGGGATCGACCCTTAATACGCTATACTCGCTCACGATTCGTATACTTGCGATAAATCGCGTGTGGGGTATTTAGGAGTTTATAAATATAAAACTTGATTAGGATGAAGTTAATGTTATATGTATATCCTGCGCACGTCAATATTCATAGCTATCACAGCTTTTGACACGAAAATCGACACTTGTGGTGAAGACCTCCGATTACTAGGTAGCGATACTAGCGAAGTATAGCCGAATACTATTCATAATGAGCACCAAATTATAATTAGAAATCACAGAAACCCACTTCATTTCTTAAACACGGAGAACTAAGATTAATAGTTGAACCAATTTGCATAAAAAAATGCTAGACAAATATTTACAATATTTAGAGAAGTTAACCAAAAAGTGCAAAAGTCACAAAATCTCAAATATTCACCAAAGAGATACCTTTAAACTTAACCATGTCATACTTAACATCTTAGAATATAAAATCTTAGTAAATAAAAAAATTTGAAATATCTAACCATCGTTTATCAGGAACAACCACAAAAAATGCACAAGACATGGCAAAAATTGGATAAAATTCGACAAAGTCAAACAAAAAATTTCAACAAAAATACGTACACTTGCATTTTTTCAATATACTATCAATATACTACTCCCCCCACACCTAAATCTTACATTGTCTCTAATGTAAGAAATAAAAAATAGAATACGAAACAAAAGGGACAACGAAACTTCCCTGAGCACGTAATGGATGGTCTCGAGCAGCTATGGCATAGGTGGGAATGGTGGTGTAAAGCCAATATGGTGGACCTCCACTACCCCCAAACCAAAATCAGAGATGCCAATAGATAGCGGAAACGAAGATGGTCATGGGTGGTGGCTAATGGTGTGGTAGCGATGGTGATGAGCAAAAACGGCGCAAGCAGCAGTGATGGTGCGCGAGCTGTGATTGGCAGCCGCGTACATCTGCGGAGAGAGGGAAAGATAGCAGCGGCAGCAGGAAAGGAAGAAAAATGGAGGGAGAAAAGAAAGAAAAAGAAAGAAAAAGAAAGAAAAAGAGAAGAAGGAAAAGAAGAAGGCAACCGTTGTTTAATTGATAGGAAGTAAGAAAGGGCAATTTTGTCTTTTACTCCCTTTTTTTAACCGCTGCGTTAGACGTGGGCACGCCTAACTACCCTCGAGTCTTCTGACTAACCTTCGGAAATTAAATTCCTTAAGCGTGACCACATGACGTGGGCACGCCCAACCAATGCCTAGTCTTTTGCCGAAACGACGAAAATTCATGCCTTAGACGTGACCACCTAGCGTGGGCACGTCTAACTATTAAAGAGTTTTCTGCCTGCAGACGAAAATTGCCTTCCTTAGGCATGCCCAGTTGGCGTGGGCATGTCATAATGGTAGGAAGCCTGTTAATCATCAGCAACGAAAAATTAAGCCACCAAATATGAAAAGTTTAAGAGAAACATATTGAAACACATAATAAATAATTAATAATAAAAAAAGTTAACAAACAACTAAAAAAAATGGATTGGCTTGTCTCCCAATAAGCGCCTTTCTTTAATATCTTTAGTTAGACATTGCCATGTTTATTCACGGAGGATAAAATCGTATAGCTTGTTTCAGTGCTTTATCTTCTATGTAGTCCTGATATTCCTCGTAAATAGAGTAATCATTGAGCACATGAGGTACAGTCTTCCATGGATTAGTAGATGGCACCAAACAAACAAGTAATGACTTTAATTCTTCACTCACTCCTCCATTACGAGCATTTACTGGTTCAAGATATTTTGTCATCGCAACTCTTAATTTATTCTTATTATGAAACTCAAAATCTTCTGGTATAATAAAGTCAATCTCACTAACCGGAATTAAAGAATAAGAGTCGGGAGAATATTGATTAAGGAATGGAGGAGATGTCATCGCATTTGGAGATTGTTCACTGGATGCATTCACTTGAACAATTTGATATTGAGGTCCCATTTCTTGCACTTCAACTTCCTTTTCAACTACATCTTTAGATCCGTTTTCTTGAGACTCTTGCAGTTCCATGTCACTTGTCAGGACAATTACATTCTCATCTTTCTTAAGGTCGACGATGGTCTGTGAGGGCAATTCTTCACATATTGGAGAAATCAATTTGTCAGTGTAGATGCCAATTCACGCTCTCCATCTTCCATCCTTTTAATCATCATTTGTGTGTGCTGTTGAAAATAATATACCACTTCCTCAAGAGACATATCTGATGTAAATAATGGTTCTTGACGCATTTCATCCTTCGTCTCTCCACTTTTCATTTGTGCCTCCTGTTCAAATAGATATGTATTAGCAGTTAGTAATTTCATTATTTTTTCAAGAGACATACTTGACATGGATGGCGATTTTTGAGACTCTTGTTGTTGAAAACCCATTGGTCTGGTCACATAATTAAAATTAGAATCATCCCACCATTCTTGATCATACGTGTTTGAATAAGGGTCATACCACGTTTGATATTGAGGTGAAAAATCTCCAAAAGTATCGATTGGAGCACTTAGGCCATCTTGAAATACGGGATATATGTCGGTTGAATAATCTGAGGCAAAATAACTTCCACAATTTGCAACAGCCAATTGATCATTAGAAAAAACATGAGTCTCATAACCCCTTCTAGAAATAAAATCCAGTCTATCACCAAAATACGGAATGTTAGCAGCCATAAACTATATATAAAAAAATAAGAGAAAAATGAAAAAAATGAAAACAAGATGAATTCAAAAAGTAAACAAATTAATCAGACACCAGTCCCCGACAACGGCATCAAAAATTGACAGGTGTCGAGCCTGTGCAATAATAAAAATATATTCAACAAAAATATAAATTTTGTATATAGCAGTGAGCATGGTCGAAAATTTGCTCTTTTTCAAGATAAAACGGAGTGGGGGGATTTTCAAGAATTAATGACTAGTAGAATATCACCAAGGTAATGAAACATGCAAAAGAAATTAGGACAATTAATGGGGGGGAAACTCTAGCCAAGGTTACATTTCAGAGATGGTTCAAGTAATTGATCCTTGATGCAATTAAAATTCCAATATTCATTAATAAACAGGTTCTTAACTGGGGTACGATCTGACGGTCAATTTCTTCTTATTGTTTCGATAATTAATGTACGACCATTGACTATTTCCTTAATTTAGGAATAACCCTAGGTATGACTGACGTGCGCGGAGTATACATATACAATTAAGCTCATCCTAATCAAGTTTTACATTTATAAACTCCTAAATACCCCACACGCGATTTATCGCAAGTATACGAATCGTGAGCGAGTATAGGGTATTAAGGGTCGATCCCACAAGGAAGATTGCAATTACCGGTACTACTAAAGCTTCTCTATTATTTAGACTATCAATGAATTATAACAAATTAAACCTACTGAAATTATACAAAATAACAAATGAAAGCTCCTTGGGTTGTGGTATCCCTAACTACTCATGCAAGTGCTATATTTGGATCATTGAATACTACATCTAGGCTAATTATGGTGTAATTTCCTTATGCATTTGAATCCTACTTTCGTAGTGAATCAATTATACTCATAACTAATCCATACCTATTTTCATGGTTATGAAATTAGCTACAAGTTCATTTCTTCAATGAAATTACATGAAATGAATCACTAAAAACCACATAAGTGCACCTCTACTTTCGTGAGTGTACTCCCTATGTTTAGCACTTCTTGAACTAGTGTTAAATCTCAATTTTCATTGCAGAAACAACACCTTAGATAATCACAATTAATGGTACCAGATTAATCATGATTTCAAGAGCTAAAGTGCTAAATAACTTGCTCAAATCATAGCAGTCAAATAACCAAATAATAAACACTAACAATTATAGAAAGTTCAACCAAACCCAAGGTATAAACTTTAGAAACACATATTGAACACAAAATCCAGAACTTGTATATTAACTAAATTTGGAATCAAATACAAAAGATAAAGAGTTTGGAAGGAATACAACCCTTGTCACATGAGCTTTCTTCCTTGCCTTCTTCATCCTCCATCTTCATCCTAATCTAGATAATAAACAAGAATGGAAAAGCTACACTACTCTATACTAAGCTAAACTAACACTAGGGAGATGAAAGAGCTACATTTCTGCAGCTTCAAGCTTTCTCCCGTATGTCTCTCTCTATTTTTCTCCTATGAACTCCCCCCTCTCTTTTTTTGCAATGAATTTGGCTATTTAATGATGAAAGGTGGTCAAGAAATGAGGATTACATCTCCCTTTTACAGCTGGGAATGTTTCTCACATGTCTAGCATCCAATGTGAGTTGGTGGAGGTGAAATTGAGTTTTACGCGTACAGAGCAGCCTTTTCTGACCAGTGATCCGAGCTGCTACAGTACCTCGGATCCACTAACCCAGAAACAACCGAGGGTTCGGATGAATAGTGGATCCGAGTGTGGATCACTTGCTCTGTTTTTGGCCCAACTTCAACCAATCTTTTCTTGATGTTAGAGGCTGAACCAGCTCATGTCTAAAACACGAAAGTTGTAGCCTTTTGAGTTATCTTTCTAATGCATCAAGAATCACCTCATTTGGATCTGTGTAGGCTGAGATATGACTGAAATACCCTTGCCTGCTCATTGCCCTGTTCCAGCTTCGACCAGTAGAAATTTGCTATTGTAATTCGGCATTTTGACCTGGAAAACCTTCAAACTGGATTTAGATGTCTTCACCAAAGTTGTAGATCTATCTCTTATCTTCAAATGGGTTCAAGAATCATCCCAATCCGATCATTGTAACTCAAGTTATAGCCGAAATACGAAAATGTGTCAAAACTGTCAAAATACACAAAATCCAAGTAAAAAGTGATAAAAACCTCATTTAATCACTTAAAAACATTTATTCACCAATTATAGCCAAAATGATTCATATTCTTCCAATAATATAACCAAAGTGACTAAAAATAATATAAAATGTCATACAATTATTACGTAAATTAGTCACTTATCAATGACCACATGATGTAATTCCCCAATTGCATTAGAAACTAGAGAAACCCTATTCTAATCAATAAACACGCTACAAGGGTTTATTTAAATTAGATTATACGCTTCCCCGATATAAATCCAATTATGCCAGTTGCTACCAGGATTAGAAAAGTCAAACAATTACGGATTCAACTATTCTAATTAGCAAATAGATTACGTGTATAATTAAATATTGCACACCTATTCAATCACACACAAGAATCATACTCTATAAAGCAGAAAATGTACAAATATTAAAGAATAGAAGAAATAAATAAAATCAATTAGATCTCACAGTGATAGTTGAACCAAATTCTCGGTGTTCCTTGACTAGAGATACGAAATTAATTCTCGATTAAGGGAGAACAAGCCATATCAAAAGATAATTTGTTCGAAGCTTGCAATTGTTTTTCTCCCGATTGGTCAAAAGGAAAAGAAACAGAAGCAACTACCAAGAGGAAAAGAAAGCCCCGCGGCTACCGTCCTTTCTCCAAGTATTAATCATGCGGGATCTGGCTTTCTTTCCTTTCCGTTTCCTACTTTTAAGCTTCCCAAATAAAGTAAAACTTTCTAATTTTCCTAAGAAGAAGATATTCCGTAATAATCTAATTTGTCTCCCAATACAATTTGGAAACATGCCCCTTTAGATTTTGACTTAAATTGGAAAAGTACCATGCATGAACACCATATCTCTAGACTTGATAGCAATTCTTGGAAAATCACCTTTTTATTACTTTTTACTCCAATGTCCTACAATTAACATAAAACACCAAATATAAGTAGAATCCGATAACTAAAAAAATATTTGGCTAAAATCAAGGTAAGAATAATTATAAATTTAGCAACAAATTATGACCTATCAAGAATCAAAGAGAAAGAGCAAGATGGAGATCGAAGCAAGGGAAATTGAGAAGTTTTCTTTACTTTTATCTTCTTATTTGTATCTTTCCTTTGAACTCTTGGTTTTAATTATGAATATGCTGAACTAAATTATATCTAGGGTCAAGGTTTTGTGAAGGAGTTTTGTTGACCTTGGTTGATCAGTCCTTGGTTTTGATGATTAACAAACCCAAATGTAGATTTGGACTAATGTTTTTATGTGAGAAATTTGTTAGAACAGGTCATTGATTCAAAAGAGAATCGAAAAGATTTGAATCAAAGAGAAGTTAAGAAATATGAAGATTCGGACGTAGAGGATCGGACGCTCGATAGAGGATCGGTCGTCCGACTGACGACGATACTCTTCGGACGCTTGGATCGGACGCTCATTCATTGCTTCGGCCGTCCGACACAAAAAGAATGAACGTTGAACATTCTGACTTCTATCGGACGCAGGGTTCGGACACAGAACAAATGGTTCGGACGTCCGATAGGTGGTTCGGACGCATGGTTCGGACGCAGAGCAAATGGTTCGGACGTCCGACAGGCCAACGGCTAGTTTCGACAGCATTTAATATTTGACCGTTGGAGAGCCTTTTGGAGCCATTTCTCACCTTCTATAAATACCCCAAAGCACAAGAAGACACAGACTTTTGCCAACACTAAATACAAGCTTACAAGTGAGATCTTTGAGTAGAAATATTCTTTGTTGGTTGTATAAGGGGTTGGGAAAGTTGGGTTGTGAGGTTGCTCAAGTGAAAGTTACTCTCTAGGAGGAGTAAAACCTTGGTGAAGGTGAACCTATCACTTGGAGTGGTAAAACCTTGATAAAGGTTGCCTCACTTGTATAAAGTAGTTCTTAATTGAGTGGGTAAGCTTTCAATTGTAGCTAGTTGAGGGTTCACTTGGAGAGTAGTAAAATTCCTTTGCTCAACCAAAGTATGTTTGGGGTGAGGAAGGAGTGAGCCTTCACTTGTACAAGTTGGTCAGCACTACCATCAATTGAAGAAACTATTTGGTGGATTCAACTCCAAGTTTGGAAGAAGTTTGGGAGTTTGATTGGTTTGAATTTCTTTTACTTTATTGTTACTCTATTTTTGTGCTTTAAAATTGCTTATATTCTTTGTCATTGTATTTACTTGACTACTTGTCTGGTTGAGTATTTTGGTTGTATTTGGTTGCATCGGGGCTTACAAGTTTTGATTATTTATCTTAATTAAATTCTTAAATTTTGCCTTGATTTAATTACATGTTTGTGAATGGCCACCATAAACATGCTCTTAGGGTTTGTATTGAATTAAGAAGGGATATATAATTGTGAACTAAATAGATAAATATACTTAATCTAATCACGAGAATATGTTAGAATTTGTACAATGCACTTATATCACCAATAAGCATAATAAGCAGTAAGGAAAACAAAAAGTACTATTTGCTTACAAATGAGCATAACCATATAAACCTAATATATAAGAACATGCGCCCTATCCAGCATGATATTTAGGCCAGTTACGTGACTAAGAAGGATCTCAAATCATACAGCACGCTGTGCTTTGTTGCCTTGCTTGAGCTATCTATATTAGCGAGTGCATTTGCCACTTACTTTTTAATAATAATAATAATAAGGGAAGGGTGAAATTTTAAGAAATCAAAAAGGGAGAGGGGATTGGATCAAAATCTCGAATTTCTGAAGTTTCAACTTTAGATAAAGACTTCTAACTCGCCGCTACACAAGTTTAATAGAAAAAATTTCATCCGAGGCAAACTTCTTAATTTCTTAAATTACACAATTTTCCATGGAATTGCTACTGTATTGCAAACTAAGCTGATCACAATCTTCCAGTCCATTTGAGCGAGCGCTGGCCGGAGTTGTCAATAAAGACAGAGCTTCAAACCCTGCTTCCATGTCAACCCATCAATAAAATTGCCTAAGTATCACGAATAATGCTTCCTCTGCCAGAGAACCCCGAATTGCCTAAAGAAAATAATCCACGCTAAGTTTATAGAGAGAGGCCTGGAAACATTGCCATGAAATTGGTACCGGTATCCGGACTTCCCTTTGACTGAAAATAATCCCTTTGATGTTATTCAATGTATGCAACCTTTATGCCTGAATAATCACCTGGTAAATACGTGTATTTCTCTCCTTATAGAAAGACAGAATCCTCGGTCTTCAAATCGTCCAACATATGAGGCGCGGCAAAATCGAAAACAGTTTCCTTTACCTGAAGTAAGAAACTTATTTTGAGAGGCATATCAAATGAGGTTCGATTTTGGAGAAAAATATAGGTTTGATCATTAGGCAACCAACATACGGATGTAAATAGTATAACACTACTAACTTTAGTCATATATCATGAAATCGAACTACATAATCGAAGATAAAAGTACACGACTTTTATCTTTAAAAAGTGATTATGTAGTTTTACTTATCCATTTGTTAAACCATTTATACAAATTTATGAAAATCTATGCACAAAAACATTTTTTAGATGGCACTATGCACTATTTATCGTGTACAACTAATAGAAACACTAAAGCTGGAACATGCTTGAGTATCTGTACTCTTAACCACCATTACAAATCTTGCAATTCCCTTTTTACTACATATTGCTATTGTCACCTTGCCAATAGTCCTATGAAACCTTTGGGGGAGGGGGGTTGGATTTGTAAGACAAATTGAAAGGAATTGCAACAAAAGAAAAAACACTTTTATCATGATTTTTGAGCAACAGTAACTGAGATTTTCTATAGTTCTAACAAACTCTACATAAGCTTGAAACCGATGATAGTTGTTGCACAGTACTGAAACAATTTTATGCATTTTCCTCCGTTTCTTTTTGGATATTATCTCCCCAAGCCATCCTAATTCATCTAAAGCATTAGCTAGAAACTAGACATGTTATAAAATACCAGCATGACACTAACAATGAGCATAGGCTATAAGTAATTTGAACTAGTAATTTACAAGGCATTTGCTAATTGAAGTTCCTTATTCTTTTCTTTATGTAGTTTGCTTCATGCAACTCATCTCTACCAAGAAAGAAGGCATATAACTACACAAGTAAACTCAAAGAAACTGTAAGAAAACATCTAAGCAACTAGCTTGAATAACTACTTTTTCACAATCCTAATGCTCGCTCAAGCTCACAAGCTAGGAAGAAATTTGAAGACAACAACAAAAATCTGGAATCTTATTCAGTACATATCAAATGGACTCAGGAGTTCCCCCAAACACTTCAGTAGGCAAAGTTCTTTGGCCCTAAATGAGTCAAAGAAAGAAACATGTCCCCCCCAGTGAAGTGTTCTGAGGGAACTCTAGAGGACATCTGCTGCTTTGTTAATTCATCCTATGCTTTTGATCAGCTTCAATGCTGCTATTTATAGAGCTTCTTTCTTGATGATTTGTATATGTGATCAGTGCATTGATAGCATTTTATTTTTTCCCAAGTGCTTTTCGTTCAATAAGCTAAGTAAGCCCCCATCTTGTACCTGAATGTACCTAGTCGTGATATGGGGCCAAATGAAAAGAATGCTAAATACTAGAACTTGAGTGGTCACCTTTCTTCAATCTTTTCTTTTGCATTGAGTGCTTCCTATTTATTCCCTTTGATCTGTCATTTTCAACTTGATGCTGCCATTGCTCC
Organism: Coffea eugenioides; assembly: GCF_003713205.1. NCBI lineage: Eukaryota > Viridiplantae > Streptophyta > Magnoliopsida > Gentianales > Rubiaceae > Coffea > Coffea eugenioides. The sequence continues at coordinate 36,774,641 of NC_040043.1, forward strand.
CTTATTTGTACTTTTGGACATATTTTAAAAAATCTTTCATTCTTCCCGTACATATGTGTGCATATAGCCTAGCCATTACCCCAAAAAATAAAGTAATCTAATTAATTACTATAAAGCTAAATCTAGTTTTGAATGCTTCTGAGCTTTTAACTACAATATTGCTTTTAATCTTAGCGGTTTGATGTTGCAATTCAAAGATAGAAAGGGATACGACATACGAGTGAAGGGAGAGTAGATTGTACTGGATCGGTATCTGCTGCTTTAGACATCTATGGTAGATAATATTCTCCTTTTTTCAACTGCTATATAATTCTGACCAGGTTCAAGCTTCTTCAGAATCTGGAAATTGGGTTAGAAAAACATTCTCTATGTGATGCTGTCTTGATCACAAAGGCCACCATTCTCCTTAGCAGATTCCACATGTATAGACTAGATGATCTTCTCTGCAAGCAGCTTGTGGAAACAACTGGAAAAGCACCAAATGCCAAAACAACTATCCAAGAAGTACACCCAAAATGTGCAACAAAAACAATGATACATAGATAGCATTAACAATTCATGCAACTATTGTTTTTCAGTTTCATCCTAAACCACTGCCTCCGTCAAGAAGAAATTGTAGAAAATTCGTCCTCCTTTTTTTTGCCCGGGGGGGGGGTGTTACATTTTATGCGAAAGCTGAATAGACATTCAAAATTGGATATAGAAACTTTTCTAAATCATTGAGTTTTCTATTGTGCACATATGGAAAGTGCTTGTAGGAAAATTTGGATTTTGGGTATACCTTCTAAATCACTTCCACCGCTTTACCTTCTCCATGGATTCCCCAAGAGTTTGAGATCTTTACGAATGTTGATAAGCAATTTTGGAGTGACCTTTAATTCAAGACCTAAGTAGGTTTGATGGGGCGTAGAGTGGCGTGTATTGACCAGGGAGTCTGTTGGCTAACTCAGCTTCTTTGGTCTTTGTTTGAATTGTTTTTGTCTACTCAAATGGTTTAGAATAATATTGGTGCTATATATTTCTTATTAAGTGCGTGACAAGGAGGTGACCCATGAAATTTCAAGCAATGCTTGAACTTGGTTGTTACTCGTTGTTAGTGATTTAGGCCCATTGGAGCTTATATGGAGAAGGTGAAGCAGATGTGCTATTGTCGATATTGGGGACATGCTAAGGTGGAGAATTGTTAAAGTGGCTTTGTCTCACATCTCCTTTTCTATAAGAGAACTTGTCCCTTAATTGCCTATAAATATAGTGGGCCTGTGATGGGAATTAAGTGCACCAAACCAAAAGAGTTTTCGTGGGTTATTTTGACTTTTGGATCATTAAACCTTTTGGTTAGTCAAATATTTTGGGCTCTCTTGTATTTTAAGTATTAGATGTTTTAGACCTAGAAATAGTTTCCTAAGACATTTTTGTACTCTCTTTTTCATAGTAAAATATTGATCATTCTCCCCCTGTGGACGTTGGTCAATTTAAACGAACTATATAAATTCTTGTGTTCCTATTTTATTTATTTTTGCGTTGTTATTTGTCTTTTGGAGTTACCAAAAATCCTTTTGTCAATTTTTTAGGGTCAGACCTAACACATCTTGTGCCTAAACCTAGTCGTGATATGGGGCCAAATGAAAAGAGTGAGAAAGAATAGAACAGGAATGATCCTTTCTTCAATCTTTTCTTTGCATTCAGGACATCCTACTTATCCCCTTTGATCTCTCGTTTTCAACTTGACATTGCCAATACAACCTTATTTGTACTTTTGGACATGCTGCAAAAAATCTGACATTCTTCCTTGCGTATGCTTAGCAGAAGTGAACTTAGTCATAACAAAAACAAAACTAATAATCCAATTAATCAGTGTCAAGCTAAACCTAGTTTTGAATCCTCCTGAACTTTTAACTACTTTATTGCTATTAGTCTTAGCAGTTTGAATTAGTTTCTGGTTGGTGTAGACAATTGCAGTTTGAAAATAATAAGGAACACGAGTGGAGGTAGAGTAGATGATGCTGGATCGGTATCTACTATTTTAGATATCTCTTGTAGATATTATTCTCATATTTTCATCTACTACGTAATTGTGACCAGGTTCAAGCTTCTTCAGAATCTGGAAATGGGATTAGAAAAAGATTCTCTACGGGGTGCAGTCTTCATCACAAAGGCCACCCTTCTTGGCAGATTCCAAATGCAAAGACTAGATCATCTTCTGTGCTAGCAGCCTATGGAAGCAACTGGAAAAGTACCAAATTCTAAACTCTTCCCATAATGGCATTCTCAACAAGTTGCAGAAGGACCTAGGAACTATCGTCAGCCCTCAACAAGTGCAAACAAATTATCCAAGAAGTACACGCAAAAGGTGCAATTAAAACTACGATTCATAGATAGCATTAACAATTCAGGCAACTATATGTCCCCCCCACACACACACACACACCCAACACACAAACCCAAACAAAAAAAAAATGCAGGCAACTATAAGACATATTTTTAATTTCAGTTTCATCCCAAACCATTGCCCTCCTTCAAGATGAAATTGTAGAAAATTACCCCTCCTTCGTTTCCTTTTGCAAAAGCTTTGTAAGGCATTAAAATGGAGAGTGATGACATGTATCACTGATTTTTAGATCACTGGTGTATCACCACTTATGTAGATGTCAAAGTAGGAAATGCCACGCCATCATAATAATTTTTTCCAAATTTAAGTACTTTAATTTTTTAAATTAAAAAAATTTCGATTTCAAAGCTTTTTTAAATTATTGAATTTCCTTATGCACATATGGAAAGTGTTTGTAGAAAATTTGGATGTTGGGTATACCCTCTAAATAATCTCTACCGCTTTCCCTTCTCCATGGATTCCGGTGAACTCCATAGACAACTTCAATGAAGTATTTTGCAATTTTGAGTATACTTTTAGAATAAATAAATTAATAAAACCAATCTATGCATATCGATGTTCCACAGCGGGAATGTTCCTGAAGTGGTCCGCAATTCAAAGGACACAAAACACTGTGTGATTGCCTAAATATTTCTTCTACTATTGTGATTGCCGCATATTCCATTTATATACTTGTATTTTAAGATAACTCATCAATGTGCCATTGAAATCTAATTGAATTTCATAAACAACAAAAACCTAGAAATAACTCTTCGAAGTATGCTACATGTCTTATTTTTTTTCGTGTCGATAAATCATGGATAATCTTTTGTGTTTTTTTTTTTCCAAAGATCAAAAGTTGATAAGTTCGGAAATATTTTTTTCACAAATGAGAAGAAACATCGTCTTGGTAAAAATCGATCGCTTGATTTCTTTTATCAGTTTCTCGCATTATTTCTGTCTCATCTTATTTTTACCCAAAATCTTTCTTTAGGAAAATTAGATTATGGGCTAATTCCTAGGGGTGGGCAAAAAAACCCGCCAATCCGAAAACCCGATGAACCCGATCCGATCCGATCCGAAACGAAAAATAGGATATCCAATCCAATTTTTCTTAGCGGGGCAGATGAGGGTCTGGTACCCGCAAAAATTGGGTACGGATACGGATCAGAAAAATAAAAACCCGCGGGCACCCGACTCGCAGGGTATATTTTATAAATATTAAAAAATTAGGAATCATTTTATAACTTTGTAATTTTTAATTCTAAGTGCAAGTGAAGTGGCTCACAGCCTCATATTCTAATTCTATATGATCCACCTCTCCTCATCTTGTTCGAAGAAAGTGAATATTTTTGGTGAAACATGAACCAAATGAACAAAATGAAAAAAATTTGTGAAACTCTATTATAAAAATTGTTCATCCTTTTTATTTTTATTCTACCTCCATTGATCTTTCCTGGAAATTTTGCATCAGTACAATCAAAGATTTGTATTTGGAGTTTCAATTTTCTGTTAGCTAGATAATTAAAACATTTGTGTCTTTCATTTATTTATTTATTTGATTTATTTTATTGCAATTATGTCTCTTTTATTTAGTGTAAGAAATTTCTTTTTTTTTCATCACCTTTAATACCATAAGGTCTATTCCAAAGATGTAAGGAAGTTCGGGAAGATTTTTTAAGGTTATTTTGGTTATATTTTTTTCAAAAATAATTAGTTCTATTCAATTCTTTTTCGAACTTGATTTCACAATCGACTTATTTGGGATGCAGTCTTGTACCATAACATCCTTAAGGAAGTTGGAGAAGTTGCCAAATACTTACTATCCTTGTGTTTGTTGTGTTGTAGAATGATGAAATGTGTGAGAATGGTGATGTACTCAAAATTATTATGAAATTTCGTTTTGTCCATTTGATATTATAATTCTAATATGTACTAAATTTATGAGATCGATTTGATTGTTGGATGAAATGTGTGAGAATGGTGATGTATGGACTTTAATTACAATATCTCTACCAATATTAATTGGAAAAGTATGTTTTTTTCATTGAAAAACATGTTGATATTAAGTGAAAAATAATTTTTTTAATTGAAAAATAGTTTTTTTTTAGGGGCGGGTACCCTATGACCCACCTTTTTTTTTCGGGTACCCGAATAACGTGTATGCGAAGACATTAGGAGCGGGTTAGAGTCGGAAAATGACTGATTCGATATATTAGGGTCGGGTCAGCCAAATCATGATAGGGGTGGGTACCCGACCCGTGCCCAACCCTACTAATTCGACACCTCTATGATTAAACTCTTTTTAAGACACACCCCTTGTGATTAAAAAATATTCACTAACATCCATTGTGCTTTTAATTTAAGTGAAAAACTGACAGCACTACAACAAAAATGACTTTTAACGGCATTTAAAGGTGTCAGTATAGATAATCTAACCTGACACTTTACTTTTCCTCACACCTCAGACGAGTGTTGTCCCTTCCAATGTGGGGATAGGCTCATATATTCAAACGTGTCAGGAAAATTATGCTGTTATAACTTCCCATCCGTCAACAAAAATCCCTTTTCTTGATAATTGAAAGTGTCAGGATAGCTATAGTACAACATTAGGATTTCGAATTCTATACTGACACTTTTAATTGCCAGAAATTTTTTTTTTTTTTTTGATATAGAAGCAACTTGCAGGTAGTGCTCCATGCTATACATTCTGTCAATCAGAAGCCCAAAGGACTTGTAAAATTATCCCAAAGAACAAAATGCATATAAGAAAATATGCTATGATGCAAAAATCTAGAAACATCAAACTTGAGCAGCACCGTGATTATGAGAACTGAAAATGCCAACTCCCATAAGCGAGAGTAGATTTGTCATCATGTTTCATACATGAAAAGATTCACAGGAATGATTCATAAATAACAGAAGAGCACATGACTAGTAAGGTAAATGGCCACAAGAAGTCCGTACAGATATCCAGACATACCTGACAAATGGTAAGCTAATGAGAAGGAGCTAAAAGCGTAACTAGCGTTCATTTACACGACATGAATTACACATCAAGAAAGTCAATCGACTCTCAACAGCTCACTTGTATCTTGTAGGCTGAAAGTTCTTCTATCAAATGCTACTGCAAAACAGAGGAAGAACAAGATATAAGCATGATTTTGACAACACAAGACTGCAGGACCAAGGAAATGGAAAGATAAAGGAGTATATACGGAACAATCAATAATGTTTTCATGGTTTTTAATGCAAATGAGTCTCAAGGACCCTATCAGGAAAGAAATTTTTCTTCTAACAATCTACTGTCATCTACACAAATGTTGAGCACTAGCAAGAAAACACAAACCAGAATGCTTACCCGGAACCAAGGCAGTACATTATTGTAGAATCAATTATGAATCTATCACAAGAAAGAGAAGTATCACGGTTTTAGAAGCTGATAGACAAACTGTGAGTGGCCTAGTAACTATCAACATAAGTTCGTAAGGCATAGTGGTTTTTACCCATTACATGCTATTTACTGATAAGAAGATTAATTGCATAAGGCATAACAGCAATAGGCATCATAGTAAGACTTACATTTAGCATGTGGCTATGTAACCATTTTCTGGTCCTCATGTGTTGCAGCCTGATGATGGTACCACCTTTGATTGTATCCCCTTGTTGGGCATTGGTATCTGATACAGGTCTAACAATCTGCAAGCCAAGTTTAATCATACCTAACCTTAGAAAATTATGATGATCTAGCAAAAAATAGATACTAGAAAAAGAAACATACCCAATAGCTGTTTGAGTCATCAACGTTGGGAAAACCAGTGGCGGACTGCTGCCCACTACCAGAGCCATATGGTACATCATGCGAATGCAGCCTAAACTTTGTTCTCCCATGCATCAACTTGGTCACTGACCCATAAGTAATCTACCAAAATCACAGATGCCGAACAAAATAAGAATGACTTAGCACAAAGCCCCATTATACAACTATTAGAACTCAAAGCATCATACACCATTTTTATTTTCGCTACACAACAGAAACCACAAACTATAAAAAAGGAAAAAAAATCAAATTTAATTCATAAATCAGCTCTTTAAAAAATCCAAATTGCAATTTTTAACTGACACCCAACTAGATTTTTAACAAAAATTATCGAGGCATTTCATCAAACATGTCGAAGGCTATTACTAATTCTACACAAACAACTCCATTTCCTCTTTCCCTGTCCTCTTTTAGCTTAGAAACCTCTGAAACGCTAGAATTTATAACCATCACATGCCTATAATAGCACAAACTTGGTCAAAATTTTGAACCAAAAATAACTATAAAACAACTTTCTGCATACAGTTTCAACAAATAGGGGGAAAAACACACACACACAAAGATGCACTGCATATCTGTGCAACTACAGGAACGCAAAAACCACGAATTTGAAGTAGTAAGTGGGCTTTCGGTTTACCTGGATGCCTTCAGAAGTGGCAGAGACGAGGGAAGAGGTGAAATCGGAGTCAAGGGTAAGAAAAAGGAAAATGGCGAGACCGAAAAATGAGATTGCCATTAGTAAAAGTAAGCCAATGAACCAGGTAGTTTGCCAAAAGAGCAAACTGAGATCGGACTTGGAAGACGGTTCTCGATAAACTATTCGAGTCGGGGGAGAAATTTGTTGAGCCGAATACGAAGAAGAAAAAGATGATGACCCGGAAGTGGGTTTCCTTCGAGAGAGATTTTGTTGCTGATGCTGCTGTTGGCTGCCTGAGGGAGCCACGGTTGAAGCTTTATGGAAATCAGAGCTCCAATCACAGGCTCTGATGCTTGGAAGATCCTAATGATGAAGATGAAGGTGGGGCTAATCGTAATCGGAATCGTGTGGGGACGGGTACGAATGTCAAAGATGAAGGGCTTTGGAGCCAGGGGATGAGGAAGTGAGTACCCTCTCCAATGGTGTCATCGATGACACCGCGGAACCGGTCGAAGAGGACAACCCGCTACTCTCCGTCGACAATGTAGAGGGAGGAGTTGAGGACGGTGGCGTCGATACCCAAACCAATAGAGACAAAGAGAGGGGGAGGGGGGCTGGAAATGGTGGAGCCGGAAAATGAAAATTTTGAGCAATGTTTTGACTAAGTGTTTTGGCCGGCAAAATGAAAATTTTGAGTATTTTAAGCAAATGAATCTTCCGCCAAAAATCAAACGATGCTTTTGTATCTTTTTTTTTTTTACATCTCACATTTTCTCAAGTGTCATGTTAGGTAGTCTAAAGGCATATTATTATTTTTATATCTGATAAAATAAAAAAAATTAGAGTATATATTATTGAGTTGGTAATAAGTATCATGATAGGAGTGCTATAATGACACAAACCAGCAAGTGTCCTTATAGGAATGTGAGGAAAGACCATTTTTGTTGTAGTGATTAGAAAAAAAAAAAAAAAAAGATCTACCTCCATCCAAAATATGAGTGTAATGACATCTCCCATCTATTATTGTTAAAAGTACATCTTTAGTGCCACTGTTGTTTAGCATCATATGAGATAGAGGATAATGTTCCAAATACTAAAAATATATTCAAATCATAGTAATAAGATTAAAACAGCACAACTCTCAATTTCTTTTTACCCACACTTTTAGATATACGAACCTCGACAAATAGTTTCAAAAATTTTATTGATAAAACTTTTTGAAGAAAAATTCGTTCTTTATATTCAAAAATTTTAATATTAATAAAATAAATTTAAATAGATATTAAGGTAAATGAGATGATCAATAGTGAATTATGGATAAGAAATAACATATATGTGGCTAGTCCTATTTCAAACACAAAAATTGGAGACGCAGTGAAATTATTGTGAAACTCTATGAAATTTATTGAAAAACAGATTCGAACATACTACTTTTTGCGAAAAAGTAATCCGTTCTTGTCAACTAAACCAACTTGCATTAGCCTTTGTTTAAATATTAAATTCAATTAATTGGATTGAGAATCAATATTCAACTAACTCACAGTAGCCGGGGGAGGGTTATCAGAGTTTTCTCCACTATCAAGTTTAAAATTCGAATCGAGTACCTAGCTCGCTGTAGGGTGGAAGAGGTGGGAGATGGGAAAAAAAACTTGATTAATTGCACGCAATTGAAATAGTTTTTACACCTTAAATTCACCAATTTTTATGTCAATTTTCCAAATCAAAATATTAAACGTCTGCCTATATCTTCTTCTTTTTTTCCTTTTTTGAACTTGAAGTACCGGATTGATTCAATGTCAAAACAATTGGATATAAGTTCTTGCCTGCTTGGTGGATAATGATACTTGTTGCTGTTAGTCAAATTTGGTGAAGCATTCGGAAACAAAGGTACAGGGGATGGGGCTGGCTGTGAGAAGCCATTGGAATTTGGAGGGAGAGTGCTGGAGAGTGTTAAAATTAAGAAGGGATACAGTCCGGGGTTCAAGAGCAGAACAGTTTTTTTTTTCTTTTTCTTTTCGGTTATATTTGTCCACAACATGTAACTCAACAGGGAGTTGGAGGTTCCTTTTTTAACTTTTTGAACGAATTGCTGTTATTCGCTTTATAGAAACTAATTGAGGCATCTTGTTGTGGCATCAGATTTTTCTAGCTTTGATTTTGTTCAAGACATCTAATTGCCCATTTATATAACTACAGAAATTTCTCTCCCATTTTGCCTGAACCAATATAACAAATTCATGATTACTTTTATTATCATACTTCACAGATTACTTGTAAAACAGCTTAGAGAGTACACATAACCACTACCATCAGACTATTGGAAATTATTTGTTCCTAACATTCTTTTCTGTCAAAATAAAGAAAAACACAGGAACAATATATCCATTTGATGCATGAACTATGTAACCCAGCTTGCATAGATTTATAAGTGCTATAATTTTTTCCGCCGACTGAGACATTTTGCTATGGCCACAACAATACTACACAAATCTTGAAACCTGTTACTAGCCTCTGTAAGTTCGATTGGTTCAGCCAGACCAGTGTCATTGAAACCCCTCTCACACTTAATTTCAGTATCAACAATATCAACGGCTTTGTTTTTGAGGGACTTGTGGTCACGAGCAATCAATAACTTGCGGGACTCGCCAATGAGTCCAATGGTGGATTTGTAGTCACCCAAGCACTGGTCTAATTGGACCCAGGTTCTGGAATCTGTTTGATTGTTCAGAAGTGAGCTGATCAGGTTGCATGCTTACTTTTTTGATAATAAAATAGAATAATTTTATTAATCAGGAGATCGAATCTGCAACAAGTGCAGAACAAATAAAAGATGGAGGAAAGTCTCTCCATATACAAGAATCTGCAAGATTAACAGCATACTTGGCAAAGTTATGAGCTGAAACATTAAACGACCTAGGAATCCATGAAACTTCCCAACACATGAAATCTTGACATAAGACAATGGTATCATCAATCAACAAGCCACATGATGAATCATCAGATTCGAAACACTCTAGCATTTTGATGACTTTTTGTGAATCTCCTTCCAAAACGATCTTATTGAAACCCAAAGATTGCAGTAGTTGAGTAGCATGTTTGGCCGCATATGATTCAACCACATTTGGTTGCATGCTTACTCGGCAGCAGCATTTGACACGTCCAGCAATTTTTTGCAAAGGACCTTAAGATCATAACCACGAGGTGGTATAGGATTTGATCTCAGAATTTGATCACACAGCTTAATGTTTCGTGTATCATAAACAAATCTCACAGATTTATGCAATGCAGCAACGAGAGGATTACAGTTGCCTTGATTTGATTGTTGCTGTTGTGTCAAGAACCGAAAAAAAAAATGTGGGTCTCATCTTCTCTCCGATACTTAAGCAAGCAAGGACTGCAATGCTGTCTAGACCCCTTTTTTTTGAAAGAAAGGTTGCATTGCAGAATATTATGAAGCCAAGTTACGTGCAGGTTTGCAGTTCGTGCGAAACAATAATGACAATAGATTTTGGATCAGCCTCACCTCCACCGACATAATTCAAATTTTCCACGAGAAAAGGCTCCTTGTGCAACTGTTACCATCACAAAAGGGGGGGAGGGGGAAGTCTGATGATGTCAATTTGATGCTTATAAAGTTATTGGATAACTTGGTTGATTAAATATTAAAGGGAACGAATGAATGAGCTTGGAATATTTCCCGCTATCAGGTTCATGGTTCAAATCCTGTATCTGAGAGTTAGGAGCAGAAAAAATGTAGGGTGGAAGGATAAAATAAAACAAAAGAATATCACGAGGAAGATCTTGAATACTTGCACTACCATTTTGTTCAATCAAAAAGAAAATACTAGTTTTTGTTAAGCAGATAATGCATCATTAACTAGATTACACAGATTCAAAGAAACTAATACTCATGTCTTCCCTAGAGACGTTCTGCAATGGCAATATTAATACTACCAAAATCCAGAAACCTTTGACTGGCCTCTGTTATAAGTTGGATTGGTTCATCCACACCACTAATGTTAGCTTCGGCGCTGTCAATGTTAATTGCTTTCCACTAGAGGTCTTCATATTCACGAGCAATCAAATGTTTGGTCGACTCGTAGTTAAAAATCACCTATAATAAAAACTCATGGCTTAAATGTTGAAATTGTTAATTTTTTGTTGCTATATATGCTTTTTTTTTTTTGGAAGGTAGTATTTCAAGATGTAACCTATATTTGAACTTATACTTCTTATTAAGATGTACCATGTGAAACAATTCTCGTTGAAATTTAAACTATTTGTAAACATAGAAGATATCTTCCATCTGTAAACAATAAGAGTTTCTACCAAAAAAAAAAATTAAAATATTGGAGTTTAAGCATAGCCATAGATAGATAATTGACCAAGAACGGCTCCATGCCTACCCTTACATAAAATAAGTTCGGAGGACAAGATTCTTCTATGAAATACTATGAAATGCCTAGATAAGATCTGCATTTAATGCTTCATATCCTTTAGATGTTTTGCAATAACCACAGTAATATCGCCAAGATCTTGAAACTTTTTTCCGGCCTCTTTAAGTTGGATTGGTTCATCCAGACCCTTTTCTACAAATCCTGTCTCACAATTACTTTCAAGTACCTGGTTATTGACTGCAATTTTATAGAGCCCATCATAGTCACGAGCAATCAAGGAGTTGTTGGCTTTTCCAATGCCTCTAATACTCAGTTCATAAGCATACAAGCACAAGTCTAATTCATGCAGGATCATGGGATCTGATTCATTTCTTTTAAGTGAGCCGATCAAGTTGTATGTTGACTTGGCATCAGCATTTGACACAGCTATTGAAGCTTGGCAAAGAATCTGAAAATCTAAGCCTTCGGAGGGTAGAGGATATGATCTTAAAGCTTCTTGACAAAGCGATTCATTTGTTGTCTGAAAGCAAACGACATAGATCAAGGCATCTGGAGGCTCGTTGGTGGTAGCCGCCAATGCTGGAACGCTACACTTCTGAAAAAGAAGTGAAAGGAAAATTGATAATGATAAGGACAAGTTCATCTCCCCCCTTTTTTTTTAAATATGATCAGGCATAATTTTGCTAAAACGATTGGTACTCTTTATAGTGCGTATGAACACAAGCAGGACAAAAACTGCAATTTTAGCTGTTTGGAAATTTAAGCGACAGCAAGGAAATATTAATGACAATTGGCAAGTATTATTGGATAACTCCTTACTAAAATGTGCATTTTTTTTTTCAACACGATAGATTCTATTCTACATCTATTTCTACTCTATATTAAAGGGACGGGAAACATAAAGAGGTCAAGGGGAACCCGGTGAACCACCACCGATCCAGATGAGTGTTTACGCACCCGTTGACAAAATTTTCCAAGAGAGCCTGGATCTTAGAATGTAGGCCAAACAATTTGATCTCTTGACTTACACCCAAATAGAGTTTTAAAACTTTCTTGGTGGCCACTCTAGTAGTTGGTTAAGTAAACTTTGCAATCGCGAGGGCATTTTTTATTTTCAAAATTTTTTATTTTTAGATGAACATGGAGATAAAAGAACTAAAATAAAAATTTTTTATTAAATTTGAGATACGAAATATATGACAAAACTAAATGAAATAAAAACAGTTACTCTCGCATAAAACAATGATCATTAGTTGTCAACAAATCTTAATCCAATGATGGAAAAGCATCATGTGAGAAAAGTAAATATATTGGGGAGGATATTAATATTCGATTGTTTCCTAAAAAATATAAAAAAAATAAAAAGAAAATTCCTTTAAAGGAATAAAAACAAAAAGATATCCACATAAATAGCATCTGGTCATGATTGTAAAAGGACTATAAAAAGAAAACCAAGCACTTTTCCAAATCTATGCTTATGTCAAAAAAAAATTTTGGCCTGTAATAAGTTGCTAAGAAATTAGTATATAAAGGAGAAAACATAATGAGTAATGAAGAAATTCAAAAAATATAACTGATTATAAAACTTGAATGTATATGATAAAAATGCGGAATACCAAAAGATTAAAAAAAAATTACAATTGTCAACTTTTTAGAACTATTAACAAATAATCAAGCCAAATAATAGAAATAGCAAAAGTTGTGAGTTGATTAATAAAAAAAATCAAGGCAGAATTAATGATTTAGTAAAACCAAAATTAATAGTGTTTTAAACTATGGACGCATGGATACAAAAAAAAATTAAAGAAAGATGAATTCAATAAAAATGCATATATAGCAAGAAATCAATATATTGATTAAAATTTGTTATAAATAAGGAAGTAATGAATTATAAAAAAATAAATATTGTACAAATTTTAGTAATAGTAAGTTCTAATTTATGATCAAGCCAAATAAAATTTCAAATTCAAATTTTGCATAGTTGTCATTCATCCAACGCTGATAGTGTATACACTGTCAGTGTAGAAAAGATTAATCCATTAATTATTACCAAAAAAGTAGAAAAAGAATATAAAGCACCAAAAAAAACAAACATTACATAAGTGCACGTCATGAAAAGATAGGTGGTCTATTGACAGAAGGATAGAGTAACCAATTCATCTACTTACTAAATAGGAATTAAATAGCATTTTATTAGATATACTAGTTTTTAACCTATTCCTTGAATGAGATTAAATATAGTTTGGTAAAACTATTGGCAAATTTGAAAATTATAAACCATATTATAGGTAAACGTCAACAGTATCTTGTTCCTTTCAGGCATTGATTGACTATTGTAATGAAGATAAAGCACTTAAAAGTTGAATTACTACCAACTATAAACTGCTAAGAACCTGCCCAAATTAAATATATTAATCATAGTAATTACAAAAATTAAAGGAAAAAATCAGTGGAAAAAAGATGGGAATGATTCTTGTTAACAAATATAAAACATTTAGAAGCTGACACCCAAATAAAAACACTCAAAAAGATGACCATAATAAATATAAAATACAATTAGTATGAAAATTAAGGAGAAAAAGAGGAATTGATTCTTGTCAAAAAAAATAAAACAATTAGAAATTTAAATTATTACCAAAACTAAAACATTAAACGCTATCCACATTAAATATTAAAAACAATAAATATGGAAATTAAGGAAAAATGGGTGGAAAAAAGATGGTTTTGATTTCATTAACAAAAATATAACACTCAACAATTGACAATATAGAAATTAAGGATAAAAATGATAAAAGATGGGTTTGATTTTTTTCAAACAAAAATAGAACACTAAAAAACTAACAATATGGAAATTGAGGATAAAAGGTGAACGGAAAAAAGATAGGATTGATTCTTGTTAACAAAAATAAAACACTTAAACGCATGATATCTCTACTTGGAAGTTTGCCAGGTGTCATACGAATGAAGTGGCCTTCACTTTATGTAGAGAAATGGATAGAGGCAAATATCTAGTGCTAATTAACATCCCATGCAGTAGCTTAGGTAATTAGTACTTTCGTAGACCTTCAGAATTGCAAATTTTCGCAGTCTAGCGTAGAGTTTTATGCTAGAACTTCCGTTTTTGCAAATGTTTAGTGCTAATCAACATCCAATTTAGTGGAAAATGTTTAGCGCTAATTAACATCCAATTTAGTGGCTTAAGTAGTTTAGTGCTTTCGTAAACCTTCAAATTGCAAACTTTTCCAGTCTAGTCTAGAGTTTGACCCAGAAAAAAAAGAAGAAGAAGAAGAAAATTCCGTTTTGTAATTGCTATTAAGGTATTCAAGTTGCAGTCATAAGCAGGAGTGGAAATTCTCCTGAGATTGCCAACCAGTTCTTCTATTTTCCATGATGAATAACTGAGACTGCCAAGTGCCCGACTCAGTGACTCAGCTCCAGATAAATGCAGATTTTGCTTACCAAGACCGTTAGTTTAGTGATTAGCTATTGTTGCAATTTTATGAATGGCACCATAATTCTCTGTTCTTCCAATTGTAATTGCCATGTACATGTACAGCTTCTGGTGATAAAATCACCCTTGTTGAAATGACTGATCCAGTCCAGATATGGTCGTGTCGAAGCCATCTCATCTGAAAGTGAGCTGACAAACAATGAATTCTACTGATGCGTGTGGTTGCTCGGATTAAATTCAACAATCAAGATTCCATCTTGCTACAGAAACAATTCATTGTTTGCCAATTCTTGTTCCATGTTGATGGCTTGGCCACGCACCAGATCTGGCCTCGATCATGAGATTTTGAGGAGATTGATTTGATCACCAAATAAAGTGGTAGTACAGGGTCCCATGATCGAGTAAAACAATACATGGAAGAGGGCTAGACTTCCATTGCAAATCCACTACCAAGGACTTCTTCACAGCAGAGGCAGGATCAAGAAGTATAGTGAAACCAGGTCGCAAACTTATATATACTCATCTTGGGCAAGATATGTGCACAAATACGCACTCACGACAGATTTTTTGTTAGGCGCTAAAACTGCATAGCGGATGGATATTTGACACACACACATGGAAGGAGAGGAGGGGAGAGGAGAGGAGTTTAATAATCACAAACTTATAAAGCGTATCAAACTCTTATATAAATTCTAGACAAAATTGCCTTTACAAATGCTAAAACTCTCACGAGAATACAATACTAAAACACCTTATATCTAGCGCACAAGATTTGGTAATTAAGAAACTAAGATATGAAACTGCTAAATAATTTCTCTTCAGCTTAAACAAGTAAACTCCTAAAACTAGCTAGACTATACTTTTAACTTTTAGTATAGAAATAGGAAATAACTACTATTAGGAAGTTAGATTTAATTATGTCAAACACTCCTGAAGGCTGTCTTGGTTGGATGATTTGACCCTTGATTAATAAGCTAATTTAACTGCTTAACTCAACGCCCTTTTGGGTCTTAGACAGTCCTTCAAGACATTAAACCATAGTCTTTCAGATCTTGTATCACACTTGTTTCCCTTTTTCATTTTTTTTTTTTCAACAAACGATACCATTGTATAGATATGTATCACACTTGTTTCCCTTTTTCATGCATGACAAATTTTTTGCATCAAAACAACCAAAAATTTTATCCAAAAACAGTAGCCGAAGTGGCAGTCAATGCAATCCACTTTGTAATCAACTCTATTTAATTTGAGAAGATTTTTGTTTCTTTAACTCTAAGAAACAAGGAGATGATACTATTATGATCATTTTGCCAAGTAGAACACGTATCCACCAGAAAAAAAAAAATCCCATGAAATATATTTAAAAAATGAACAATCTACAGATGGAACATGGTTTGGTTTCCGATTGGCCCCCTACAATTTAGAGCCTAGGATAATATGCATGGTTTTGATTACTTTGGGGGCACCGGTGCAAGATTTGTGATTATTATTCAGGCTTTTAGCCTCCACTTGACCGGAAAACAAAAATCTTGCTCTGTCTAATTTTGAACTTTTTTCCTGTGTTTACAGAATTAACTAAATGCTGTTTCAGTTTCATATTCCAGGATAAAAACTCCCCAAGGGAAACACTATAGGTCACTCGAACACCAATGGTGATGCAATTGGAGCAGAAGAAAAGATTAAAAGAAAAGAAAAGAAAAATACTACAAAGGTCAACAACAGTTATTCCTCAATTTTGAGAGATCCTTGGGCAACTTGAAAATAAAAACTAGTTTCCTTGTTCAAATGTAAAGTATTATTTTCCATTTTATCATTGTATAGTACTTCCAAACTCTTGAACCAACTTTATGGTTTAATTCAAATAATAAGCAACATCTTTGATCAATGACATGGGTCATTTTAATTGATTGAGCCTGATAAAGTTTATAATTTAAGGGCCAAGAACTTCATTAAATTTTATCCTAATGTTTGATATACCAATGCAGCCTTTTACTCCAACACAACCTGTTTCAGTTATTCTAATCAACATCTTATCAATAGTTACAAATTATAAGAACTACCATTAGAGCGGCTATATAAATTATATCTTGTTGCACGATTTCCTGCAATTGATTAATGAAATTTTCTTTTTATGAAAAAACAAAAAAAAAAAAATCTATGAAAACTGCCAGTGTATTCTTTCCATTTTAGTATATACTTTTTTCTCTAATTTATGCATAATATATTCTTTCGTTTTGTATATCTGTTGAGATACACTATATGTTTTTCAATCTTGTGAGAAAAATCAAAGAGAAAAACGAAAACTAAAAATCCTCTGCTAACTAATTAACTTTTTTTTTAGTAAGACTAATAACCAACTGATTCGGAAGAGGTAGTTAATAATGGCCCACCAAAATCCACCATCAACTTTCCCTCTTCCTCATGGTTAGTGGCCAATTTCTGAAAGATGCTTTTCTTCATAACTTTCTATTTTCCACTCCAATCTCTAGAATCCAGCCTAAAAACTTAGACAAAAAGTGCAGAAAACTAAACGTAAAAGCTCAATATCTGCCACTGTTTGGTGGAAAGTAGTTGTAGCAGATGGAATTCGTCTCCAGTACTATTCTACAAGCTAGACCTGGTCAGTCTACATTAGACTAAATTTTGTTTCTCATAAGTTCAGTTACGTATTAAGAATCCATTTTTGTACTTTGATTTCTGCATTTTATTGTCGTCCCTGCTCTTTGGAAAATTGTTGTTTTTTAAGTAGCTGTTATTTATACGTCAATCCCACCTAATATTTAACTTAGCTTCCAAGTATTAAGTCTACTTCTTCTTTTATTGTTTTATTAATTAAGTCTACTTCTTGGATGCGTCCATTCTATCTGATGATGTTTCAGTTCTCACCAAACTTCAAATTGCCGGTGATTTCTAGTAGAATGGACATACTGTTTCAAACAGAAACAAGGCAAAAGAGAAACAAGGGGAGAGAAAGAGGGAACATACA